>NC_056734.1:582013187-582348187 GCF_019279795.1 Protopterus annectens
TGCTGTAAGACATTTTTTATTTCCACATTGACACCTGCCTTTAAGCTTAATGCATATGAGACCTTTATTGAAGCAAGTGGTTCTTAATATGGTTAATCTTTTCAAATATACACCATGTTAGTAGGCTACTGTGGTCTGATTTCTAAGAATGAATGAATTATTAAGGTTTTCTGTTATTGTGCATTATAAGTTAGTTTGCTGGAGAACTTTCATTTTATTTTTATTTAGGGGAATTTGCAGAATTTCCTTGATACTTTGATATAGGTTTGCAATTTACTTATGTGGATGCTTTTTATTCTATATGTATTTGCCAAAGACATTTTTTTGCCTTATTTATTGAGGATTGAATGTTCAAAGGTGCACTGGATCTACCCACAGATGGGCTTCTTTAAAAATGGTGTGTTCTTCCTTGCTAATGGACATCTAAATTATGTTTTTTTTTGTTTTGTTTTGTTGTCCTCTTATGAAATTTTCTTTAAACATATATCGTTCTAATGTATTATCCTAGAATTTTAAGAAAATCATCACACTGAATGACATTTGATGTCCTTTATGAAATTAATATTTATTAATTAGAACTGAAACACAATATAACTGATTGAATTCCAACATCCACATTCATGTAATGTTAATCAGGACAGCATGACCTTGCTCATCCTGACCTAGTAAGCAGCTTCCATACCTCCAACTTGCATACTTATGAAGCAGCGTCCCACTACTCCCTTCATTTACCATTTATTGACTTGCATACTCCACTCATTTTACTTATGAAGCAGCATCCCATTACTCATGTCCTTTATCACTTATTGAGTTAACATCCAACCAAATAAGCAGTGTCCTTATCCCCACTTTCTTATTTATCGAACCACCTTCAAATACTCACTTTCCTTTCTCAATTCATTGGAATGACCATCCAAAACCAGAGGGGGGAATAGAAGAGGGCACAGCTGTCCCTCTTCTCCACCCTATCTAAACTAACAAATATCCTCAATCCCCACTATACCACCAAAAAGGAGAGAGGGAGGGTGGGTAGCAAGTTCACACCAAAATGTGATTCCTTACCCAGTTACACTTGTATAAGCCCCTCCCTATCCATACCTCATTTCCTCCCAATCATCCCTCTCTTCCCATTTAACCCTTTCCTCTCTCCCTACTCCTTTTACTCCTACTAATATGTTTATCTAACCCCACTTTGAAGATGTCCCAGGACAAAATAATTTGTTACCAAACCTCATTTGTCCCAATCCCCTTCAATAAACACATCACGACGAATGACATTTGACGACCTATATTAAATTTTCATAAACCTAACTTTGTTAGCCAATATTTATTAATTAGAACTGAAACAATATAGCTGACTGAATTCCAACATCCACATCCATGTAATGTTAATCAGGACAGAGTGACCTTGCTCATCCTGACCCTGTAAGCAGCGTCCATACCTCCAACTCACTTACTTATGAAGCAGCGTCCCACTACTCACTTCATTTACCATTTATAGAATTGCACATCCCACTTGTTTTACTTATGAAGCAGCATCCCACTACTCACTTCATTTACCATTTATTGAACTGCACATCCCAATTATTTTACTTATGAAGCAGCGTTCCATTACTCACTTCATTTACCACTTATTGAATTAACATCCAACCAAATAAGTGGCATCCTTACCCCCGCTTGCTTATTTATCTAGCCACCTTCAAATACTCACTTTCCTTTCCCAATCTGTTGGAATGACCATCCAAAAACTGGAGGGGGAACAGAAAAGGGCATGCCTATCCCACTTCTCTGCCCATCAGCCTAACAAGGCTGTTTTTCCTCTTGCCGATAAACTTTCAGCAACCTAACCACCATTAATTCCTTAGGCCAAACATAATTTGGTGTACCCTATTCTCACTAACCAAAATAAATCCGCGTCTTCACCACCAAAAACCCTGTCAGATAACTAACAAAATACCCAGTTACCCAAACAACTGAAAACAAATCACTGATCCCTTTTTTATGCTAATGTAACATACCATAAACTCACAGCCCAGCATAACTACTACACATGAACCAGATAATCCATACCTCATGACCAATGGAAGCCTTAGAAGGATTAAAAGACATAACCAGCCAACTGGATAACCAAACCCTAAGCCCACCACCACAAAACTATGTATAGGTGACTGCCTACCTTCATGCCACCTTGCATACCCACTTTACCACCCAAATAAATGTAAGAACCAAATGAAATCCCATTAATGTCAGTGAAATAACAATCCTGACATCACACCAGCTGTGCATTATAAACAAATTGTTTTAATTGGCCATCATGGCATTTAAGCAACTAATTTAATTGGCCATCATGGCATTTAAGCAACTAACCCCTAACAGCAGCCTTATATAATAATCATCCAAGAGCCATCCAGCCCTCCCTTCAACAATCCTATACAAGCGCAGCACCTAAAGTCATCCTCACCTTCACTGACCCCCAAAACCTTTCCGGAATGACAACCTATAGCCATAACAAATGCCACAGAAACTAACCCTTTGAACTCAAATCTGCAGCCCAATCATCACAAAAAACCCATCTTAAAGTATTCAATGTCTGTCCCTGTACCCACTCAACCCAAGCCGATCCATCAAACCACTGAAAGCCAATCAGATTCACAATAGCCTTATACTATACTCCTGATTTAGGTGCTGATTGCTGGAAATGTCTTAACACCTGCATAACCTTAAACATCCCCCAAATCATTACCTCCTAAAGGCCCTCTTGGCTAAACCCTAGTCACAACTGAAAGAAATAGCACATGGCCAACTTCTATAAAACTCCAAAACATGCCTTGCTTAAACCCTGTATCACCCACGTAAACAAGGCACCCTGCTTCCACAATATACCAGAAGCACCCTCATACCTGCAATGCTTTCAGCAACCCTACCTACCAAATTCCCTCAAGCATAAAGAAATGGTTCTTGTGGTACTCCTTCTAAACCTTAACCAAGTATGTAACATCACCAATAGCTACCACGCCCTATGAACCATATCAACTTTCCATCACCAGATCAGATCATGGGCCCTCTGTAAATGGACCCCAAAACTCCACCTAAAATCTGACATGCCTAACTGCGTACTTACCATATTAAAATTACCGAAAACCTCATTACCCGCCAGTCCCAAAACCAACTCAACCTCAGCTGTTAAATACATCCCACCTAGGTTCTACCCCAAAATTCCCTGCACTGCTAAGTAAACACCTGCTGTACCATGCCCGTAATTTGTCTTGAACATACCTGATGCCACAGTAATCTCAGACCATACAAACTTACTTGCCTCAATGAGCACCTGGAATCATGTCATTACCTGCAACTTCACCGCTTTCCATGCCAATGTCCAGAACTTCCAACAGCAGCATCCTCTGTCCAATCGACTTTGTTTAAGCCCACCAGCTTATACAAACTGTGTCCTTCACCATCTCTGCCAGAAATTCTGTACCTCCATCTGCAAAAGAAAACAAATTAAGCACCTTGCTGTCATGAAAATTGCAAAGCTTCTAGATATCAATCTCCCTCCACCCAATTATGGATCTATCAGTCATATGCTCAACTCCCATGGTAACAACTAATTCACCTCCAACATTTGGTCAATCAAACTGCAGCACAAGAGCTTTCAAATCCCCCACATTTTAAAAATACAGTTAGCACAATGCAAAGTAAAGATAAGAATCACCCCCCCCCTACCCACTATGCCTGCCTCTTACCACCAATAAGCTAGCTGACTGATCAGAGGATGCTGTAGCTGACTTTCAACCATAAAAAGGTCCCTCAAACTATTGTCATTATAAACCACCAATATTTGTATTTCACTATTGTTGCCACTAAATGAACTTAATATATATACCACATCGGATCATAATAAAATTTTCAACAGTATAGCCTTCCAATTGCTTACACAAATGCACAATACCCTTCCACACATGATCGTCAGTGCTTTACTCCCCAAGCAATGCCTGGTTCCACATCCTTATGAATAGTCAACCCCTGTAACCATCCACCCTCCCCCCCAATTTGGAGTTGGGGTCAGTGTGTCTCTTCCACAATCCTCTCGCCCCCAAAATTTACACCACCAGGAAATAAACACTGTCATGGTATCTCACTGTTATCATTCACCTGCACCTACCTCCGAGCTGGGAATTAGCTGCATTATTTTAATACAGCTGTCCTTCTGGCATTCATCCCCATCTACAGCACTCTACTAATCATAACACATTTATGTTTTTCTAAGGACTTGTAAAGAATGCAGCATAAATTTCCTGCAAATGCTTTACATTTGTAACATAGTGTGCTAATTAAAGAACAACATTGAGATTCTGTTATTACATGCTCAACGTCTCTGTAATTTTTCTCCTTATTTACTGTCCCTGCTATGAATAAACAATACAGCATGTAAAGTATTTAAATCAACTGCTTCTATCCACTAGAATATTAGCTTACTGTACTGTGGTGGTGTCACTTTCCAAAAAAACTGTTATTCCACCCTGTCAAAGGGTGCTGCAGTCTCCAATTCATTGAAGTCATCAACAACAATAACTACAGGTAGATGTCTGGCCAGTTCCTTCCCCAAAGTGACATCACCGTGACTGCACTAAAACCCACCCATGCCGTGATATCACTGTTCCCTGCTTCTTCCCCTACCCATACAAACAGTAAAAACTAGAACAAAGAAACACGAATCAAGTCTCCTGCTCTGCGTTGCCAATCACAGCAGGTATCAGCTCAAATTACCCTTATCACTTAAACAGCTAAGGAAGTTAGGTATGAAGGGGATGGGAGATGAGTCAAAGTAGTACAATTCAGGCTTTACAAAACACTGCAGTTTAGCCATTCTACCAAGAAGCAGCAGTAAAAGCACTTTGAAAGTTTGTTCAGTGGCATTTGTACTGTTTGTTTTAAGCAGTCATTGAAAAGCATGAAATGTTACTTAAAATTAACTGACTGGAAGACAGCAGTGTATGCATGTAAACTCAAAGCACTGACCACCACTGTAGGACTATGCCCACCCAATAAATAGGCACGCATGACATAATTTCCATAGACATGAGTTGCATCATGGGACAAACTAAACCATCAGAATTATTTCAAGATGTCAGACCCCTTGTGGTCAGACTCAGAAAATATGTTTAAAATTTTTAAAACCTGCAAATTGTCCCAGAGTGGTGTTAAAATGTAGGAAACCAAACCATGATGAAATAAACATGTTTTTCAGTCTGTGGGTGAGGTTCTCCTTAAACTTGACTGCCTACTTCATCTTTAAATGAACCTTTCTATCTACCAAAACCTAAAGCTTCTGTACACAAGAGGTTTAACTGCTCTTTAAAAAGTAAGCACACATTATCCCTTACTTCACCTTTATTAAATGATTGCAAACCATGAATAAAGTGGGACCAATGACCCCAAGAAATTCAAAAGTTGATAGCGTGTTGTCCATGCAGAGATCCAAATCAACAGTCTTTCTGCTCACAGACTTCACCTATTGGCAAGACCACTCAGAAATCACAAGTTTCGACTGCACAAGCACATCTCTGCGACACCTCAGAAGTACTTTTTCACTCTACGGAATACATCGAAGCAACACTTCATGAAGGCAAAGCCACCCAAATAATTACATTGCATGAATCAGGCTTTTCCCCTAGTACTGAACAAAAACACAAAATACACAGGCATATGTCTTCATTAAACAAGCACCAACAAAGCAGTGGAAGAAATAAAACAAAGATGATCAACCACAAGAAGTAAGCAAACCCACGTAGGCATGTCCAATTTTCTGCAGGTGACAGAACCACTCAGCCGCAAGAACTGAACCCAGGGAAATACCACCCCACACCAGTATGGCAAGTGCCCCCAAAAGCAGGCATGCCCAACCAGGCAACCAGCAATTTTCTTTTTTTTTTTTAAAGAACGGAAAAAACATCTCTCAACATCCGCAAGCTACCCAGCTCTGAGACAATTCAGAAAATGCACACCACCAAACACACAGGCTGCAAATGGGACTCCAAACTGCAAAATGACATCATGAGCTCAAGTAGGAAAGAGGCCAGGAACTGTACTGATAGGCTTAATCAACAACCATTTTCACATGATTGTAAACTCTGAAAACCATGCTGGGTCCAGACACACAGATTTACCTTTACCACGAGGAAAACCCACAAGCTAAAGGCTGCACTAGGAAGAACGCCCTCTGCACTTCACTGTCCAACAAACCAGCCACCAACCATCCCATGCCACAAGTTAATTCTTCTCTTGTAATGACGAGAGTAAAAAAAAAAAACAAAAGAAATTTTTACAAATATTACTTACCTCCTGTCTACATACTACCATTGACCCAAAGCCTACCTGTCCATCACCATACTCACATGTCGTGCTAGATGTAAGCTTACCATATAGCAAGTTCACACCAAAATATGATTCCTTACCCAGTTTCACTTGCATAAACCCCTTAAGCCCCTCCCTATCCATACCTCATTTCCTCCCAATCATCCCTCTCTTCCCATTTAACCCTTTCCTCCCCCCTACCCTCTTTACTCCTACTAATATGTTTATCTAACCCTACTCTGAAGATGTCCAAGGGCAAAATGGTTTGTTAGCAAAACTCATTTTGTAACCTGAAAGGTCTTGACTTTTCAATACTGAAATATTAGGATGCCTTGCATTTCCTTTTCAGTTTTGAATTTGCATGTACCAAATTTAATAGAAATTTTACCTTTCCAGAATGGCTTAGCTCTACCTACACACACACACACACACACACACACACACACACACACACACACACACACACACACACACACACACACACACACACACACACACACACACACACACACACACACACACACTCTCACACACACACACACACACACACACACACACACACACACACACACACACACACACACACACTCTCTCTCCAAGATGGTGTGTATGCAATAAATGTTTTAATAAAATTTTTTATTTATTTATTTTATTTATTTTACATTTGTTTACCGGGCTGGTCTGACTGGATATATTTCCATTTTCAGCAGAGGCCCGGGGAGAAAAGCTCCACATAGAGACAAAACACACTTACGTTATACATAAAAAAAAAAAAAAAATAAGTAGCAGTTTAAACATGATTCAAGACTACATTACAGAATTTTACATACATACCCTGTAGAGAAAACAATTAAGTTGTAGTTATAGAAATACAAAATAGAAAGGTTCTATAACAGTAAAATATTTGTGGCAAGTGTAGAGCACATTCAGGAAATTTCTTTTACATTCAAAATTCTTTAATGGATTGTAATAGATGCTACTTGTACAAGAAGTAGATTGTTAGGGAAACTTCTCAAAGTGTAGGTAGTAGAGAGCGAATAGAAAGAAGGTGTTAAAGAGAGAGAGAAAAAATTGTGGAAGTCACAATTTTTAGTCAGGATTGAAGCATGGGCATAACCAGTGTATTTTAAGGTGTTTTTTCAGCTTTTGTTTAAAGAGAACAGGGGAGGGAATGGAAGTTAGAGCAGTAGGTAGAAGATTCCAATATTTACCGATGGTATTGGAGAATAGGGAGTCACCAGCAATGTTATTAGACTTAGTTAAGGTTACTAGAAGTTTGTTTGAAGAGCGTAATGAATTTTGGTTAGTGTAAGGGGTAAATAGATTAGAAAGTATAGGTGTGTTATTAGGATGGTAAAATATCCTATGGACAAAGGTGAATTGAGAGAGTATCAACATGTTTTTTAGTTCAAGCCAGTGAAGTTGCTGTAGGTTCAGACAGTGGTGAGTTCTAAATTGGTTCCCAGTAACAAACCTAGCAATACTATTGTAAGTATTAGCCAGTTTAGAGAGATTATTTTTCTTTAGGTTAGTGTATATAGGTGAAGCAAAGAGAAGAGTGGAAATAAGATGAGAGTGGGCAAGTGTAGCTTTGGCTATAGGAGTTAAGAACATTTTAATTCTGTCAGTTTTGACAGTATTATTAATGTGGTTATCAAAGGTAAGGTTATTGTCTATAGTGACACCTAGCAGCTTGGTGGTAGAGTCAGGGGATATAAGGGTGCAATTCTTGAATAAGATAGAGAATTCTACTGGGGAGGACCTAATAGTAGGCTTAAAGAGAAAGAGTTTGTTTTTTTTAGCATTCAAAAGGAGGCAGCATTTTAAGAATCATGCCTCAACTGTGTTAAATACATTTTGTGTTAGTGTTTGTAATTCTGAAATGGTTTTAGCAGAACATATGAGTGTAGAATCGTCTGCGTATTGTATGCATGTAGCTTGAGGTATAGCTACTTGTAGGTTGTTTATGAATAAGGAGAATAGAAGAGGTCCAAGAATAGAGCCTTGGGGGACACCAAGTGAGACTGGCAGAAGAGATGAGAGTTTGTTATCCCAGAGAACTGCCTGTTTCCTATTGCTGAGGTAGGAGGTGAACCAGTGAATAGCCTTGGGTTCTAAAGAAAGAGATTCTAGGATTTTTATGAGCAGGGGTGGTTGACCATATCAAAGGCTTTTGACAGGTCTATAAAGAGTGCTGATGAGAGAATATTATTGTTGCGGTTTTTATTGATGAAATCAGTAAAGGAAAGGAGAGCTATGGTGGTACTATGAAATGGCCTAAAACCGTGCTGGCAGTTAGTTAGTATGTTATGTTTAGTTAAGTGACCCATTAACTGATAGTGAATACATTTCTCCATAATTTTTGCTAAGGGTGATGAGTGCTATAGGCCTGTAATTAGAGTACTCGTTAGAGTTGCCTCCTTTATGTAAGGGGATAATGTATGAGATTTTCCAGATATCAGGGATGGTTTCTTCACTAATGGTTCTGTTTATAAGGATGGATATGGGATAGGCTACTGCATTAGCTACTTTTTGAAGGTATTCTGATGGTAGCTGATCAGCAGAGGGGGTACAAGGTTTAAGTTTTTGGATAAGTTTTTGGACAAAGGTGGTAGAGATGGGTTGTAATTGGAAAGTAGGCAGATTTGAAGATGTGCGGTTAGGGATGCTAGAATTGTCAATGGTAAGGTGAGAGGCTAGTGAGTTAATGGTATCAGAAAAAAAGGAATTAAAGGCATTAGCAGTTTCATGAGTTGTATTCTTTTCAGACCCAGAGGGGGAGGGTGTACTAGTCTGGCCTGGGTGTAGTAGTCTATTTAAGGTTGACCAGAACCTTTGGGGATTGTTGTGATTCATTTGCTGTAGTTTACTATAGTAGTTCATTTTGTCTGTAAGTATGGCTTTTTTGGTACTATTTCTTAAGTGCCTAAAGGTTTGCTGATCAGAGGGTGATTTGCTAGCTCTCAACTTTGCCCATGATTTGTTTCTTAGCAATAGTTTTTGTCTTGTTTCTTTAGTTAGTCAGGGGGCAGGCTTAGATTTGACTCTAATAGATCGTTTTGGTGCATGCTTATCAAGGATTGTTAAGAATTTGGTATTAAAATATTTAACAGTATCTTCAAGTGGGAGAGTTTTTAGAGGGTTCCAGTTGCAGGCATTAAGTTCAGTTTTAAATAAAAGTAGGTTAAAGTGTTTATTACTTCATGAGATCCTGTAGGTTGGGGTGTTGGTAGTGACACTCTTTTGTCTTATGATGTAAGTTAAAGTATGGCCACTTACATCATCAGGCAAAGTACCTACTAGATAAGATTGTTGCTGTTTGTTAATAAGAATCCAATCTAATATACTTTCTTTGTTGTTAGGTTTATTGATTCTAGTAGTGGTGTTTATTGTCTGAGTAAAGCCATAAAGATTAATGTGCGAGGAAGGGTTGTTAGTATTGACTGAGGACCAGTCATTGTTAAGATCTCCTAATATGATAGTTTCTTGTGGGTAAGTAGAAGACACCCAACTAAGGATATTTTCTATTATGATAGAGTTATTTCCAGGAGGTAGATAGATACAGATAATATAGATTGACTTGTTTGGGTTTAATTGTAGTTTAGAAATAAGGAGTTCAGTCTTAGTATCCTCCAGTGGGTTATAGGGTACTGAGGAGATGTGTAATCCAGTCTTAAACAGCAGTGCGACTCCCCCACCTTTATGTGTAGTGCGGTCCAGTCCCAGTATATTGTAACCTGGGGGAATTATTTCATTATCTTTAGTACAAGGTTTTAACCAAGTTTCAGTTAGACAGAAAATATCAAAGGAGTGATATTCAAGGAGAGTGTGGAGATGGGTGACCTTGTTGTTAATACTTCGGATATTAAGATGTCCTATACGTAAGGCATTTGAATCAGTGGTTAGTGTAGGAAGGGTGGAGTTTGTGATAATATGTCTAGTTTCAGTAGAGGTATTAGTGGGTCCTGGGTTAGGATGTATGTCCTACCATCTTTTAGGGTTGAAGTTTTAAATTTTAACGATGGTTTACAGGAAAAGCTGGTTAGGTATTTTAGTCTCCTTAACATAGGATTATTAAATTTAATATGTGAAAGTCGATGGTATTTGGCTAGGAGGTAGTTAGAGGTGATTAAGATAAAACAATAAACAGAAATAAAGTATTGGATCAGTATGATTATTTAAATTATCTGGAAATACTACTTAAATTCCAATTAAGTCTTAAACAGAGATGATGAGTAACAAGCTCCATTACAACCCTTGTCAGGCTCAGGATTTGTCATCTCTACATTATATCACATGGTTGCATTATTTGGCTGAAACTAATTATTAAATATTCATTATGACTACTATTGCCAAGTAATCTAGGCTACAATCAGCAATTGAGTGTTATTTATTATATAATTGTCCGGCTTACAAGTACATCATTCTAAAATATACAACAATTTACTTTTGCACTTGTTGTCATTTCAGCAAACATACAACAAATTGCTTACAGACTTGTAGTCACTTCCTTATGCTTAATAGCACTGCAGTGACTTTTTCTTTCCAGACAGCATCCATCATGAGTACAAGGTGACATGAACATAGCTGCAGTCTCATAACTATCTTGAGTGCAAACTGCCATCTTGGTGTTAGATAAAAGGTTTTCAGTTGCCAAGACTATATAAAATATATGGATTTAAGTTATGTCATTACAAACAGGCAGTGATAGCACAATATAGGAGACTCTGCCCAATAAAGATGAGCATCCTCTAATTAATGCAGTTTTGTATATGGCTGTGGGGAGAGCTCTTATTTAAAGGTAGACAAGTACTGAATAAGTATAGCCAGCATAAGTTTTAGTTTACATGCATGTCAGAAAAGGCAGAAATCTCAGTCCTCATACTTTACCTTATGCTAATAGCTGAATAAAAAAAGGAAAAAAAAAATAACTGTATATTGTAACCTAATGGTAGACTCCAATGGCAGTGTTTCAGAAAGCCCATATATTAAGCAAGCATTCTATTTCTTAGACTCAGAAACATGATTACAGCTGTCCTGCCTCTCTCCTGGCCTTTTTTATTTTTTTAACAGTTAATACTAACAATTTCTTTAATGATAGATCATGTATAAAGATGTCCATACAAGATTTTCCGGTACTTTTCCGTTAAACCCCTACCACTCATTTTAGGAGCTGTATTGCCTGATTCTGGCTTATTTGTTTATTGACTTCAAAGACCGAAGTAATGAGGGTGACAAAGGCCAGAAATATGGACAGATTATAATTATTGCTGTTATATGGCCTTTTTTTAAGGATAACTGCTTTCATATTAGCATGCACTTTCTGAAGAATATGTAGGCTAAAACACAAAATATATAATTTTTACTTACCAGTTGTTGATAATGTGGCAGACAAACCACATATTTTATGAGGAATACATCCAATTTTTCAGGCAAAGATGTGGACATGCTACAAAAATCGGAACAGCTGAGAGGTACTGAAGTAACAATGGCAATATTCGCAAGTGCAAAGAAATGTGAAAAAATGCAGCAAGAATACAGTAATCAGCGACAAGTTTTAACTCACAGCACTTTACTTAACCAGAAAAGACTTGCTGAGCCAAAACCTCATTTCAATGGTGACACACACATAAATCACTAAACATAATATGCAATCCTAAACACTTTACTGTATAATACGTAGTTAAAGTATTATTACTTGTGTTGTAATCCATTGTAGTTCGCCTTGCAAAACACAGTGCTACTATACTATCTTGCGAAATCCCCCCTCCCCTTGCTTGTCAAGTGTGTAATGGCTGACATTTGCCTTGTGACTACTTTTTGGTTAAAAAAAAGTCAGTGCTAGATTATTGCACTTACAGTTATTACTATTGTTTAATATGGTACCACCATTTACAATGCGTTTTTCCGTTACTTGTTTACCGTACATCTGTCCCCAGTTTGAACGACCTTATTTACCTTCCTCTAATGAGGAAAAGGATAGCGTGCTTACTACAACAGATACACACGCAGGTGATTAAAATGATATGGTTCTGAACCGAAATACAGCATTTGTCCCAGCCAAATAAGGAGAACAAGTTGGACAACAGAGGAGTAATTACCCAGCATCTCCTGCTACAGTAGGTGTCCATCCTTCCCTTCAGCCATTACTTTGTTTAAGGAACAGAGGCATGACATAAGATGTTGTTATTATGGCCTTAAAGCCGCCACTACAGCTCCTAAACTGCGGGGTAGGGGTTTAACGGAAAAGTATCAATTTTCCTTTAATGTTAAACATAAAAGTCTGCTGTATGAAAAGTAATTTCAATAACTGATTCATGGTAGTGCTATCTTTTCCAGTAATATGTGTTCAATACAAAAACATAAATGTAATCCTAAAGACATCATGATGCAAATCTTTATATGTAATACAATCCTGTTATACTGCTGGCATACCAAGAAATATCTAACAAGGGTATCAAGACCTGCAATGGAACTCTGCTATATGTTGTAATAGTATGTTTCCTATACTAACTTTTGTTTTTTTATACAATTCTCCTGCAGTGCACTGTATTCATTTATTGCATATTTTTGTAGTCAAGCTTATATGTAAGTATGGGCTGCACCTAAATCATTTTGCAGGTCTTTATTTCTGTCTCTCCTATTTCCTATACTTATATTAAGACATATTTCTAAATATAGTATACATTTATTCGTTTCTTCTTTCTTGCTGCTGTCAGTTCTGTGCATAGATTGATAAAGTTTGACTGTGATCCACGTAATCCACATTCAGCTAGTGGCCTGAGTGCTACTAGAAGCCACAATAGATTGGAAGATGAGTGATAAGGCTTGTTCTGTTCACTTCCCTCAGTGCTGGGAATCTAGGTTTATTCTAGAGGCATACTGTGTAGACTAGGGGTCATGAGTGGGAGCTCTAGGGAGATGTGAGCTGGACTTAAATAAGATAGGTCACCAAGAATGTGGTGATGGGCACATTGCAAGGTCCACTCCATGCCATCACATAGCCAATGAAAACTCAGCACATCATTGACATGCAACTTAACATTTACCACATACTAAACCAACATCTGACTGCCATCTTCTACAGAACAACAGTAGCATCACATAGAAGACTTCTCATCACCACATCACAAGACTGCTCATAATGTCCTACTGCCCTGCAACATATAATGACTTCCAATGTCCACAAGGTCACCAAAAGATGTAGTGTTGTAGTGCAAAGTAGCTAAATGAAATGGCATGCTTAAGCAGAAATCAAGAACGTTTGAGTAAGGAACTGAGAGTCCATGATTCACAAGAATCTATCTCTCTGCTTACCTACCTACATACCTACCTATCTATCTATCTTTATAGATATTTCCTGCTGCTATTTATGTGTAAGCACAACTGTACAATGACAGAATTCTGACTGTGCTGAATAGATACAGGTTTGATTGGTGGCTAGAAGGTAGATATGCCATCAAAGGAGAACTAGGAGTAAGTAGATGAGTTCAT
This sequence comes from Protopterus annectens, assembly GCF_019279795.1. Classification (NCBI taxonomy): domain Eukaryota; kingdom Metazoa; phylum Chordata; order Ceratodontiformes; family Protopteridae; genus Protopterus; species Protopterus annectens. Next base: position 582,027,036 of record NC_056734.1, read on the forward strand.
AGGTTGGTACTAGGCTATTGGCCCTAGGGCCTATACAAGCCTAGCCATAACAGTTCCCCAGCTATTTCTTCCCACAGTATTTGCTTCCCTGGACGCTTGTCTAGCAGAGTGACTGATGTGATCCCTGGGATGAATTTCCTATCTCCCATCCAATCATTAAGATTCCTTTTGAAGAGGGCCAAAGAGGCACTCTGCTTGATATGTATGGGCAGTCTATTCCAGAGTCTGGGGAGTCTCTGGGTCAGGAACCTATCCCTCCAGCATGTTTTGGTCATTGTGATGACAAGGTTTAGATCCCTGAAGAATGTGTCTCTTAGGGACTGAGATTTCTTTAAGCGTAGCATGTCCAACACCTTTGGGTTTGACATGGCCTTGTATGTTAAGCAGAGATTGCCACTGAGTAGACGATATGTGACAGAGTATAGGTGGAGTTTTTTTAGACAGTCAGCATAGGGCATCTGCTTTAGGCCTGTGATTATTTCAATGAGGTATTTCTGCGGCCTTTCCAGTTGTTGCAGATGTCTTGAGAGGTGCATACCAAACGGGGCTTTGTATTCTATTATGGGTCTAATGAGGGATGAGTACAGTGGGACAATGATCTCCTTTTTTCTGGATGAAAAGCCCTTAGTGATGAGGTGTGCCACATAGAAGGATTTCCTGACTGTTGTGGTGATGTGGTTATCGAAGGTGAGACCACTGTGTCCCTAAGTCTCTTATCACACTTTCGGTGTTAATGTACTGCCACCTATGAGGTAATTCACGTGTACATGTTTTTTCCCAAAGGGGATAACTATACATTTCTTGGCATTGAGCTTGAGCCCGTGGCTCTGGCAACAAGCAGCTGTTTCTGTAAGGCCCTTTTGTAGAATATCCACATCATTTTGGGATTCAATAATGGCTCCCAGTTTGCAGTCATCTACGAACTTTGTTAGCCAGAGTCCTTTAGTGTTGGCCCGTACGTCAGAGAAGTATATGTCAATCAAGAGTGGTCCCAGGACTAAACCCTGAGGTACTCCACTTGCAACTTGTTTGGAGCTGGATTTGGAGTCAGCTGCTTTTACAGTGTGGGTTCTGTCAGTAAGCCAGTTGGCAACTCATCGAGTGACGTAGGGATTAATGCCCAGCTTAGTAAATTTATCTATGATTCCAGAGTGGGGGATGGTATTGAAGGCCTTGGCAAGGTCCAGACAGGCTGTGTGGACCACCTTACCCTTGTCCACGGCTCTGGAGACTGATTCAAAGAAGTCAATCAGTTTCAGGAGACAAGATTAGCCCTTCACGAACCCAAACTACGTGAGGTCCAGTGTTTGAAGGTTGCCAATGTGTTTGTTTATAAGTTCCAAGATAATACATTCCATGGCTTTGCAGATCAGGCTTGGCAGACTGATGGGGTGGTAGTTCCTGGGATCCAAGTTGGATCCTCCCTTGTGGAGTGGGATAACTGTAGCTGTTCGCCACTCAGTGGGCCCGAAGCCTGAGGTGAGGCTATGATTAAACATAGCACTTAGGTGAGGTGCCAGTTTATTTTGTAGTTCATGTAGTACACACCCTGGGATGTCATCTGGTCCCATGAATGCTGTATTCTCAGCTTTGGAGAGTGTGTTTTTTACCTGTGTGGCCATTATTACCGGAATTTGGCAATCTTTCGGTATTGAGATGGGCCTTTTAGAGGGTGAGAGGGGTGTGAAGTTTGCACTGAATCGATCTGCCTGGATTTTGTCAAGATCCTTGCCATCAGTATATTTAATGTTATTCTGTTGTAGCTCTGAGCAGTTCTGAGCATTGCCATTTAGATTCTTGACATAGCTATAGAATACCTTGTGGTTGTCTTTGAAATCTTTGGCAATTTCATTTTCGTAAGTAGCTTTGGAGGATTTTATGAGGGATCTCAGCTTCTTATTGAGGCTGGTAGGGGAGTTTTTTGCATCCTGGGATTTTCCTCTTTTCTGCAACAGTTTCTTCCTTTTGTTGTAAAGTTTGTTTATGGCAAGGGACCACCAGATTGGCTTCCTTTTTTTGGAGGAGAGCATCTTGGTTCTATTGGGGATGGCATGATTCATGCTCTAGTGTATGTGCTTGTACAGTACCTTAGTGTAGGGTTTAGCAGTCGAACTTTCAGTTCCTGTCTGCATGGTTGTCATGCAGTTTGTCACGTCTGACTTGAGTAGCATGAAGTTGGCTTTGGAGAATTTTTTTTACGGAGGTTTCCTTACTGGGGGTGGGGGTGGGATGTGGATGTCAAGGGTGATTACCTTATGGTCAGACCTGACCAATGAGGGGGTGATCATAGCTGTGGAGCATCGATTTCCCATGTTGGTAATGACCAGGTCTAGGATATTGGAGCCCCTGGTGGGACAAAAAATTAGTTGATCCAGGACATTGGAATTTATGAATTCCAAGAACCATTAATTTTCTTTCTGCATCAATTCTACTTCTTTTTCACTATAATTAACATTTCCACCTCTCTTTTTTTTATACTATTGATCCCTTCTCCTCATACTTCTGAACCGCTTAGCACCAAATATTTGGATATAGCCTAACATAATGGGAGGACAAAGGACCCAAAATAGGGACAGATTTTAATTGTTGCTCTTATGAACTTAAAAAATTGCTGTAATAGGATTTGTGTTAATGTGCATTTTCTAAAGGATTTGAAGTCTGAAACTCAAATATATGTCATTATTTAGTGACTTCTGTCCTTAGTGGTTTGCCAGAAAACCACAAATTCTATTAGGAATAGACCAAAATATGATGCAGAAGTCTGGACATTGTGCCAGAGCCTGGGCTGTTGGGAGGTATCCTTCTTTTACTACTTCACCCAATAAGTTCTCCAACCTTTTATTGTAGTATTTTCATAAATACTTTATAGTCAGTATTCCTAAGTGTTATACGCTTCATTTTTTTAATATCTTTTCTTTCTTCCTTTTTCCATATACATTTTATCAGTCCTCCACAGGTTGCTTCCATTATACTTTCTTTATAAATTGGCCACATTGTAATACAATCTTTCCATAATATTTTTTTCTCTGTTATCATTTTCCTCCTTTTTAAACTCTGCAGTTAATCTCTTTATCCCTTTCTGTCATTTATTTCTCTCTTTTCCCCTAGTATATCACATACTGCTCTATGATCTGAAAACTCTGACATCTATCCCCACCCCTTTTATTTCTTTCATGTCTTTAAAGTATATAATCTGTTTCAGACTTAAAAATTCCCTGTTTGTATGTCCACTCCCTATTCTTTCCTATTTTAAATATCCACATTTTATTAATTCCCTTAACATCTTAATAGCCTATGTTATTTCCCCTTTCTTTCATCAGGTTACAGTTAAAATGACCTACCATCATTACTGACATACTTACTAGCACAATGTTTTTAATTTCTTCAAATATCTGTGTTTCCCATTATATTAGTATATGCATACATCACTATTAATCTTATATATGATTGAGTTATTCTCATATCACATAACACTACCCTTCTTGGTACTGCTATTGTTATAAATGTAATTCTTTTTAGTCCTTTTTATAAGAATTCCTATTCCAGAACACCAGTCAAACAATATGCCACCCCATAATACCTGCATACGATTAATTTTTTCTTCTTTGATGCATTTAGCATCTAGCAAGCAAAAAACAAAAACTTCCATTTTTACTTTTTAAAACCATACTACCACCAAACCTCTTGTGTTATTTCTAATGCTAATCATATTTAATGCTAAAATTCTTATATCATACTTTTCCTTTTTGTATTTTATTTTCAGACCTTTTTTCTTTTCCTTTCTGTAATTCTCCCACCAACTGATTTTTCATCATCTTGTTCTTGTTATTTTTTCTGGCACCATTACTCCCTCTTCTTCTTCTTCTTCTCCTCCTTCTATAATTGAACATCTAATAATAACCTCACTCTGAACTGTGAGTTTTTCTCTAACTACCTCTTCATTTTTTAACCATTTTCAGTATCCCTTCCATCATACCAACTTCTCTTTCAATATATTCTGTTGTAATATTTTCTACAGTTTGTCTTTCGTCTGAGCTTTCCTCTTAGCCTACTCTTTCCTTTTCTAATATAGGACAGTTAAAGCAGAAGTGTCTAAATTATTTGCATATTCTACAAACAGATTTACAGATTATTGCAATATGTTCCTTCTTCCCACACATTTGTTTGTTACAGCCTTATACTAAATGATTTTCATCCCCACAGAAATAACATGTTTAGGTTGGTCCCAGTACCTAAGAAATCCTCTTTATTTGCAATTATTGTGTTTGAAATATGTAGACTTTTTCCATCCTAAACATCCTTTGTTGCTCACAATCCCCAGCATGTAGTCCATACATTTCTTGTATCACATATTTTTTTTTTACTTCATCTACTTTACTATGATGCATATCTGTAGTTCTAATTTCTAGATTTTTTTTTTCATTTTTAGTTGTAGTCCCAAGATCTTAAATAGATAGTCTTTCCATGGTCCTACTGCATTTCTTTTTTTCATTCTCAGTCATAATTTTCCAGCAAGTTAAAGCTTTCAATTGTAACTCACAAACTTCTTCAGCTCCCAAATGAAATAATGATCTTATGTCTTTAAACTTTAGTGGCAAAATAATGCTATCCATAATGTCATACCTGTTCACACGGGTCTATATTATATCCTCGAACGCTTAAAAAAGCGAACGCTGATTGATCGAACTTATTTTCGTGAAACTCCAAAATATCGAAGCAGCAGGAACTCGAATTTTTTTCCTAGGGAAAGAATTTGGTTGTCCGTTTCTGTTCCTTCAGTATTTTCAGTGTTATGGTGGAAAGCTACTGGTCGGATTCAGGTAAGTGTGCGATTGTGTGGATGTGAGTGTTAGGGTGATTTAGGTGAGTTAGGTTTAGGGCTCAGGTTAGGTGTGTGTGCAATTGAGTGGACAAGAGGGTTAGGGCGGATTTAAGTGAGTTAGGGTTAGGGAGCGGGTGAGGTGAGTGTGCGATAGTGACGGACCTTAGGTTTAGGGTTTGGGTTAAGGTAAGTGGGTAGTTAGTGGTGTGTGCATAGTTTAGTGTAGGGTTAGGTATCAGATTTTAGGTGTATGTGTGTGGATTTCTGTTTGTTTGGTGTGCTTGTGTTGTGTATATGTGTTTTGGATCATCGATTTATTTTCCTGGGAAAAAAATCGCTGCTCTGACAGTTCGAGATTGTAAGCTTTCGCTTAAATTAGGTCGATCAATCAGCGTTCACTTTTTTAAGCATTCGATGATATAATATAGACCCGTTCACACTGCCATTGTTTTTACTTTTTATTTTTATCACTGGTCATCTTCTCTATGGTCACTGAGAAACTGCAAATCTTTGTGCCCTGTCAGTTCCTCCATTCTACCCTGCCTTGCTGCAGCTGTATAAGTTCTTCTTTCTTATTACCAAAAAAAAAAAAAATTGTTTCAGGGTAAACTCTTAAACCTGACTACTCCACCAGCCAAGAATACCTCCAGTGTTTCCCTTCACCAGCTGTTGCTTCATTTTCCAGCCTGTCATGTTCTTCATCCTGTAGTACTCTCTTTACCCAGTCCCTGTCAGTCAATCATGCTATAAAGAAAATATGAATCCTAAGCCTTTCAAATTGTCTGGCTCTGTAAATATTTTATAAAAGTGCTATTGAGTATATTTTTAATATGGTTCTGGTGTATATCATAAACTTCTAAGTGTACAGACAGTAGGATGGTGATGTTTTAGGTGACCAAGATATAATACAAGCAGATGAGAACTTCACATTCTGATAAGTGAAAATAAATAATTTTTCTATAGGACAGCAGTAGTAAGGATAGACAATGTCTGTCAGGTCTGGTTACATTCCTTGATCATATGAGCCTTCCTTTAATTCAGCATTTTTCTAGTGGTAAGGACATTCCCTTTTTAGAGTCCCAGGTCTGTTTCAGGTAAAGTCAAATCAAGGCAAATATGTTTAATACATAGAAAAATAAACATTTTATATTAATTGTATATGATGTCAGGCTTAATGTAGAAGAACAACAGATATATTACTCAGTTTCTCTGTATACAATTCCAAATTGGTGGTAAAAGAATAATGTAGTAATCTTTTGACTATCTCAAGTGTATGCATGCATGTGTGTGTGTGTGTGTGTGTGTGTGTGTGTGTGTGTGTGTGTGTGTGTGTGTGTGTGTGTGTTGTCAGTTTGGTTTGCTTTTATAGAGTTGTTGTTTGTCTTTCGGCTTTTCCCAGTTAGGGGTCGCCACAGTGGAACTCCAGTCCGCTAATGATTGGCAGTTGTTTTTTTTTTTTTTTTATGGTGTCGAGTTGCCAGCCCGATGCCCAACCTTCAACAAAGACACACCCGTTCAACACATGTCTTTCGAATGCCCACTCGACCGCGGGGAGGACATGCAGACTCCACACAGAAGGCACTCCCGACCCAAGCCGAGAATTGAACGGGAGAACCTCTTGCTGTGAGGCAACAATGCTACCGCTGCACCACCGCGGAGACTGCAACATGTATACTTTAGTTCTCAGTTGTGGGGACTTTCATTAATAAAGATATCTGCTTACTTTTTAGGTTACGAAATTGTATGCATCATATATTTGAAAATATTGTATACAGAACTGCTTCTTCAAGATTTATATAATTGGATGCCTTAAATCTGATTGTCATATTATGTGCTACATAGTTTATGTACACCCAGGCTGAGAGTGAAGTTGGTCATTTGGGGTCAGTGCTGTACACTAGTCAACAGATTTAAGCACTTAATTATGCAATAAGGCTGTGCATTGAAAAGCAAATATAAAACTGGTAAGACAGTAGAGCAGAACTATTTAATATGGCTTTGTCCTTCATGGCATCTGGCTGTACTATCCAGATATATTGTTCTTTGGCACTTTGAACATAAAAGTTTAAGAGGTGTAATTTTCTTAGACAAAGTCAAGAAAAATGTCTAAAAAATTTTCCTGAAATGTAAGCAGGTCCAGAAGATTGAAATGTAGACAGTGCCAGACTGTAAAAGAAACGTAACTAAAACACTTAAGCACTTGCCTGAAGTAAGTGTGTATGTGTCTGTGCATGTGCATGAATGTATATTTTCATGCACTTATTTGCACATGTATATGTATATTAAATGCAGAGACAGAGACAGATAGATTCTACTAATGCAGATATTCAGCCATAAAGGATTTTTAATTCTGTTCCTTGCTCCCTATATCTGTCAGCATGCCTCAAGGTTCCATTCTGGGTCCTCTTCAATGACTTTATGAACAATTTCCATACAGCAAGCAAACATGCCTTGGTTGTACAGTATGCTAATGAGTTTAGACTGGTATGTTCTACTGAAACCTTGAATAATTTACAAGAGATCACCCAAGAATCCTTTACCTCCATTGAAGCATGACTTACAGACTTTCAATACTACTTAATCCAAAAAGTCAAATCAATCAATCAGTTAATTAATCCTATTCACTCTAAAAGAAATGACTGCATAAAAAGCACTTTTCAATATAACCCCGGTTATCAATATCAAAACTGAACTTGACACTCTCAAAAAACTACTAGGCATAATTGTAGGAAAAAAAATTAAATATAGCCACCATATAAAATAGGTTGTAAAAAATGTCAAAAACTTGGTATCTTCAATAGAATCAAACTGTACCTAACAGAGAAAGTGCAGAAAAACAAATTGCTTCAACATAATCTGATTTCTCTAATGTCTAGGGCATTTTCCAGGTGCTCAGACCCCTCTTACCTCTTCATATCAGTTAGTTTACATCAAATTGTCAATGTAAATATTACATATATTTACCATTTCCCTTGTGGTCTGAGTCATGACTTAAAAGGGTCCAAGAAAGAATTTGCTTACCTAGTTAACAGTAAAGATATATATATCTGTTAAACATGTATATATACAATAATCCAGCTTCTGTTAAAGTAGTTTAGAGTGCAATGCACTTGTGCAGTACAAATTATCATGTTAATGATAAATGAGGATCTTGGCAACCTACAGACAGTGCGTCAATCGCAGTTTGGCTTTCGTAAGGGAAGGTTATGTCTACATTACCTGGTAGACTTCTTTGAGAGGACCACCAAGGCAATGGACAAGTGTAAAACAGTGCATACTGCGGATCTTGAGCTGGATAAGGCATTTGTTACAGGCATTATTGACAAGCTGTCTGAGGTAGATATAAACCCTTACATAACTTGCGAGCTTGTCAGCTGGCTCACAGACAGGACCCAAGAAGTCAGGATCAGAGAGAATACCTCTATCAAGAGACTGTTCACTAGTAGATTAACCCAGCACTCCATGCTGGGCCTGCTACTATTTGGCATCTACTTTTCAGAATTCAAGGCTAACCTTAAAAGCCTCTGACTCACCAGGTGACTCTAATGACAGTTAGTATAGATTCTCCTCAAGACACAAACATCTTGCAAGTGGGCTTAAAACAGACAAATGACTAATGCCAAAGCCTTGACCTAAAACTCAATGTCAAAAAATACATTATAATGCTCTTTAGGAAAATGTCAATGTAAATTAATTCCTCCATTGATACTATGCTCTTAAGAATCAACCCAGAAAAAAAGGATTCTGGGAACATATGTAGACAGCAGTCTGGGCTTTGACCAACAATGTAGCTAAGATAATAAAAATATCATTCTATGTCTTCCAACATATAGGGAAGCGTATGGCATCCAGGTCCAAGGAAGTTATTGTACCACTGTACTCAACCCTTATCAAACCCCATCACTGAATACAATGCTCCATTTGGCATCTATCTAACCAGACAGTTGGAACATCTACAAAGGTTTCTAACCAGGAGAATTCAGGACATGAATAGCCTTGCCTACACTGAACACCTAAAGTATCTGTCTCTCTATTCAGTCTTCTACAGGCTACTTAGAAGGAATCTTTGCCTGACCTGTAGGTCTTCCTCAATCCCAGCCTTAATGGAACTGTTGCACATGCACAAAACAAACACCATCAGAAACACTAGAACCAGGGATCTGAATTTCACTTGTGACATAAACAAAACATGCTGGAGAGACAGATATGTCCCCCAAAGGATCCCCTCACTATGGAATAGGCTCTCCATCCATGTACAATAGAGTTTATCCCTGACCCTATTCAAGCAGAGCCTTGACAACTGGATGGGAATAGTAAATTTACCTCTGGTTTGGGCCCCATGTCACTTATGGACAGAGGCCATCAATAAAAAAAATTGTTATCCTAATTATCCTAACACCCCCTCCTTACAAATTCTTAGCTACCTGCCTACTTACATAGGTCTATAGGTAGGTATTAGGCTGTCAAGCCAAGGGCCTATACAAGCCTAGCCATAACGATTCCCTGGCTACTGCTTCCCACAAGGCCCCTGTCTAGCAGGGCTATTGATGTGATCCCTGGGGTGAATTTCCTATCTCACATCCAGTCGTCAAGGTTCCTCTTGAAGAGGGCAGCGTATTCCATGGTATGGGGTGTCTCTGGGTCCAGCATGTTCTATTCATCGTGATGACAAGGTTAAGATCCCTGGAGTGTGTGAATTGGAGGGATTGGGATTTCTTTAAGTGTAGCATGTCCAACAACTCTGGGTTTGACATGGCCTTGCATTGTTAGGCAGAGATTGCCTCTGAGTAGGCGATATGAGCAGAGTATAGCTGGAGTTTCTTTAGACAATCAGCATAAGGCATCTGTTTTAGGCCTGTGATTCTTTTTGTGAGGTATTTTTGTGGCCTTTCTAGTTGCATGTGTCTTGTGAGGTACATACCAAACAGGGCATTGTATTCCCTAATGGGTCTAATGAGGGATGAGTACAGAGGGACAATGACCTCCTTTTTCTGGATGAAAAGCTCTTAGTGATGAGGTGTGCCTCATAGAAGGATTTTCTAACTGTTGTGGCTATGTGGTTATCAAAGGTGAGACTACTGTCCACTTGTGTCCATAGGTCTCTTATCACACTTTCAGTGTTCAGTGTACTGCCACCTATGTGGTAGTTCACAGGATAAGTGTTTTTCCCAAAGAGGAGAACTATACATTTTTTGGCATTTACCTTGGGCCCATGGCTCTGGCACCAGGCATCTGTTTTGGTAAGGCCTTTTTGTAGTATATCCACATAATTTGGGGATTCAATAATGGCTCCCAGCTTGCAGTCATCTGCGAACTTTGTAAGCCAGAGTCCCTTAGTGTTGGCCTGTACTTCAGAGAAGTAGATGCCAAACAAGAGTGGTTCCAGGACAGAACCCTGCGGTACACCACTTGTCACTTGTCTGGAGCTGGATTTGGAGTTGGCTACTTTTGCAGTGTATGTTCTGTCAGTAAGCCAGTTTGCAACCCATTAAGTGACATAGGGATTAATGCCCAGCTTAGTAAGTTTATCTATGATTCCAGAGTGGAGGGTATTGTCGAAAGCCTTGGCAAGGTCCAAGTAGGCTGTGTGAACCACAAAAAAGGCGCTGAGGCTCTCGAACGAAACTCTTTATTCACAAATGAATGGTAAGCGCTTTCACCGGCTACAATATGCCAGCTTCTTCAGACCAAATTCAAACAAAACTTTTTGTTTGAATTTGGTCTGAAGAAGCTGGCATATTGTAGCCGGTGAAAGCGCTTACCATTCATTTGTGAATAAAGAGTTTCGTTCGAGAGCCTCAGCGCCTTTTTTGTGGATTTATTAGTTTTCGTTTTTGTCTTTCGTTTTCAGGCTGTGTGAACCACCTTACCCTCATCCACGACTCTGGAGACTAATTCAGAGAAGTCAATCAGGTCCAGGAGGCAAAATCGGCCCTTCACGAATCAAAACTGAGTGGGATCCAGTGTTTGAAGGTTGCCAATGTCTTTGTTTATAGGTTCCATGATAATACGTTCTATGGCCTTGTAGATCAGGCTCATCAGACTGATAGGACCGTAGTTCATGGGGTCCAAAGTGGATCGCCCTTGTGGAGTGGGTTGACTATAACTGTGTGCTACACTGTGGGCACGAAGCCTGAGGTGAGGCTATGATTAAACATGACACATAGGTAAGGTGCCAATTCATTTTGTAGTTCATGCAGTACACAGCCCGGGATGTTGTGTGGTCCCATGGATGCTGTATTCTTGGCTTTGGAGAGTGCATTTTTTACCTGAGTGGCCATGATTACCAGAATTTGACATTCTGTCAGTATTGAGATGGGTCATTTAGGGGATGATATTGGCACAGAATCTATCTGCCAGGATATTGGCAATATCCTTGAGATCAGTATATTTAATGCCATTCTGTTGTAGCTCAGAGCAGATCTGAGCATTGCCATTTAGATTCTTGACATAGCAATAGAATTCCTTGTGGTTGTCTTTGGAATCTTTGGCAATTTTGTTTTCGTAACTAGCTTTGTAAGATTTTATGAGGGATCTCAGCTTTCTACTGAGGCTGGTGAGGGTGATTTTTTAAATCCTCGGTTCTTCCTCTTTTCTGCAACAGTTTCTTCCCTTTGTTGTGCAGCTTGTTTATGGCAGGAGACCACCAGATTGGCTTCCTTTTTTTAGAGGACAGCATCTTGGTTCTGTTTGGGATGGCTCGGTCCATGCATGAGTTAATGTGCTCGAACAGCACCTTAATGTAGGATTCAGCAGTTGAACTTCCAGTTCCCATCTGCATGGGTGTCATGATGTTTGTTACTTCTGACTTGAGAAGCATGCAGTTGGCTTTGGAGAAGTTTGCCCCCCTCCCTATATGATATTTAGGACCCAAATGGTTTGGGGTGCATGGCTAGGCTCATAATGGTCCTAATGTTCATTAGCCTAGTGACAACCTATGACCACACTGAACATCTAAAATGTAGATATTATTAACTCATTTTATTGTTTTAGGGGATTTATACATTTATGAGCTCTGTGGAGAGTTGTCATAATCTGTACACAAAAATATGTTCAGTTTCCTCTGTAGGGATATACAGAAAAAATTTTTGTTGCTATTATGCATTGATGGAAAAAATTGCTTGACACAGATGTCTTCCAAGTTTTGTTTAAATGCTTTATTCAGATTGTTGTTTCTATTTCTTAGAACATTGAAGGAATAACTTTACTTAGACACTATATGAGCTGTTAGACATAGCACCAATGTATTCAGAAGATATACCCACTGAACTAAGGGTAAGCTGTTGCCTAATTTCCCTTTATCTCTCAGAGTTTGATTTGCTTGGCCAGTGTCAATGAGTGGGGACCTGTTTCCCTTTACCTAACACACAAAATATCACTGAGTTCTATTCTGAAAGCAAATTACATCATGGCTTCACTTATAATTTTACACAACCCCCAAATCATTTGCAACCCAGATACTTTTATTTATTTTACATTTGTTGGCCAGGATGGTCTGACTGGATACATGTCCATTTTCAGCGGAGGCCCGGGGAGAAAAGCTCCAAAGGTAATTACAAAAGCAAACATAATATAATACAAATTAAGCACAGTTTACAGACTCTGTTGAGACATGTAAGTTATACAGTCTCACAAACTTATGATATAGTTTCACAAATTACAACACAAATAAATTGCATGTGAAATAGTATTGGTACACAAATATAACTAAAGATTTAGTCAGGCTTAGAGTAAGCTCATAACCAATGAGAATTTAAATACTGCTTGAGACTTTTATTGAATTGAGTTACGGTTGTCTCTAGAATAATGTCAGCAAGCAGTGAGTTCCAAGTTTTGCCAACAGAGTTGGCGAACAGAGTCTCAGCGGCTGAGTTATTGGATTTGACAATTTCAACTACCAGTGTATTAGATGAGCGAAATGGTTTGAGGTTGCAGTAGGGATAGATAATGTTTTTAAGTGCAGGTGTATTTTCAGGTTCTTTAAGTACTTTCTGAGCCACTATAATTTGGTTGTACTGGATTAGCCTGGGCAGTTTTAGCCAACCAAGATTATTTAGGTTTTTACAGTGATGTGTTCTGCAGGGCAAGCCAGAGGCAAATCTAGCTATGTGATTATAGCAGTTAGAGAGTTTTAGATCAGTTTTGTTTAAGTTGGTAAGTAAAGGGGAGGCATAGAAAAGGGTAGAGAGTAGATGAGAGTGGGCAGTGGCAGTTCTAGCAGGTGGGGTTAAAAATGGTTTAATCCTATATAGTGAGCCAAGTTTTTTATTAATGGTTTTGATAGTTTTATTGACATGCATGCCAAATTTAGGATTATCTACAATAACACCTAGGAGTTTCGTGTAGGCATCTGGGGAGATTATGGTCCCATTATTAGACTTAATGGAGAACAATAATAGTGACGACCTTTGAGTGGGGGACAAAAGTAGTAGCTTAGTTTTGTTAGGGTTTAAAATCAGACAATGATCAGAGAGCCAATTTTCAACTGTGTTAAAAAGTACTCTTGAGTTATTGCCTGCAAATCTGGCTTGGAGGTGACAGAGCAAATCAAAGTGGAGTCATCTGCGTATTGAATGCAGTTTTCTTTTGGGATGACAGTATGGAAGTCATTAATGAAAATAGAAAACAAAAGAGGTCCCAGATAAGACCCCTGTAGGACACCTAGGGTGTTGGTAGGAGGTTGGATAGTTTATTCTGCCATAGGACGGCTTGTTGTCTATCACACAGATAAGATTGAAACCACTGGAGAGAATGATTGTCTAAAGAAATTGTTTTCAGGATGTGGATGAGTAGTTGGTGGTTAACCATATTGAAAGCCTTTGAGAGATCCAAAAAAAGGGCTGAGGATAATTTGTAATTATTTCTGTTATAGTTTATTGGATTGGAGAATGCGAGTAGGGCTGAGGTGGTACTATGATGTGGCCTAAAGCCATGCAGAGAGTTAGCCAGTAGGTTGTTCTGGATAAGGCAGTGCAGAAGCTGTTTATGGATTCACTTTTCCAAAATTTTAGCAGTGGTGATAAGATAGCTATGGGTCTAAAATGAGACAGTTCAGTAGAGCTACCACCTTTATGGAGTGGTATGACATGAGATATTTTCCAGATAGAGGGGACTGTAGCTTCTGATTTGGTACAATTGATTAGAATGGAGATGGGATATGCTATGGTATCTGCAACTTTTTGCAGATACTCAGCAGGGAGAAGATCAGCAGGTAGGTTTTAATTTTTTGATTAGGGTACGAATAAAAGATGTAGAGATGGATTGGAAGCTAAAGGAGTGCTGGGTACTGGGAATGGGAACCTGTAAATTAGAGGACCTCAGAGGTAGCTGGCTAGCTAGGGCCTGGATAGTCTCAGTGAAGAACTATTGAATGTGTTAGCTACATCCTGTGGTAGTTTATCATTAGAGGCTGAGGGAGTTGGTGTGGCGGTTTGTCTTGAGTGCAGTAGTTTATTTATACCTGCCCAAAACTTTTGAGGGTTATTTTGATTTCTCTGCTGGAGATGGAAGTAAATTTTTTTTATCTTGTAAAATGGATCTTTTTGTCTCATTCCTTAATTGCCGATATTTAATTTGATCTAGAAGGGCTTTAGTGGCACGACATATGTCCCGTGCCTTATTTCTGAGTGTGATTTTGGATTTGGTATCTTTAGAGCCATGGTGCAATTTTTGTTTTGGTCCTAGTGGAGCGAGCAGGAGCATGAGAATCTAGGATGGCAAGGAATTTATTGTTAAAGTAACAACAGTTTCATCCAGGGGCAGGGATTGTAGGGCAGACCAAGTGTATGATTTGAGTTCATCTTGAAACTTGGTAGGGTTAAAGCTCTTATTATTTCTCACTGTTGAATAGGTGGGCTGGTGGGGGTTATTGGTTTTGTGTTTAAGTGTAAAGGTAAGAAAGTGATCACTGAGGTCATCAGGGAGGGTCCCTGAGGTATACATTTGTGGGTGACTATTGATTAATATCCAGTCTAGTATACTTTCTTTGTGATTAGATTTGCCTATCCTGGTGGAGGTGGATATGACCTGTGTAAACCCATATAGGTTTACATGGGTGGTAGGAGATTGCGAGGAGTAGGTGTTCCAGTCTATGTTAAAATCTCCAAGTACTATGGTTTCTTGGGGATAGGTACTAGCTAACCAGTGGAGGATATCTTCTAGGGTTTTGGCGGGGAATGTACATGCAGACAATGTTTATGCATTTGTTTTTATTAATCTAAAATTTGGTAGAAAGAATTTCTGAATTATTGACCTGGGGTGGTTGTATGGGGTCTATAGTAACTTTTATCTACTCCATTGTCATATGTGCCTCTAGAGCAACCGAAGTATGAACAAAAGAGCCCTGTCAGAGGAGTTGGTTTAAAATTCACTGTTTTCAGACTTCTTGTGTCTCAGTACAGTATAACCATTGCAAGAAAGTATTACTTTTGTGAGAAGTGTGTCAAATTCAGAATTGCTGATAATCTTTACAATGGCTTTTTGAGGCTGTAACCACGTACCAACACACATGGGGTTGCTGCACCTTAAAGCATACCAAAAAATGAATGATATTTTGTAATGTTGAAAAAAAAAAGCTAATATTTTGATCAATAGCACATGTTTTTGAGTGAGTCTGTGTAACTGCAAGTTTGACATGATCAGATTTATTCAGAAGGCACAATGGAAGAATGGCATTTTGGACTGTTTGTATCATGTCATACCATATTGCATGGCATATGATTTAAATGGACATTTCAAAAAATTACTAGTGAGACTAGGCTGAAACCACAGCTGACAATTAATGTTTATCATTGAGAGGGGCATAGTTTCTTCTGTATAGATAGCTGAGCAGAAGTCTCTTTGGATGCATCTTGTTTCCATGGCTGGAGAAAGTTGACTATTTATTAACTTGTCCAGATATGCACACATGACTATTGTAATGATAAAGAAACTGCATTTTGTAAACTATTAAAAAGTTACAAAGGTTGAATTTAATTGAATGTTTTGAGAAAACAAATCTTGGACTCCACGCACTGTAGCTGCATTTTCTATTAATCAGTGTGTTTGTAATTACTTTCCATTTTTCTGAACCTTCTTCATCTTATACAAAAAAACGTTGTTTTGTGCCATAGCTGGTCTTTTCCCTTAAAATCGTTTTTGTGTGGTGTCATAGTGAACTGCACTGTTTAACTTACACATGTAAAACTTTTCCTGTTACCTTGCTGAATAAATGCTCCATGGTACTGTTTTAAACAAGCTTTGAAAATTGTGTGCAACACACAACAAATCTTTAGTGGATTGGTTTACACAAAAATCATTAGGCTAAAATCAATATTAGTCAATGCAGGCCTGCCTGGATGCATTTATGCTGTAGCCATGTCACATAAATTAATGGAGCAGTTTTAATCAGTCAAGCCAGAGGCGACCTTTTTCACTTTTCCTTGCTTATCCTCATTTGTTAAAGGAAACCTTTCCTTAAATAATATTGTAAGCGAAAAAAGGCTGACAGAGTTGATTCCATTTGTCTTTTCTTCCCTGGATGGTGTTGCTTTCTAGTGTAGGCAAAATGTACTTTGAAGAACAAATGGCAGCAGTTAAATGCTTCAAAAAAGTCAGAAAGCAGTAATTGTGTCTTTGACCACTCTGTGGTGGGTCAGTGGAATTTACTGCAAAAAATAGGCATGCCATTTTTATTCATACAGTCTTGAAACACATAAAACAAAGTACAGAAACAAAAATCATAGTGAAGTATTAGGTTTCAAATGTAGTATGAAATTTAAGATTTATAAAATTCCTTTCTTTATGGAAGAGTGAACATGTTTAGACAAGTTTGTACTCTGTATTTTTGGATAGCCTCCTTTTTTACATAATCTAATTCTCAGTAGGATAATTGAGTCCTTCTGGCAATCGGTAAGAGTAAAACTTGGCAAAGACATTTAGCTTTACAACCAAGACAGTTTATACCCAATGTAAGTCTCCTGGACTCATTTGCATGTAGTTGGTCTTCACTGCAGTGGAATTAGTGAAAGAAAGATGTTCACATTTTAAAGGGCAAACATAGAAGTCTTATCCTAACAAGATGTAATTTTATCCACCTATGACTTGTCTGCAGAAGAAGGAACAGTATGCTTTATTGTTTTATTAAATAAAAAAAGTACTGTGCTATTTTTTTAAATTAAACAAATTGAATAATAAATTCACTTTGTTTTGTAGGGGTTCCCACAAAACAATGTCAAAAATATCACGAACATCATCATAATAAAAGATTATTTTCCAAAGCGCACGTGCACACACACACACACACACACACACACACACACACACCTGCTCTCATGCTTTCTCTAACTCTCTGTCTTTCTTCTTCTTCTGGCTTTTCCTGGTTAGGGGTTGCCACAGCAGATCATCTGTCCGCTCATGATTGGCAGTGGAGTTTTACGGTGTCGAGTTGCTAGCCTGGTGCCCAACCTTCCACAGAAGGCATGCACATGTACACACTCACACCTAGGGCCAATTTTAGAGTGTCCAATCCACCTACTGTATGTCTTTGGGATGTGGGAGGAAACCAGAGCACCCGGAGGAAACCCACGTGACCACAGGGAGGACATGCAGACTCCACACAGAAGGCACCCCAGCCGAGAATCAAACCAGAGAACCTCTTGCTGTGAGGTGGCAATAATAATCGCTGCACCATCGTGGCTGCCCTATCTCTCTTTCCATCTAATTGTTCCGATACAGCAGGAGTACGCAACCAATATTTTCCATTTAATAATTTGATAAACTGAAAGGTGGGCTGGTAAAAGACAATGTTCAGCCATGTCTCCGATGACAGTTTCAGTACGTTACACAGTAGCAATATTATAGACACACAAACACTACCAAGTATTTGCTGTGAATACTAGTATGTATTACTGATCATCTGTATGGCATTAAAGTATAGATATGATTAGAAAAGTACAGCTTTGGTGTGGATATGCACTACCAGTTCTTAGGTGTATGCAGTAAGTATGTTTATTGATCATTTACCTTGTTTTGCAAAGCAGTGTATTCTTAGGGTTCATCGTGAGTACAGTTTTCCATGGTGCTACTTTTACTTTACTATCCATTTGAAATACAAGAATGTATTTTTACCAAGCAGCAAACTATACATATTACATTTAATTATTATTAATATTGTTGTCAGGTTCTCATGTCACTGGCTCAAGCATACATTGAAATTCACTATATTGGAAAACAAATATAAATCACTGAACTGCTCTGACACATATAGTGCAACACTACCCAAATTTATTAGGGACAGGGCGCATGGTTAGGCTTTCATTTGTGAATGGTAAGAAAGAATTTAAATATGAATGCATATGCACAATGTTAGTAGCAGCTACAACATTCAAAGCAAGGGTGAGAGCTAAAGAAAGCAAATGGTCAGGGCTAACTGGAATGGATAATGACGCTATTATGATAAATCAGTGACTGTCAAGCTGTGATCAAGCAACATTTAGGGGCAATCACTTTCATCTACACATTGTCGTAGTATCCACTCAGTATATACAGTTCAGTAACAATGTAAACTTCTGATTTCTCACTGTGATGAAATAAGTTAATGTATAAACAAATATATAAATGCATAAATAGTACTACTAATAACAGTAATAACAATAATACTCTCAGAAAATGATTTTAGCTTGTTTTACTTGCACACACGTTCTGCAAGTCTGTTCAGTGACAACTCTGTGATAAAATGACAGCAGGGGTTTGTTAGTTTTAAACAAGACTGCATCCTTGCTCATCAAATACCTCCACTTTATTGACTGAGGACACATCAGATGTCTGGTTCTGATCAAATAAATGAACACCTGTACAGTGCAGTCCTTTGCAACCCTTAACACACATGCTCACCAAGGGCATTTTATTGACTGTGTATGTCAATTATCTGATTGTGACCAAATGAATGAATAATCACTACAGTTTTTATTTCATCGCACTGTTCTCAGATCTCTAAAATGCAACCCACAAGCCCCCACATAAAATGATTTACTTATACATTTCAGACAGTTTGCATAAGTAATACATCCGATTGTGAACAAATGAAATTCAAACTACAGAAATAATAGACACATTAAACTTGTCTCAACTTACTTCTCTCAGACACATAAAGAAGTCCATTTAAACCTTCACTCATATACAAACACATATTATTGTACCCACCAATTACATCAGTATTGACTATGTGCACTTCAGTTGTCTGGTTTTGATCAAATGAATGAATATTTTCATAAAAACAGACGCAGTAATGTAATTCATGTCACTGCTGTCAGAAACAT
This sequence comes from Protopterus annectens, assembly GCF_019279795.1. NCBI lineage: Eukaryota > Metazoa > Chordata > Ceratodontiformes > Protopteridae > Protopterus > Protopterus annectens. Next base: position 582,046,155 of record NC_056734.1, read on the forward strand.
ACAGTGCAGTCTACTACACACACACACACATGCCTATGAGTTACACCAGTGCATTGATTGAGCACAACTTACATATCTGATTATCAAATGAAATAAATACAGATACAATTGACAAACTAACCTATTTCAGCTCATTGATGTTAGTTTCATGTATTTAAAAAATAGCTACTCTGCAAATGCTTGCATATACATATATACATACATACATATACCCTCTCTCACACACACACACACACACACACATACACACACACACACACACACACACATTTACAAACCATTATTTTATCATCTTTATTGATGGTATATACCCCAATGCTTAATTCTGATTAAGCAAAATCATAATTGCATAAATAAGAGGAAATAGTGATATAATCTAGCAAGCTGGTGTAAGACAAATAAAAGACAATGCACTGTAGCTTACTTGCCTATTCTGGGGTGTGGGGTGGATTGTATGCTGTCAGGGGCACACCAGGTATTGTTCTTTCCCTGGTAGAAATTGGGAAATGATCGTTAGGACACACTCTCTAGTTACAAAACCTCCAAAACCACACAAAAATAAATGCCAGATATTTAATGAAAAGCTTTCGGGTTACCACCCTTCATCAGTACATCAATTAAAATGCTTTTTCAAAACTTTAAATAGAGGTCACATAAAATCACCTGATTCAGCCAGCCATACATAATTAGACCATAATTAAACATTTAAAACAGTTCTTAAAAGCATACACATACTTAAAATATATCAGCGCTGCAAAACCAACTATACACAACAATACATTCCTATTATAAATAGCACATCCCAAAATGTGACATATTATTGTATTTAAAACATCTAGATTCAAAAACTTAACAGGGGTAGTAAGTACAATAAATAAATAAATAGACATTATGAGGGGTTACTATATATTCTCTCTTTGTTTTTTAACTAATATTGGTTTTATACTAACCATATTATTTAAACCTGGTAGTGAGTCTGCTTGTAATCTTGTAATCCACTCATACTCTCTCAGTTCAAGAATATTATTAATATCTCCTCCTCTTGTATCTATATTCACTACACTAACACCCCTGAACTTAAAAATATGTTTATCATTATCCATTACATGTTTATATAAAGCATTAGTTAACACTTTTCTTTTTATTTCTGACTTATGTTCTATTATATGTTCCTTCAATTTCCTCATTGTCTTTCCGATGTAGAATGCTGTGCACAACGTGCAGGTTGCAAGATACACCAATCTAGACATATTACAATTCACTGAACATTTGAAAGAATATTTCTCTTTAGAGATAGGGTGTACAAATTCTTCCTCTAAATCAAAAATATCTGTGCAGCAACTGCAGTTATAACATTTCTCTGTTACCATTCTACATTGGTGAACTTTGTTTTTAGTTCTAAAATCATTATAACATAGTTTCTGTTTAAGCGTCTCTTGATTCCTATATGCAAATTTAAGTTTTAAGCCTATTAGGTCTTTTATTTCAGGCGTAGCCCGTAATATTAACCAATTATTTTCTATAATATTACATACTCCACTAGTATTCTCATTGAATGAAGTCACATATCTAATTATGTTCTTATCTTTATCTAAATTTTGTGTAGACATTCCTACATTCTGACTAAAAATAGGTTTATATTTATCCTTCCTGCCTATTTTAATCTCATTATAGATCGTGTCTACATAATTAGAAAAGTAAGCAAATGGAGATATCGTCTTTTTTACCCTTTCGTCTAAAACAACCTGAAAAGGTAATTGTACAACAAAAAGGGTCGACAGAGGGCCGCTTGATGCAGAGGCAAAATCAGCAACTAATGCCAGGGGTAAAGAGGAAGAGCAAAAGTCGCTCGCTCTCCAACAAAACAGCATGCCGTTAATAAGGACGGTAAAACTTATAAAAGGTACTGTTGATTTATCGAATTTTAACCTAACGGATGAACATCTGACTCTGTTGGGCAAAGTTTTAAAGTTTATACCATCTGCTTATAATAATGTGGTTGTTGCAATAACAGACGCTAAGTTATTTGCGAGGACTTTAACGCTCAAACTGACATTTAAGCAGATGAATGATACAACCTTTGAATGTAAAAAATTGAGTATTTTTATACCACAAATGTGCCCAATTGTAATAGCCTTTTTGAATGTATTTGAGAAAGATCTTAGGCACTTATATTCAAGGAATAATAGAAGGAAACACTATAATTTGACTTATAAAGAATACGAGGCTCTTAACCAATTAAAAGGGGATGATAACATAATAATTAAACAGGCAGATAAAGGTGGCGCGGCAGTAATAATGGATCAAATTAAATACATGGAGAAATTTAAGAATTTTTTAACAGACCCTTCAACATTCAGACAGATAACATTTATAGAGATAAAAAAATGTATATTAGATGTTAATATGGCAATTTATGACATGCAACTTAATCAAGATATTTCTATAGAACTTCTTAACTACTTCACCGTATCATGCCCAAAGATACCACAAATTTATGGAATTCCCAAAATTCATAAATGCCTAATAGATCCACCTTTAAGGCCTATAGTCTTGGGCAAAGGTTGGGTGACAGAACCTATATCGAAGTACTTACAGATGAAATTAGCTAAGTATTTGGTTAAATGTCCTAGTATTTTGAAAGATACCACACATTTTTTAATTGAATTACACAAGTGGTATGAGAGGAACACCAATGGTAATTTTATGTTTGTCACACTGGATATAACCTCATTATTCACTGTCATCCCTAATAGTTACGGTGTGGAAGCAATAAGAAGTTTTCTATGCAGTGAAACTGTTATGCAAGCACGTGAGATAGAAAATATATGTACGTTACTAGAAATAGTGCTAACTAAAAATGTGTTTATTTTTGATAAAGTACCGTACTTACAGATGACAGGAGTAGCGATGGGGACACCAGTAGCGAACACGTATGCAAACCTGGTGCTACATCAATGCGAAAAACAATTTATTCTAAGTAATTATAATGAATTGAATAAAAAAGTAAAATTCTATAGTAGGTTTGTGGATGACTGTTTCCTCATATGGGATGGCACTCATGAAGAACTGGAAAAATACATAGGATATTTAAATAATACTACAGAATTTCTGGAGTTTAAAAAAGCTGTTTCATCTGATAGAATAGTATTTGTAGATGTTCAAATTTATAAGAAGGGAAATAGAATAGAAACTATGATCTATAAAAAAGAAGTCAATGCCAGTAGATATGTTAGAAGGGATAGTATGCACGTGCCACACACATTTAAAGGAGTTATCAAAGCACAATTTATAAGGGCCAGTAAATTGAATACTGAAGATGAGAATTTTGAACTTCAAATTGATGAAATGAGGCAGGATTTTGTAAGAAGTGGTTATTCTATAAATTATGTAGACACGATCTATAATGAGATTAAAATAGGCAGGAATGATAAATATAAACCTATTTTTAGTCAGAATGCAGGAATGTCTACACAAAATTTAGATAAAGATAAGAACATAATTAGATATGTGACTTCATTCAATGAGAATACTAGTGGAGTATGTAATATTATAGAAAAGAATTGGTTAATATTACTGGCTATGCCAGAAATAAAAGACCTAATAGGCTTAAAACCTAAATTTGCATATAGGAATCAAGAGACGCTTAAACAGAAACTATGTTATAAGGATTTTAGAACTAAAAACAAAGTTCACCAATGTAGAATGGTAACAGAGAAATGTTATAACTGCAGTTGCTGCACAGATATTTTTGATTTAGAGGAAGAATTTGTACATCCTATCTCTAAAGAGAAATATTCTTTCAAATGTTCAGTGAATTGTAATACGTCTAGATTGGTGTATCTTGCAACCTGCACGTTGTGCACAGCATTCTACATCGGAAAGACAATGAGGAAATTGAAGGAACGTATAATAGAACATAAGTCAGAAATAAAAAGAAAAGTGCTAACTAATGCTTTATATAAACATGTAATGGATAATGATAAACATATTTTTAAGTTCAGGGGTGTTAGTGTAGTGAATATAGATACAAGAGGAGGAGATATTAATAATATTCTTGAACTGAGAGAGTATGAGTGGATTACAAGATTACAAGCAGACTCACTACCAGGTTTAAATAATATGGTTAGTATAAAACCAATATTAGTTAAAAAACAAAGAGAGAATATATAGTAACCCCTCATAATGTCTATTTATTTATTGTACTTACTACCCCTGTTAAGTTTTTGAATCTAGATGTTTTAAATACAATAATATGTCACATTTTGGGATGTGCTATTTATAATAGGAATGCATTGTTGTGTATAGTTGGTTTTGCAGCACTGATATATTGTAAGTATGTGTATGCGTTTAAGAACTGTTTTAAATTTTTAATTATGGTCTAATTATGTATGGCTGGCTGAATCAGGTGACTTTATGTGACCTCTATTTAAAGTTTTGAAAAAGCATTTAATTGATGTACTGATGAAGGGTGTTAACCCGAAAGCTTTTCATTAAATATCTGGCGTTTATTTTGGTGTGGTTTTGGAGAAATTGGGAAACCACATCAGGACAGCATGGAGAAAATGCCTGCTGTGGAAATGAGAGGACTACCTCATAGGTCAACCCATTGCATGCACCTTCACAGTGCTTTATTAAAGGTGTATGGGGTTAGGTCTGCTGTAATGAAAAGTGTCTCAAACCACCCTGATGGATGACGTATGCCCTGGTAATGGGAAATGAATGGGGTAGTTGGCCAGAAAGGAGATGATTATCAACAGGCAGTGGGGTCAAAGAGAGCAAAAAGACTTAGCAACTTTCATTCATTTGCTGGACTATTAGCTAGATTTCTGTTCTTATGTTTAATCATCTGAATGTCTGGCTCCATTTTTTTCTACTAAAGTAATACCTTTGAATTTCCATAAATGTGAAAAGCTTGGATTTCTGCTGCCTTGCATTTCCAGCCATGTTTTCAGCTCTCATCAATTTCTGTCTGTCACCCCTGCCTTTTGTGATTGTGTATTATTCCGTGGATGTTAGAGATGCAGCATTGCCTAATCACTTTGTATTTGATTTGTCCAAACATTAAAAATAATGTATAGAAATTTTATACATGAGAGGACAACAGGCAATCTTAAAACTTAGGCTGTCCAATAAAGGTTGGGAGACATCCATTTGCAGGCTGATTTTACTGGTCAGTTACAGCTGCTGACATTTTGCAGTCAGTATGCCAGCTGGGGATTTTAGAACTCTGCCTAGAAGCCGAACACCTGAAGAGGGCAATGCTAGGAGCTGAATGCCTAAAGAGGGAAATTGTCCTTTCCAGGTACTAAACTGGCTAATAGTGACCTTTTAGTCCTGACTCATACTGACACTTTTTCTATGTACTGGCTCACTTCACTGTGTATTTCCTTATCTTGTAAGTACCAATTTGTCCTGTTATGGAGTACTCCAACATATCAGCTGCATTTAACCCTCTTTCTCTATGTCTATATGCAGAGTCAGGTACTATACCCAGTCATATGCTGGTTCCCCTAACTAATTAAAAATCCATATTTACTGCTTTTTGTCTTCAGACTTCCTAAGGACTACTACGTCTGGAAGGAGAGTGGTGATATTGAATGAGATGGACAGTATTGCATTTCACAGTGCTGACCCAACCAAAGAAGGATAGCCCCATTCCCAGTTGTTAATAATATCTTTAACTATACCTTATGTTGCATGTTGTTGATCTTTTCTTTAAGGTTCTTATCTCCCTTGATGTAGCTCCACAGTCAGTCATATGTCGAACCTCCTGGGCCAAGCCTTATTTCATTCCTTCTACAGCACATCAATCAGTGCCTTCTGAAAATGGGTAGAAGACCAATTTGCTAATTTTCAGCATCTCATTATAAGTTTTGCTATACATTCTAATGATGTTTATTATTGTCTTAAATTACTCTACTGAACTCCTAACCAGAATAATCATATTACCTGTGTAAATAACAACTTTTACCTTGTGCCTGTGAAGGAAAGCATAAGGCTGGCCTGGTCTTTAACAATGTTTCTCAATAAGGGTTTCAAGCTAGAGTGAAGACATAAAGAGGAGGACATCCCACCGAATGACTGCAACTGCCCTTTGTTACACTTGGCATTATTAAGGTGGTAGAGTAAAGGACCTTTATATATTAGAAACCTGACAGAAAAAAAACAAAACAAACAAAAAAAAATGTAACTGTGCTATGATGAGGAGCTCCGATTGTTTTTTTTTTTTTGGAGATGCTTTTCTGCATGTGGAAACAAGAAGACGAAGCTCTACTAAGCACCATGCCTATTTATCAATGAAACGTATGAAAAATCTCCCAGAAATGTAACACTAAAGGCATTCTTACAGTATTATTGTAAGATATTGCAGTGAATACACCCATTCCTCCAGCCAGATCCACAACTCAGCTTCAGTTTTGCAGTACCCCCTGCTTTGAAGAAAGATGACAGGTAAAATAAACCATTAAGCTGTATCTCATCAAATGAAAACTGAATGAAGTTTAATTTATTCCTGTTTAAGTCCCCAGTTCCCAGCTGTTTGTTAACAATCTGCATCGGAGATCACTGTTGCTGCTCTTCCTGTTTGCACACAGAAGTGATTCATTGCATGTTTTGTTTTTCTTCTTTTCTACAGGCATGAAGATAGTATTCATAATGAATGAGGGTGTCAGGGGCTTTCCCCCTGCAGAAAAAACTTTTTTGAGAGGCATTGTGAAGCTGAAGCTTTGACTAATGTGTTCTGTCCATTTGAAACTTTAGTCAATTCAAGCTCAACAAAATGAAGGTGAAACACATCTTGCCCTTTAAGCTATTTGATGAAAATGTTTGCCCAAAGGAAAGGTTTATCTGTATGATGGATGCACAGTGCTTCACTGCATTTATGTATAACCACTGCAGAGCCTGAAAAGTTAGAGTGGTTTATACAAGACGAGTGAAGTTCAAAAATGTTCTGATGTGCAAACTTCTTAACTGCAACATCTTTAGAAAACCAAGGAGAGTAATGTTTCATTTTACATACAATCATACTGGGGCTTCAGACATTTTCCTGTTTTATGGTATAAAATTTGACATGGATGGAGAGAGATGCTAATATTTAGACTAACAGTTTACTTGCTGGAAGTCTGTTTTCTGTGAAACCCAAAAGTATGTTCATCACTAAGAGACACCAAACTATGGACCTGTGCATCACTTAATTGAGTTAATGTTAATTCTTAGCTTAGAAAGAATAAGGAAAAGCTGATAAACTTATGAAGTTAGACATTTGATTATATTATGGGGTAAACAATGGTTTTAAAAAATGACTCAGATATATTCTCTGTTTTGCATAATGCAGAGGCTCCATGTAACTCAGAATTATCTTTAGATTTAATCATAAAGTGCAGTTACTGATCTTTAACCTTCAATTGAAATAATTGTGACTTGACCACTCACAAAAAAAAAACAATAGATAAGGTATATAGGAAAGCTGCACATCCAAGAGCTTCAGTGAATCGTGGAATTAGAAAGAATGGATTGTGAACTACTACATTGCACAACCACTACCTGTATTTAAACAAACATCCTTTTGTCTTTCTCCTCTCTTTCACTTTCTCCTGATAGCAGTTTATTATATTTTTTCAAAATTGCAGTTTAAAGGTTCCCTTTCATTTTTTTCAAGAAAACAGTACAGCCACGCTATCGGTAATATTCATATATATCTGTTTATCTATTATCTATCTAGCTTCCTAATCATATCAGCCAGTACACATACTCTGTTCTTTCTTAAGCTGCCACAAAGCACATCATACCTACATTGTATTCTATAAACTCCTGCCTCACTGCCAAACCACAACAGCTTTGAGAAGTACAACCTGCATTTCCTACTCCTGAGCACAATGAATGTGATTTATTGCTTATTTGAAGTCAGAAATAGAAAAAAAAATGTTGCTGATCTGCAAAGACATTCCCTTGATTAAAATGTGATACAGAAAATATTCAATAACTTTCTTTAGCATAGTTTTTTAGAGTATTCAAAAATGGCCAATCAGTATGAACGAGTACATTCAAATGATGGCTATAGTATGAAAATATTAACAACATCATGAAACATTTCATGGAAAGTGGCTATGCTTTGAATGTCGACATTTTCTCTGTGAAGAGTTGTGTGATTTGTTCAGATAGATAATGACTACTGAAGGAAAGAAAAAGTATTGAAGAACAATTTAGGATAACATTCAATTCCCTGAGCAGAGAAGAAAATAACTGATATGTTGTAAAAATGGGGACTGCATTTAAAAACATTACAGGCTTCAACCAATGCTTTGACAGAATGTACCAAAAATCTTAGGGTTATACGATGTGCAGTGGGTACAGTCCTTGAGAAAATATTTTAATGTGCATTATGGCATTATGCCTTGTTGTGCAATTAATTTGTCAGAAAGATATTAAATTGTGTTTCATAAAAACACATCTAGTTCTTATACATTGCAGTAAAAAATAAGTTATAGTTTATAGAATCATGAAGTATGGTATAGCACAGTAAAATTCCTGCTATAATTTATGAAGACCAGTTCTCATATCAAGAAAAAAGTATGCACAACACACTATGCAAAAAATTGTCATGATCCTAGCTGCAGCACAATTCCTTCCTTCCACCCTATTATTAGATGAGATATACTGCGGCACCTGTAGAAAATCAGTTATCATATGCCTGCCCTTATGTTTTTCATCTCCATGCTAGTTCTGTACATGGGTACATAGCATTTATATAGTACATCGAGTGACATAATTATGCTCTGAAAATGAGAAAAAGTTACTCTTGTTAAGCACCCTTCTGACATCAGTACTCCTAGGCACTATTAAGTTCAGGTCTTGCATTAACAGTGGATAGTGCCAGTCTGTAAAGAACAGTGTCAGAAAGTCAACCAGCTTTAAAATTGTTAGATATGTTTTGTCTTTCACACTTATAAATAGCATGTGTCTAACAGTTTTTAAAGCAATTCACTTTTATATGGGTACTTCACCTCTGCATGCAGTCTCCTTGGTAGCATTAAATAGTTTGCCATCTTTCAAAGGCTTTGAAAGCCAGTAAAGCATTTTGCATGTCTACAATTTTTTCTACAACTAGTAGAATGGAGCAGATAAAGCTCCAAGCAATAAAATGATTTATGATCATGGCTGTGATTGTAACCAGCTGGGTTCTCAACATGGAAGCCAAGACTCAGTTCCTAAGCTTTGCTGTTGAAATGAATGTCTTGGCATCCTTCCTGAACTGTGTAAGTTGGCTATGATCAGACAGTCTGTCATAATCATCTATATTATGAGCATCTGCATCAAAGATTGAAGCAAAATAGATTTTTTGATGTTTAATTATTCCCACACATAGGAATGGGGTCCATTCCTATCATAGTTAAAAAACTTTAAACGTATTTATTTATTTTATTTATTTTACATTTGTTAACCGGGAAGATCCAGCTGGACCAGGTCCATTTACAGCAGAGGCCCAAGGAGAAAAGCTCCAGTATTTAGTTTAACAAATCAATACAGCATATATAGTTTAGCAAAGTGATCATCCAACATATAAGGTGAACAGTGTAATCATACAACAAATTAGGGAAACAAAATGAGCAATAAAAGGAACAATACAAAGAATGGTAGTAACGGTTATACATTGTTGGACAGTTGTCATGAGAAGAAATGTGTCAAGCATTTCAACAGCTAATAGTTTGACATTCCCAATACATATAATATGCAGGTGAAAAGAAAGTGAGAGGGGGAGATAGAAGCAGTGAGGGTATGTTTCTGTGATACAAGGGCATAACCAGGTACTAAGGAGATGTGATTTTGGGGCGTTTTTGAATTGAGAGGTGGTAAGGACAGTGGACAGGGAATGGGGACGAGAGTTCCAGTTTCTAGCAATGGTGTGGGAGTAGAGTGCTTTCCCTGCGTTGTTATTAGCCCTTGAGATGCAGAGGAGAGATTTGTCACTAGATCAAAGGTGTCGGTTTGCAGTGTAGTGAGTAAGGAGATTGCATATTGAGGGTTTTTTTTCAGGGTATTTGAGAATATTGTAGGCTGTAACCAACTAATGATAGTTAAGTAGCTGTGGTAGCTCAAGCCATTTTAGTTCTTTTAGTACAGTACAGTGATGGGTTCTATATGTCGAGTTTGTAGCAAACATGGCTATATTATTGTAATGAGATTCTAGTTTGTCTAGGTCAGACTTTCTAATTTGAGAGAAAATTGGTGCTGCGTACAATAGAGTAGAGAGGAGGTGACTTTGGGCTAGGGTGACTCTAGCTTGATGTGAGAGAAAGTTCCTGTGCCTGTATAGAGAGCCCATTTTTTTGTGTACTAGTTTTATGGTATGTGAGATGTGGACATCAAAGTGAAGATGACTGTCAATTTCAATGCCAAGAAGTTTGGTGTAGTTAGAAGGGGAGATGGTAGTGCCGTCCTTAGATGTGATGGAGAAGGAGAGGGGAGGTTTTGATCTATTAGGGGGGAATAGTAGTAGTTTTGTCTCCTTGGGATTTAGGATCATTTGGATACCTGAGATCCATTTTTGTACAGAGTTAAAGGTATCCTGAGTGAGTTTTTGCAGAGTGGTGGGAGATGAGGTGGAGCAGATCAGGGTTGAATCGTCTGCATAATGAATGAGTGTGGCATGCTGGATTGAGCTACTGAGGTTGTTTATGAATATAGAAAAAAGTAGTGGGCCCAGTATACAGCCTTGTGGGACTCCTATGGTAGTTGGAAATTGTGGCGATAGAGTTCCTTTTCACTGGACAGATTGTTGCCTGTCAGATAGGTAGCTTCTGAACAAGGCTATAGTAGAAGGGGGTGAAGGATATTGATGTTAGTGAATCTAGTAGGATGGAGTGGGAGACAATGTCAAATGCCTTTGAGAGGTCCAGGAAAACGGCAGATGCATATTTGTTGTCATTTCTGTGAAGGTTGATTTGATTAGAGAAGGAAGGAAAGAAGAGCGGTGGTAGTGCAGTAATGTGGGCCAAAACCATGTCGCGTGGTAGATAGGAGCTTTTGTGTGTTAATAAATGTCATCACCTGCAAATGGATGCATTTCTCTAGAATTTTAGATAGGGGGCATAGGATGGCAATAGGTCGGTAGTTGGAGAAGTCGTAGGAGTTACCTCCTTTATGAAGAGGAATGATGTGAGATACTTTCCAGTGTCTGGGTATGTAGGATTCTTGCATGAAATGGTTGATTAGGATGAGATAGGATATGATAGGGAGTCACTAGCCATTTTTAGGTATGACCCAGGTACGTTATCAGCTGCCAGTGTGGTGGGTTTGAGTTTTAGGAGAAGTTTTTTGATAGTAGAGGTGGGGGCAGGTGACAGACTGAAAGAGGGGGTGGTATGGGATAGATTGGGTTGGGTTTGAGGTGGGCTATGTTTAGTTATCTGACTGGATAGGGCAAAGATGGGCATTGTAAAGTGGTGATTAAATTGAGAGGCTATATCTAGGGTATTATCTGTAGAGCTAGAAGCTGGAGTAGTGGTTTTGCCTGGCTTTAGTAAGGAGTTAATAGCATGCCAGAATTTTTGTGGCTTCTTTGAATATTTGTTTTGGGCACTAAGAAAGTAGTTTTGTTTGTTTAGTTTGGTTTCAGCCTTGGGCTTATTTCTAAGCTGTTGATAGTATTGCCTGGAGCTAATGGTGTTTTCAGTTTTCCAGATTTTCCAGTCTTTATCGCTGGCTTTTAGTAAGGCTCTAGTGTCCCTACTTAGCCAGGGTGCATAGTTGGCTTTAAGTCTAATCTCCCTGCTGGGGTAAAGACTGTCAAGAACATTGGTGAATGTAGTATTGAAGTAGTCTACTGCCTGGTCTAACCCTAAGGTTTGTTGTGGTTCCCAGTTGCATTGGCTTAGGACAGTATTGAGGTATTGTGGGGTAAGGTTACAGTTATCACGTACTAGTTTATGGACAATTGGTTATGGGAGATTGGAGTGTTTATGGAGTAGGAAAGTGGGGAGATGATCACTTAGATCATCAGGCAGACAACCTACTTTATAGTTTTGCTTGGGATAGTTGGCTAGAGTCCAATCAAGTAAATATTCTTTTTTTGTTTTCTTGTCTATTCTAGTGGGTTCTTCAATTAGTTGAGAGAACCCATATAGGTTGATATGTGTAGAGGGGTTGCTGGAGTTGCAGGCTATCCAGTCTTTGTTTAGGTCACCTAGTAGGATAGTTTCCTGTGGTAGGTTATCCTTTGTCCAGTGTAGTATTTCTTCTATTATGAGTGAGTTATTGCCTTGGGGTATGTAGCAGCATATTATATTGATTTTCTTGGTGTTTTTATGGAGAGGACAGAAAACAGGATTTCAGCATTTTGAAATGTGGGTGGTGTGGTGTGCAGAAGCTGGAGGTTAAGGGTGTTTTTAAAGAGAATGGCTATTCCTCCTCCTTTCCTGCCTGTTCTGTCTGATCTTAGTGTATTATACCCTGGGGGGAGGAAGTCTTCATCTTGGATACTGGGCTTTAGCCAGGTCTCCGTGATGGTGAGTATATCAGGGTTGTAGTGGGCTGTGAATGCATGCAGGTCTGTTATTTTGTTGGTGATGCTTCATATGCTGAGATTTAGAATCTGCAGGTCAGATGTTTGTTTGGTTGTGAGAGGACCTGGATTTGGGTGTATGTCACCAGAGGTCAGTAGTTGTTGTAGGAATGTCAGTATGTGTTTTGTAATATTAGTTTGTTAGATTGTTTTATATGTGTTTTTTAAACTCTTGGGGAAGTTACAATAGGCAGAATGTAGTAAAACCCTATCCTGCTGATTATAGTACATTGGAATAAAACATAGTTTGTAGCGTGGTGAAATATGACACAGCATAGTAGAATTCTTGCAGTTGGTTATGAAAACCAACTCCCATTTCAGGAAAAAAAAATGAGTACTAGGCTGGTTGTATGATACACTTTATAAAGAAAATTGTCATGAGCCCAGCTGTATTACTGCATAATGACTTCCTTCCCCTTCACCTGGCATATTAGATGAAATGACCTGTGCCACTTGGACAAAATCAGTTACACAAGATATATCCCAAAACGGCACTTAATTTGACCAAAAATAACAAATATGAACAACAGATGTTAACTGCTTTTGTTTAACTCCTGTTAAACTATACTAACAGGAGTTAAACAAAAAGCTCTTCACATCTGTTGTTCATATTTGTTATTTTTGGTCAAATTAAGTGCCGTTTTATTGGCGTTCTGCAGCTTGGTGGCTCCTCGTTTCATTTGTTTGTCGTACCAGTAGTGGTTTGTAAGTCATTGTTCGCTAGTATGTCTGTTTTTCTGTTTGACATTTCCATGACAGTTTTCTGTAAGTACAATTTACTTTAAGTACCCAACACCATTTTTCATGGGGATGTGGATGTAGTTAGTCAACACTGAGAGAATCACAAGTATGTAAGTGCATCCTGTTAGCTATGAATAAGGCATGCACTAGAATGCTGTTGTAACACCAAAGCCACAGAAACAGTAAGATGAAAATGCTGCTTGACATTTTTATTGTTTACTTTTAGTAGTGCCCACCTCCAGCTGGAGGGATGCTGCCTCCCTGGAGCCCCAACTGTAGTCTTTAATAATTTTGTATAACTCACAACACTTGTGGTGGTGAGAGGACATTAGTGAGGTGGTTGGACATGTTGTGTGATTTTCTTTTTATATTCTTTTATTTCTGCAATGGTGTCATAGCCAAGTAACTTCAGAAAAAAATATTGTAATGAAAAATTGGTTTCCTTAACAAGCTTCCAGTACATCTCATTAGAACTAATTTACTTTCTGCCTTATACAATGTCTCCAAGATTTTAAGACTTTTAATACTATGACCGGAATGAACCTTATTCCTATATCAGGCTATAATTTAAGTTTAGTAAATCAGTTTTGCTTCAAGTCTTTAATACAGATGCTCTTAGTGTAAATAACCTTTCTCAACTTACCATCTGGATTATAAGGCTGAGGTCCGATCAGCCTCTGGGACTTAATGGAAAGGTCTTGATTAAACCATTCCTGAAATCAAGGAAGTTGAAAGCCTGAAGCAGGGCGGTTGGACTGAGGAATGATGACACTTCCTGGTTCTTGAATATGTATACATTAGTTCACATGATTTTAAGAAGGATTTAATGTATGCCTATGATATGTGTAGTGTAGTTTTATTAAGAATGTTATATTTTCATAGATGTTTTTATAGATGTTTCTCATACATATTTTTGTATATGTTATTGATATTTGAGATTATTATATGGTTTTAGAAAGATTTGTTAGAGAATGTATATGATGATTTGCATTTATGAATGCTAGCACTTTAAGGGAGTAGTGGTTTCCCGCCAAGGAAGCTATTTAAACTTGGGTCTTTTATTATTGTTGTAGGTCTGAAGAAGCCTAGTGGTGAAAGCACTAACCTGTGTGTGATATTTTTATGCATTAAAACAACCCCTGGAGATTTTTATAACTTCTTTGGCTTTTATTTGGCAAGTGGCATTTTGAGTACTTTGGATGAACACAGCTTTGCTCTACCTAGCGTCGCTCCAACTATTATTGATTTACTTTATTGTTTTGGGCTTGTTCTTTTTGGCTGGAGCATTAACTCTGTGCAGACACATTATTTTTGAACAGATAACTGTGAACGCTCTAGCAACACATATAAAAATGTGTCCTGGGCATAGTTTCATCTTTTGTATCATTGATCAAGTTGAACCTGATATCAGGGAGGGGGGTCTGACATAATTAAAACTGGAACTACAAGAGCTTTTATGGCAGATAAAATTGAATGCATATAGTCAACCCTGTTCAAATGATGCAAGCTGTTTAGCTTGTGTTTTAAAATGAAGGAGCTTGTTAAGGTGACTTTTTGTAATAATATATAGCTGAAATATACATTTGTAGAGGTTTTAAATTTGTACATTTTATGCTTACATATATATTTTTTTCCATTTGTATTTGGGGGTTTTCCATATTATCTAGGAACTCATACCTTTAATGGAAGTGGAGTTTTTGTAATTGAAGACATCTTGTGATTTATTGAGCCTATTTAATGCAATGTTATTTGTGATAGTCTTTGATGAAGATTTGGTCATAGAACTGAAACGAAAGTGCTTCTTGTTATATTAAACTGTGTTGGTTCATTCTAGTTGCTGTTTGAGTTCTTGGTGAAGAAGTTGTCAAAGTTTACCAGTTTGAAACATGAAACCTGGTAAAATCTGATTTGTCACAGTCAACAGCTCTCATCTCCCACATTCAGTATCCTCTGATGCCAGGAGGTACTGAACAAATCAGTCAGTGGGGCTGCACTAAATGGTTGTAGGAAGACTGGGAGTCCAAAAAGTTCAAAAATATATGTCCTCCCTTATATACTCTCATCTCCTTGTACCACTTTCTTCCTTCATGGGCCTCTGACCATCTCCTGTTTTACTCCTATAGGTTGAAGTTATTTACACTGATAATGTTCATACCTTGTTACCGTCAATGTATTTTCACAATGTTTGAACTTCCTCAGATTGCTCAAAAACAATAGTAATAGTAATAATCTCAGACCCTCCCTTAGAAATGGCATTGTTCACACACCACACCAGTTATAATTATTTATGAAAGTTTACTTGTATTTATTGAACTATTTGTTAAATTGAATAAGTACACTAATAGATATAGATAATTTCCAACCATTTCCCAGGTTGCATGGCAACAGTAAGCATAGCATGCAAGGATAATTTTGAGTAGTCACTATGTACCATGTTTTAGCAGGTGTGGGGAAATTAGAATGCCTTATGGAAACCCCTATGGATGTAGGGAAGACATACAAAACCCCAGAGTTTGTGCAGCTTTCTATAGCACACTTTCCCAACATTTGTCCCCCAAACCCATTTAACCGGTGGTGGTGCTGTGGTAGCGTTGCCGCCTCACAGTAAGACGCTGTCCAGTTCGATTCTCAGCTAGAGCATGTTCTGCATGGAGACATGCATGAATGGGCGTACCTTCATTGAAGGGTGTGCATCAGGGCTGGTAACTCGGCACGTAAAAATCAACTACTAATCATTAGCGGACCGGAGTTCCGCTGTGGCGACCCCTAACCGGGAAAAGCCGAAAGACACAACTTACTTATTAGTGTCTGTCTTCGTGCTTTATAACATTGACTATTCTATAGTTATTTCTTGTAATTGTATTCATTAGGAAGAGAAGGAAAATAAACCATTTTACTTAAATGATCTTAAAATTAAGCCTGCTCTTATTATCTTCTGAGAACTAAAGCAAACTAGATTGTTAATCTGACCAGCATTGGCCTGAAAGCCATGCTGAGCACTCAACAACAGCTACTGACCAGTCTGGAAGTGTGAACTGCTAATACTGTGAGCCAATGAAAATACTAGGCTAGCCACTAGTGCAATGCATGATGGGACATTTTAACCACTGTGTTAATGAGATTCATAACTACTACAGGAATGAGATTAACAGTAGAGAAAAAAAGCCATGCACTTTGTTGTAGTGTCTCTTAGGATAATCTTTGGGCCGTATAAGGCATTCTTAGCCTGCCATAGCCTAGTGGCCATGAAAAAAATACTATTGTAACACAGAAGGTTATAATCAGGACACTGATTATAACCATATTATTATGTGTTTGATACACGGATGCCAAGAAATTTACCTTGAAAGCAAAGCTCAAAAGGTGAATCTTGGCATTCATGTGGAGAACACATAACAGGTTATGATCAGTGAGACCCATTCATAACTCTTTGTAATGCATAGATTAACTACCCCTGTAATATCAGTTACAAAAAAAAAATGCAATGCATTCTACTGGCTTTCAAAGCAAAGAAAAAGTAAAGAAAAAGACAAGGACATTTTTAAATACTGCCTTATTTAAATAAGTTACTCACAGACTGATGTATTAAAACTTCTATGTAGATAGGAGGAAAGATATGTAGGGACTGAAAGAACATACGTTATCATATCTACGGCAGTTTTCCACAACCAGCTACCGGCATTTTGGGAAAATTTGGCACTTCAATATAAAATGTAGGTAGCAAATAAGTTTGAAGTTTTGAATATTCAAAGAAATGACTGTAACCCATATATATATATATATATATATATATATATATATATATATATCAAATGTCCAAGTGGATGGACGAAAGCGTTTAATGTGAAATAGTAATTTTTTTTTTTTTACTATACTGCCTCAAGCTTTGGAATATGTGGACTTAGTTTTTTATTTATTTATTTTTTTTTTGGAGTTGCACATTTACATGGCTTTACTTTGGTTAATAGATACAGATACAGATATACATATACATATACATGTGCTTTTTATATAGGTAATATATATCTTTCTTTTTATGTTATATGTTTTAATCATTAACTAGTGAATCACTGGGTGTGTATGTGCATTCCCTTGCTCTGTGTATATGTAATGTTGTGAATAGTCTCAACATAGGTTTGGGAGGTTGGCATAATGGTTAAGGTGTTTACCTTACAGACACAAGGTGCAGGGTTTAATTCTTACATTAGATAATTGTCTAGGCTTAAAATGACCCACAAGGGTAGTTAGCCTAGTACTAATCTATGAACCTATGAACTGTGTTACTTCCTACATACTGCTTAGAAATAAAGATGTTCTCTTTATCAGATTATCACAGATTAATAAATATATTGCCAACAAAAGTGGAAGAAGTAATGTCGTGCTTCATAATGATGACTTTCAGCAAATACAAAAATGACACAGTGATTAATACTTGTTGACATTAGAGTCACTGAACTGAAAGGGTCTTGAAAGCAAAGAAAGAGATTGAATTGCTGTAACCTCAAGTACAAATGCAGGCTAAGCCGTAACCAGAAATGGTGTTCAGTGGTAGCAAGTTGCCAAATGGAAGTACTTATCAGTGGTGTAATGTGTTATCATGTCAGAACATTTTTTTTGTTTTAAAAAGTAATATGAAGCATGCCTGACAAGCACAGACATAGCCTTAGTTCATAGGTAGGTACTAGGCTATCTGGCTGAGGGCATTTTTAAGCCTAGCCAGAGTGTGTCGGCTTTCGCCACCCCATTGATTAATTAACTGAGCCTCTGTCAAGAAGAGCCAATGAAGTGATCCCATGGGTGTATTTTCTGTTACCCATCCACTCGTCAACGCTTCTCTTGAAGAGTGTCAGTGAGGGGCTCTGCCTGATGTAGTTAGGAATTTTGTTCTAAAGCATGGGGAGTCTCTGTGAATGGAATCTATCCCTCCAGCATGTTCTATTTGTTGTTGTGGCGAGGTTTAGCTCACTAGAGCGGGTGGCTCGCAGTGACTTGCATTTCTTTAGGTGGAACATGTCCATCAATTCTGAGTTGGACGTGGCTTTGTAAGTCAGGCAGAAATCACCTCTGAGTAAGCGATATGCCACTGAGTACAGCTTGAGTTTTTTCAGTCGGGCTGCATAGGGTATATGTTTGAGGCCAGTAATCCTCTTGGTGAGGTGCTTTTGTGGTCTTTCCAGCTGTTGGAAGTGTCTTGTGAGGTACGAGGTATGTGGGGCATTGTATTCTGTGATGGGTCTGATGAGTGACGAGTAGAGGGGCACTATAACCTCTTTATTTCTAGATGAGAACCCCTTAGTAATTAATTGGGCCACATAGAAGGATTTCCTAACTACTTTGGCAATATGATTGTCAAAGGAGAGATTACTATCTACCTGGGTCCCCGATCTCTTATTACCTCTTCTATATTAAGGGGGCTGCTGCCTGTGCGGTAATTTGTGGGTGTTTTGTTTTTCCCAAATGGGATGACTATGCATTTTTTGGCATTTAGCTTGAGGCCATGACTTTGACACCAGGTGTCTGTCTCAGTAAGGCCATTTTGAAGGATGTCTGTGTCAGCCGGAGAGTCAATTATGGCTCCCAATTTGCAGCAATCAGCGAACTTGGTTAGCCATAGTCCTCCTGTGTTTGCCTGTAATTCTGAGAAATATATGCCGAACAGTAGGGGGTCCCAGAACCGAGCCTTGCAGGACACCACATGTGACTGGTATAGAGTCGGACCTGGAGCCCGCTATTCTTACTGTGTGAGTTCTGTCTGTAAACCAGTTGGCAACCCATCTTGTGACGTAGGGGGTTATGTTCAAGCTGGTGAGTTTTTCTATAATACCTGAGTGAGGAATGGTGTTGAACGCCTTGGTGAGAGCAAGGTAGGCTGTGTGAACCACCTTTCCCTCGTCTATGGCCTTGGTGACTGTCTCGAAGACGTCAACCAGGTTTAGTAGGCATGATCTGCCCTTAACAAAGCCGAACTGGGTCGGGTCAAGTGTTTGGAGGTTCTCTTTGTTAATGAGTTCCATGATGATGTGCTCCATAGCCTTGCAGACCAGGCTAGTCAGGCTTATGGGGCGATAGTTACCAGGGTCAGTTGTGGAGCTTGTGGAGCGGAATAACCGTTGCTGTGCGCCTGTCTATGGGCACGTAGCCTGTGGAGAGGCTGAGGTTGAACAGCGTGTTTAGGTGGGGGGTTAGTTCATTCTGTAGTTCATGCAAGACACAGCCTGGTAACCATCTGGCCCCATTGATGCTGTGTTTTTGGCTTTTGAAAGGGCTGTTTTCACCTGTGCTTCTTTGATTTCCGGGACACTACACTTTTCCGGTATTGTTGTGGGCCCTGTTGAATGTGAGAGGGAGGTGAAGTTTGCACTGAATCTATCTGCCAGGATGTTGGCAATATCAGTAGGTTCAGTATATTTTGTGCTATTTTGCACTAGCTCAGAGCATATCTGCAAGTTGCCACTTATATTATTTGCATAGCTAAAGAAGGCTTTGTGGTTATCTTTCGAATAATTAGCTATTTTTCTTTCGAAGTTAGCCTTGGATGATTTTCTGAGGGACCTTAGTTTCTTACTGATACTGGTCAGGGATGTCTTTCCTTCTTGGGATTTGATTTTTTTCTGAACTAGTTTAGTCTTGGTCTTGCTAGGGATGGCATGATCCATGCATCC
This sequence comes from Protopterus annectens, assembly GCF_019279795.1. Classification (NCBI taxonomy): domain Eukaryota; kingdom Metazoa; phylum Chordata; order Ceratodontiformes; family Protopteridae; genus Protopterus; species Protopterus annectens. The sequence goes on from NC_056734.1 coordinate 582,066,120, forward strand.
TTGTAGGTGCTCATAGAGTGCAATTGTAAAGGATTCTGCATCTTGGGCAGTGTTATCCTTCAGCGTGGGAGCTATGAAACTTACCACCTCTGCCTTAAGTAAGGTAAAGTTTGCTTTAGAAAAGTTTTTCACTGCGGTTTCCTTGGTTGGGGGTGGTGGTGGGGTGTGGACATCCAGGGTGATTAGTTTATGGTCTGATCTAACCAGTGACGGGTTGACCTCCGGTACGGAACTCCTGTCGCCCATATTGGTGATGACCAGTCCAATATGTTGTGGCCTCTGGTAGGGGAGTTTACCAGCTGATCCAGGGCATTTGAGTTGATAAATTCCAGGAAGCGCTGAGCCTGGGAGTTTGTACTCAAGTAGTTTTCCCAGTTAATAGTAGGGTAATTGAAATCGCCCAATATCAGGGTGTTCGGTAGGACCTTTCCAGTGTCTCCAGAAAGGCAGAGTGGTGGTCCTGGGTCATGGAGGGTGATCGGTAGCAGGCCACAATTTGCATTGCAGATTTGCCCGATGATAGTTGCACATGGATGATCTCAGAGGTATCATGCTGCGCCACTAACCTGGAGGTGTGAGTATCCTTGATGAATATGGATACACCCCCTCCTTTTGTGTTTTGGTCCGTGTTCTGTGGCCAAAACGTGTGGTATGAGTTGTAGCCTGGTAGTGTTGGGCTGCTCACTGGAGCCTTGAACCAGATATCAGTTACTGCACAGATGTCGAAATTCTCCATACTGAGGAGTGCTTCGAGTGCGTGCATTTTGAGATTTAATCTCCTGGCGTTGAGTAGCATAACCCTCATTTTTTTACTTGTGCTTTTTATGGTGGTGGGTTTGAATTTTGAGCCTGTAATGTGACAAATCACAAAAATGATGATGAAGAGTGGAATTGAGCAATAATGTCCAGGCATAGGGCTGTGAATACCCATTTTGGTACTAAGGGTGTACAGATTAAAGTGCCTGTAAAGACAGTGGAAACCCACCCAAAAGGAATGTTGTACTTTTTGTATTATAACATTTTTCTCCCATGACACATTATTTTTCTGTTGAGCGCAATGAGCTATAGGCAGTGTTTGCCTTCCCTCTTGAGGTAGGGATGGCGCTGAAGTCTCCTCTACATTGTGTGCCAGTATAGCACATTAACTGTGTTATGTGTGTGTGTTTTGGAAGAGGATGTTATACAACCAGAAAACTTTACTGTACTGCTCTGCAAATGAAAAACATTAGCCATTGTTTCTGGTGTGTATAAGGCGTCAGTCCCAAAGAAAGCCTCTGCAAGTAAGGCATCTGCAGAGTGCTAAAACACTTATATAGAACAAAAATATGACCAGCAGACCGTGGAGACCAAAATAAAAATTATTAAAGTGTATCAAACAGAATGGTTTTGGCTTGTATATAACACAAAGCCTTTATCAATGTGAAAAAAACATAAAAAATACATCCCATTTACAGTGTGTCATCAATCCAAAGGCCAATCAAAGATTTTCATTTAACCCAGGTGCAAAAAGCCCTCCTAGTTTAATTATCCATTTTTTCTCCTTAACATTGAGCAAGTCATGCCACCCAGTTTTATTTTGTTGCAAACCAATGATTTTATCTATAATTGTAAATTGGAAGCATGCTGTCTTATGAGTTAAAGTGCGTTTATAAAGAGCGTTAGTGTCACGCTGGTTCCTAATTTCACTCATATGCTCAGAAATTCTATGTCTCACCGCCATGGACATTTATCCAACATAAAAGGCTGAACATTGACACGTTGCTAAACAAACAACTCATTCCGAACTACAATTAGCGAAAAAAGGAATCTCGAATACTATGCTAGTATTCTTACTACTGAAGCACGTGGTTTTCAGCATTCTACAACAATGCCTACAATGCCCACATGGGTGACTCCCCTTAACAAACCCCCCTTCGATGGTACTTTGTTTTTTCTCCCTAGGTATAGAACAACCGTGTTTGTAATGGTTGAAATATGATGCTAAATTTCTCCCATTTCTATATGAGAAACAGCACCTGTCCCCAAAGAACTCTGATAATCTATTTTCTGCAATAAGAATATTCCAATTCCAACAGACACTATCAATAAGTGCCCCTGTGTTCCACCCATATGTTGTCACAAACCTAAGTTTTGCTGTGATGTCAAATCCTTCTGTTTATATTGTAGGAGTTCATCCCTGTTCATCTCATTAACCACATTCAATGCTTGTGTAATGTGTCCTGTTGGATAACCCCTTTCCTTAAACCTGTTAGTTAGGTCATCTCAGAAATGCAAATACGAATCTTCGGCTGAGCATATACGTTTTACTCTCATATACTGTGATTTAGGGATATTTTTACATATATGAGGAGGATGATAACTCGAGGCATGGAGCAGAGAGTTATACTCTGGGAATTTTCTATATACTTCACTGGTGAGAGTATTGTCCGGGGCCCTGGTAACCATTACATCCAGAAAGGTGATCCCGTCCTGGTTGCAATTGACCATGAATTCAATCCCCCACTTATTTTCATTAAGATATTCAACAAATTCCCCAAGATATTCCTCGTCTGACCTCCATACCATCCAGCAATCATCCAGGTATCTTCTCCAAATATCAATTTGCTCAATATATAGATTATGAGATTGATCATACAAAATTTGTTCCTCAATATACACCATAAAAATATCCACATATATGGGGGCAAACGAGGTACCCATTGCTGTCCCTTTAATCTGTACAAAGCATGCCTCACGATAGAAAAACACATTTTTAGTTAATACATCCTCAGCCAAACCAAGAAGAAGAGTAATAAAACCTGGTCGGTACAGTTCTGACCTATATAGCCAGTTTTCAATGGCTTCGAGACCAGCCCAGTGTGGAATGTTCATGTAAAGAGCTTTGACATCTAATGAACAAAGCCACCATCCAGGTTCAAGTTGCATTTCCGAGATGACCTGTAAGAATTCTGTAGTATCCTTAAGTCTGGATCTAACCCACACAAGCAAAGGTTTCAAATATTTGGTCAGATATTGCGACAGTGGCTCTGTCAAAGAGCCCCTTCCAGAGACAATCGGCCCACCAGGGGGACAATATAAATTTTTCTGAATTTTAGGCAGGAAATAGATATATTGGTCCCTGGGGTCAACAATTGTAAGTTGTTTTTTTACCCTGTCAGTAATGATTCCTTCCTCCACAGCTAATATGAGGAAGTCATCAATTTGTTTTTGAAAAAGCTTAGTGGGATTATAATCCAATTGTAAATAGTACCGATGTTCATTCAGTTGCTTATTTGCTTCCAAATTATATTGATCCCAATTTTGTGCAACCACAGCCCCTCCTTTGTCCCCCTTAAGAATCACAATGTTATGATTTTCAGCCAACTTAGAAATGACTGACATCTCCTGTTTGGTAACATTACTAGACTTAGCCTGAAAAGAACCAGATTGAAAATGCAGATCCTTTAAAGTAGAATTTTGAAATAATAACACATTGTGATTCATGGGCGGAACAAAAGAGGACTTATGGTATCTAAACTGGCCATCAACACATGATTCTACATCCAATTGAAAAAACAATCTCACATTGAGAGTTCGTCAAAAATCAACATCTTTTGCAAAAGATTTTTCAAATACAAAAAACCCGGAATATATGTTAAACCTTTATTTAGAATGTTCCTCTCTACAGAGGAGAGGGGATAGGAAAAAATATTTAACACATTATCATGTTTTACTTCTGTACAAATTTGTGAAGCAAACCCTCTATGTTCTCTACATTTCCTATGCTTCCTACCCCCCTCCTCCTTCCAGGTTTAACTGCATAGAATTATTGGAATTCCTACGTTTCTGTGCTGGTGAGCCTGTGGAAGAAAAGGTCTCATTATCCGGCCCCGAAGAAGAGTCATCACCTGAAGTATCAGATACCCCAGATCTCTTAAGAATAGACCTTGGATGTTTTCTACTAGTAGGATACTTATTGGTAAACCTAACATGTTTCTCTTTATTTTGGAAAAGGGATGCCCTTGTTCATAATCCAAAACATCCCTGAGAAACTTTTTCTTTTTCCTATCACACAGTTGAATTTCCAAATTGGCCAGTTCCATGTTTAACTTATTAAGACAAACTAAATAATTTTGCTGGCCCTCAGTTCTTTAATACGTCCAGTAATCTTACTGATGGCACCCATTTCAGCATCAATGGTTCTATCATAGAACCCACATACAATTTCTACAAAATGCATAGTAGCTGTATGTTGGGCTTCCTTACATTGCTGATAAAGCAATTCATCTGGGCCGCTGACCATAGGCTGAATCCTAACTCTCAAACCCCTGGGTGTTATTCCTTTAGCCATATAGGCTTTGAACAGCTTATAATGCCACACACTATTCCTCATTGATCTCATATGTTTTGTTAGGGTGGCAATAAGCCCTTCACAGGTATCATTAACTTTAACACCAGATGCACCCTCCTCTGATGCAAGTACATTCCCAATACCAAAAACAGAAAGGTCATCCCTATCCGAAGACAACCCCTTAATTAAATTAGAAATATCCATTCTATAGGGTGGGGAAACCTTGCCCAATTATGTTATCAATCATAGAACGGGGACAATATCAAACCTGGTGTAATATACTGACACGGACCAGCCTAGGTAAAAAACTATTTTAAGACAGTAATACCTAAATAAAGAAACATAAACCAAACCTTGCTCTGTCCATTAGTCAATTCCAGTTTGGGTCCACTGTTTGTATCAATAACCTCACACTAAGACGTGACTTAAAACTTTGTAATAAGTCAATCAAAATAGAGGGACAATATCAAACATGGTTAAAAAACATTGGACAATAACAGCCTAGCTTCAAAACAAGTCCCACTGATATAATCAATCAGAAAAAATTTCAAGTTCAAATCTAGCTGTGCCCATTATTCCCAGTTTGGGTCCACCATTGATACCATACACTCACATCCACACTTCCCCTTCCCAAAGAGTGAAAAAATCAAAAACCTTCAAAAGTATGAAAATGGTATATCAGGAATAGACCCCTCGGAGGGAGGGTGATATTACAAATAGTAATTCAGCAAAACAAGGGCCAGCGGCACCAGCTGAATATGGAAGAAAAAATATAAGATACGCAAAAATACCCATGTAGCCCAGAGAATATAAGTAGCCCAAAACCAAATCAAAGTCACAAAAATGCTCCCATTAATCAAAAATCAAGGGTGCCAACAATGATTATTGCCTCATAAATTAACAAAGACACAAGACCTGACCTATTAAGAAAACAAGTATTTAAAAATAATGTTACAGATGTCATCAACCCTTAAAAGGGTATGTTAAGCTGAAAATTCAACAGCAGACAGCATTAATGTTGATAAACACAATTAGTCTCCTATACTAGTGTTTAAGAAGGTCAATATAATAACCAACATATGTATCTGACACATATATCATAGCTATATGACCCATCTTCACTAGAGAAAGCCAATGGTTAAACCCCCCTTTTACAAAATTACAATTGCATAAATATAAGTCACATGCAAAAACTCCACAATAATTCTCTGCTGGAAAACCAACAGACTACATTCAAATGTAACACGTGATATTATTTAACCAAAAATTGGAGCCAAAGTCACATAAGCACTTAAATCACCCTAAAGGAAAACATTTTCAATGTAAATTACACTCTTGTGTACAGCCCAGTCAAAAATTGTCCCATTAGTCTTTTGTCTTTGTTCAAAATGTTGTTCAAAGTAATATAATAGGGGCACAAACTGCAGTACTAATTTCTTTAAACAATCAAAAACAAAGTATAAAAAACCTCACCACTCAAAGTGCCTAGTAAATTGTTATCAGTATAGGCCCCCTTTTTTATTTGAACAACTCGTAAGGCTTCGTATTTGCATTTCCGAGATGACCTACCTAACAGGTTTAAGGAAAGGGGTTATCCAATAGGACACATTACACAAGCATTGAATGTGGTTAATGAGATGAGCAGGGATGAACTCCTACAATATAAGCAGAAGGACTCTGACACCACAGCAAAACTTAGGTTTGTGACAACATATGGGCAGAACCTAGGGGCACTTATTGATAGTGTCTGTCGGAATTGGAATATTCTTATTGCAGAAAATAGATTATCAGAGTTCCTTGGGGACAGGTGCTGTTTCTCATACAGAAACAGGAGACATTTAGCATCATATTTCAACCATTATAAACATGGTTGTTCTATACTTAGGGAGAAAAAACAAAGTACCATCAAACGGGGGGTTTGTTAAGGGGAGTCACCCATGTGGGCATTGTAGGCATTGTTGTAGAATGCTGAAAACCATGTGCTTCAGTAGTAAGAATACTAGCACAGTATTTGAGATTCTTTTTTTCACTAATTGTAGTTCGAAATGGATTGTTTATTTAGCAATGTGTCAATGTTCAGGCTTTTATGTTGGACAAACGTCCAGGGCAGTGAGACATAGAATTTCTGAGCATATGAGTGAAATTAGGAACCAGCGTGACACTAAAGCTCTTTATAAACACACTTTAACGCATAAGACAGCATGCTTCCAATTTACAATTATAGATAAAATCATTGGTTTGCAACAAAATAAAACTGGGTGGCATGAATTGCTCAATGTTAAGGAGAAAAAATGGATCATTAAACTAGGAGGGCTTTTTGCACCTGGGTTAAATGAACATCTTTGATTGGCATTTGGATTAATGACACACTATAAATGGGGTGTATTTTTTATGTTTTTTTCACATTGATAAAGGCTTTGTGTTATATACAAGCCGAAACCGGTCTGTTTGATACACTTTAATAATTTTTATTTTGGTCTCCACGGTCTGCTGTGTATAAGGCATACCTTATCAGCTGCATATTCTGATGTTTGTAGGAGGCAGGTAGGATGCAATTAAGTACATCCTTGTTTGGACATGACCTAGGTTTTGCAAAATTTCACATATTTCGTCTGGCAGTGAGTGGGCTGGGGATGGGACTATGACAGGCTGGTGTAGTACAACATTTTTACTTCGACCCAGGCAACAAATGTTCTTGCTATAGCTGTGCAGTCAGCGTAGACAGAAACAGACACTTCTGAGATTTATATACATATGTCCTTAACTAACCCTAGGAAATCCCTGGGCAAGGTACTATATTTCTCCTACAGCATCTTGGTCAAACAACTTTGCATATATACTCCCTAGATTTCTGAAATATACTACCAATGCTAAGTGTATGAGCAGGACTCCAAAGTTACTCAAACCCTCTCCATTGCTTCTCTCTGAAAAGTAGCTGTCCAGCAATATTGAAAGTGCAACTTGTCTATTAATAATAGCACAACAAATCCTTCCAATAACTGTTATCAGAAACATGTAGATGCCTAATACCATATTTACTCCCTCTGTTTCTAAAACAGTCCACCAGGTTTTTCTTTCCATGAAACATATGCTGGTGGAACTTAACCTAATAGGACTCCTAGCAGCTTTAACCAATGGAAAGATCATAATGTAACAATCTTGCTGATAAACCGTCCAATATCCACACCTCCAAAAGATATGGATTTGTCCTTATAAATCTCCTTACAAACTTGTGTGATGACTAGTGATACAATACAACTTAGTGCCACAAATTAATCTGTAACAGAAATGGATATGGTCTCAAAATCCACTCAGTCTGCACCCACTTCCATCAAATAATTTGTCATGGTATGGTCTTTAAATCTGGACCATTGACTGACAAGTTAGTGTGTAAGGAGCAATTGACCTTAAAAGCGTATAGTAAGTATTCGCTTGTGCCTTGCATAATGGCCAATGCCAGTCCCAACCATATAAGCTTTACACTAATGACATACATGGTAGAGTTGTAATCACTTGATTTCCAGAGGCTTACCGAACATGCTGTCATCTCACTGTCTTACCACAGCATTTTTACCAACAGTAAATGAAAAATTTTCTAAGATTATTTTGCATCCAGGCAACCACACAGTATTATTCAAGAAGGCTAAGTGATATCAAGCCATTGCCAACACTCCCTTCCTTGTCTTTACAGTGATGCTGCCATCAACTAGACCACTCTAGCATACCAGAAAAATATGCAGTTTCTGGTTGCTTCTGAAATAATCAAATGTGAGAAAAACATGCAGATAGAATCAGGCAGTTGAAATTAAACCATTTCAATACAGTGTCTGTTAAGATAATACATGATCAACCATTTGGAAGCATTTAAAATTGAATAATGAAGTTCTTTACCCAAAATAAAAATTAAGCAATTCTCTCATAAGCTTTACACTTGGAATGCTCTGTGCCCACATCTGATATCTAAATAGATGTACTTTGCATAAGCTATCCACAGAATCTGCAAGGAAAAATCTGCAACAAGTCTACAGATCCAAGAGACATTTGGGGTGAGAATGTTGATTACAACAGCACCTACACCTGATTCCCAGGATCCAGCTTGGACTCAGTGCTGTTTTGCTTCTGATGACAGAAGGAGCAAAGGGACATGGATCCCTAGTAGAGTATAACTGCTCTGAGATTATCATTAGTAGTATCTATATAGTTGTCAACAAGTGAATCACCACTATTTATAATTCTCAGCAAACCTAATTCTGTTTTTTCACTTAGTACTGCTAGATTAGCTACCATCTAACCAAACATAAAAATATCATACTAAACACATTATCTATAAATTCAGGGTCCTCTATTGTAACTTGTCTTCACCATCTAAATACTACAGCCTGAAATTCTTTCACTCTCTTTTAAGTTATCTCATTAGTCTGCTCACCCCCATCTATGGTCAGGTAGTAAAAGTTACAGGCACCCTCATCGAACATAAAATTGTAACTACTGTGGTACCATTATGATCAGTGCCAGGCCCTTACCTGTTTTCTGTTCATTTTGTAGACATCCCATCCAATATCCATAAATTGCAATGGACCAGGTTTGCTGATGACTGAAGATGGGTACTGTTTCACACTCAACCACTGATACTAAGATGCAGCAAAAGCTCTGAAATATACACATGCCTGGTTTAATGAAAACAATCTCACACTAAATGCAGATAAATTCAACACAGCAGCATTCATCAAAAAAAGCCATTCATTCCTTATATGTTATAAGCAGTTCTCCTCTTCAAACATATACTGTCATAAGACACCTGGGTACTTATGTGAAAAATTCTGTCTCATTTAATCATGGTTCCACCACAGTCAGAAAATCATCTTATCTGGTCCAGTTAAATCATGTGAATATCTTCATATTCCAAATAAGTCATCTTACCTCAGTATTCTTCCCTTATCAGACAAAAATTGAACGTAATGGTCCCTTTGGTATGTACAAATCAGTGTATATTGCTCACCTGGAAAATCCCCAGTGCTTTTAACCAAAAAAGTAAAAAAAGATAAGGCCTTAAATCCCTCTAGCTATCATGATAGATTACCACATTTCTCTTTATACTATATGGTACTGGCTGTTCAAATGTGACTTGTGTCTTAATTTTGAGAACCATGAAAAACACAGTCCTATTTGACCTATTTCTTTGCAATGTCACTGGCTCTATCAACATGTATACTAGGAACCTAAATTTACACCATCAGATAATCAAGGTGTATATAACTAGGGATCTTATATACGTCTAGGCGTCTTACTGTCCCTGTCACCCCTTTCCTTGTAATGTTCCTGTGTACCTGTCAGCACCATCATTAAACATCTCAACTACTACAACCAACTGTATCGAAAAAAGTCCACCTATCCACTATGTTTCACAAGTACATCTTCAAGGGAAGCTCTACACCTCCACATCCACAGCACTGTCTCCACTACATGTTTCATAAATGCATCATCAGGGGAAGCTCTACACCTCCACATCCACAGCACTGTCTCCACTTCTGTGACAGTTTGTTAAAATGTTCATCTCTGCACTCCTGCAGCTATGTGCATCCCAAACTATTTATTTCCTAATGATTCAGTAATCAATTTTTGAAATATAACAACAAATTAATAACCTCCTTCAATCACTCTGCAAATTAAACACAAAATGAAGAACTTTGCTATTTCTTAGGCATATTTTCAAGGATGTCACCCACTATCAACAGTACAGATGAGATGGATTTCTGCATCTCTCCTACTTTTCACCAAGCTTTAAGAGCTGCAGTGATACTTCAACAGTGTCATATGTAATAACTCCCAGTCACCTTGTTGTTGGAAGTTAGATCACCACACATTTTGCTCCAAAAGAATAAAGACACCTGTATCCCATGGATTAATTTCAGACAACCCTGCACTTTGTAGCATTCCCTTTTGGTAATTTTAACTTATTCAGTTAAAGAGTAGTATATTTTAATGTCAGAGTTAGCTTTTTACCAAATAATGCAGCTTAGTGGACAGCACATTTGCTGTATCCTCAATTCCTGGAGGTGGAATTCCTTGCTGGAATATTAAGTAAGCTGTGTCTCAACAGTCCACCTACAGAGAAGAATGCTGAGATATTCCAGAAGCACCTTAGCAGACACATCACATACAAAACAGCAAGCTTAACACTGAATTTCCCTCTGTATATTCGCCATTTACCAGGTACAGATTTGAATTTAACTGTTCATTTGGGCTCTGAGTGTCTGCCTTGCCTTTTGCTGTTTGAGGAAACACACACACACACACACACACACACACACACACACACACACACACACACACACACACACACACACACACACACACACACACTCTACCCAAGAATCCTAAATGAGCACCAAGATATTTTTCTTACACAAATATTTATATAATTTTCTTTTAGACAATGGAAGACAAGTGATTATTTTGAAGTCCCTTCTTATTCCGTGTGGATATCACATTTTGGTCTAATAAGAGGTGCCATACCAACTCTATATTTTGATACTTTCTTATGGGAAAAACACAGGGTCTCTCTCTCTCTCTCTCTCTCTCTCTGTCTTGTTTTGTTCCACAGTTCAATGATCTGATAAACAGAATTCACTATAGCTGAGCTATTGCATAACTGAGTTTCCTCCTTTATCCTTGAATGTGCTTATTTTCCCTAAACACTCATAGCCATCTTCACAAATGCTGTTATTTATACTGCTATCCTTCTGTATACTTTTTATAACAATGCTTGGCAGTATACAAGAGAACAGAAAATATTCATTGCTCATTCATCGATTTTGACCAGAGGCATTCCATATTCTGAGAACTGCACCAGGTGCCACTGCAATGCTTTCCATATGATTTAGCATAATTACTTTTACTTAACTATGTTCTCATATTTCATCAAAAGATGGCTATACTAATGTGCTACAGTATACGTTTTATGTGAGGTAGCCCACTTACAGTGCTGTTAACATGATACAGTGCTTAGATAATGCAGTATCTACTCATCGTTTGGGCAGAATATGTAATCTTTTTGCTAAATTGAGCATTTCCTTTTGCTAAAAACTAGGTTGTTTACTTCAAAGTTGTAAGGTACAGGGTTTGATTCTCACCTTTCAAAGAAAAATTGGCTTGGCTTAAAGTGACCTACAACAGGAGCTAACCTAGTACTTACTTAAGAACCTATGTGATTGATTTATTTTTAGGTAATCTTTTCTTCCAGGTCATGTTGCTGGTTTGTGCCTTTGACTGTGGCTTCACTCTTTACAATAGAGTACTGATTGTTCCAGAATTTAGTTGTCACTGACCCATGCCAGACACAATAAATACACATCATATACTGTGCAATGAGATAACACAATATTTATTTATTTATTTAAATTATTTATTTAACACTTATCAGGTAAGTCAGCTGGTCCAAGGAACCCTTAAAGCATTGACCTAAGCCCATGTGGACAGAACAACATGCATACATCAAAACATAACAAATTATGAAATAAATTGATGAAAGAAGCGTAATGAAAAAAGAAAACATTTATAAAATACATTAAGTACAGAAGGAAAGTTTAAGTTTAAAACTTAAGATTTAGTGTAGAAGATACATGATAATGAAAGTCCCAAACATAATGTAGAGTGACACAATTAGGAGATAGGCATGAGGTAAGCACACCATAAAATAAGTTATTATAAAGTAAATAATAAAAAAGCCACATGAATACTGAATAACTTTCAGTGTGTAAAGTAATTGCCAAACCTGTGTTACTCCTCATCTCTTACTAAGAAAGGTATAGAGTATGGGGAAGAAGTGGGTGAGAACTGACTTAGGTTTGAAGACAAAGGAGAAGGAAACAAAAGAGTAGTAAGCGTGGAATAATGGTATGTAGCACAGGAGAGGCTGGCAGCAGAGAGAGGCAGAAAATATATTCACTAGTATCTCTGAAAGAATTGTATATGTTTTGTTCAAGCAAATTAGAATAACGTGACTTCTCAAATGAGTCAAGGTTGTCTTCCAATATGATGGGTTCTGGCACAGAGTTTCAACAATTGCTAGTTTAGAAAAGGATCTCCCACAGATAGCAGGAGTAAAGGAAAGATGGAATGAAAGAGAGAAACAGAGTGTTAAAGAGACTAGTTGGATGTTTTGATAAACAATTTATCAAATGTGGTAACTACAGTAAACAAATTAAACTGTATTTGGGCTGCAAGGCAGTGTGCTCACTTCTTGCTTTAATCAAGTTGATATTGCAGATGATAACGTTCCAAATCACCAAACCATCAACCACAGGCAGTGTGGCCAAACTCTCACCTCACGTACCTAGCAGTGACATTATCCTGCTGGTCAGTATCCATCTGTCAGGTTTGTTACATAAACAGCGTGAACATCACTCACTTTAAACCTCAAATGAAAATGAAGGGAGGGAAGAGAAGGACCTCCTTTCCTGACAGAAGGGTGGCCCCTCTTTGTGCCTACAAGGCTTGTACTGACAGCCTGTCCCCCCTTCCTTAGAATCAACCCTTATCTACAAGACTTAAATACACTAGGCTAGTGTCCTGCAAAAATAAAGAGATGCATGAGATCCAGCCCTATATTAAAGAAGTGAATCCCACCACTACGAAACCACATTGGATCCCTATCCAAAACAATCCCAGTGTTCAAACACTGAGAAATCTAAGGCAGGACTACCTCTAACCACCCTGTGGTTACAAATCCTTCTCACAAACTCAAATGCCTTAAAGAGACCACTCTTTTCCAAACCAACTTATGGATTATAGCAGATCAGATTAACACAGTCCCTTGAAACTTCTGCAGAATCAGCAGCAAAACCCCTGATGATCCCAAAATGTATCACCAAACAATATGGACTACCACAAACTGCTCTTACCTCTTCTAGCATACACATCAATTGAGACCATCTCAAACCTCTGTGTCCCTGCCAACAAACCTCCCAATCCAGTGACCCAAGACCCATATTCAGGCATCCAGGTGACAATGAAGATGCCAAAATGGCCCACAAAACCACCTTCGTCCTACTTGCAAAATAAGACAAACACTATTTATATAAATTAACAAAACACTGCAAAATACTCCCCACCCTATCTAATGTAAGACAAAAAGGTATTAGATGCCCATCTACACACCCTGTTTATTAGCTCAGTTGATCTTCCTTAATCTACTAAATTTGATGTCCTACCTATCCTAAAACAGTGAGTAACATCTCTATCTGTCACAATACCCTGGCTCCCTGTAGCTGTCCTGATCATCCTGACAAAGAGACCATCTGAAGCAACTCTGCCTAACCAGTCTTTAAGAACTAACAGTCTTGATCCCCCTGAACCAAGGCTGTCCCCCAAGCCTCTGGGCAGAGCAGCAACCCTTCACTCCTGGATAATACTATTTGCTGGCCTGTATCACCTTGATTTACTTTAGAGTTCCCCAACAAAATCAGTACTCCCAAGGCATACTTTCGTCCATCTGAAATAACTGAAATCTCATTCACATGAAATGCACCAACATATTTAAAGATGGAAAAGGACAGCTGCAACACATACTTATAGTAGCAATCTGCAATGTTGTAAAACCACTACATTAATGAATGTGACACATGCTTCCCTAACAGAAGCATCGTCTACCACCTGCACTGTCTTCCATCATTTCACCATATTCAAAATGCACCAGTTATTAGTGAAATCTTTCACCCATGAAAACAGTCCTGTGGCACTTAAAGCTGCCAGATAAATCCTCATAATTCTAAAAGCCTTCACCTAGCACCATGTACAAACTAAGTACTGAGTGTCCAGCTTCACCAACCATTTTCACTCTCCTTGTGACATTAAAACACAATCCTGAAACACCATCAAGGCTGTATAATAAGATTTCCTAGAGGATTTAGCCCGTGACTGCTGCATCAACCACCCAACTATACCTACTCAGCTATCCATACCAATTTTGGAACTGATACCCGACTCATCTCTCCCCCTAGGTGCAGCATTAGAAACCAGTGGAACTGAAAACAGGACAAACTGTCAGCCAAAAAATTGAAATGAACTGGGATATCTTTAACTGAAAATTATGGGCAATGCAAAATTAATCTCCTTAATAGACCCTGCACTAACCTAGACTTAGCAGATCTTGTCATGACACCTACACAACTGTTCTTGTTGACACACCACTGTAAATGCCCCAGGACCATGATAGTTTCTTCCACTCTGAAGGCAACTAAATAGGCCTGTTTTGAAAAAGCTTTGAATACATTCATGCATGATGATAGGATTGTCATAAAAGTGGCTGATAAGGGAGGGGCGGTTGTTGTGATTAATAAACAATTCTACCAGGATAAAATACTGTCATTGGTACAGGATAGTGAAACTTTTTTGCATTTGCCACCTATAATAGTACAAAATATAATATATAATATGAGACTGAAACTTAATGAATTAAAGCATGAAGAATTATTGAGTGAAGAGATGCTCAGGTTTCTATGGATTGAACATCCTGTGACACCAGATTTTAAAGCACTCCCTAAGGTGCACAAGGAATTAAAAAAAAAAACAATGAGACCCTTAGTTTCTGCGGGAGCGTGGGTGATGGAAAAATATATCAATTTGGATAGAATGTACCTTAAGACAGGTTTTGAAGCACTATCCCAACATTGTAAGAGATGCGGGCCATTTCTTAACATTATTATATGAGCATTTGAGCAAGGATGACTGTATGGAATATATAATGGTCTCATTAGATGTTAATGACTTATTTACTGTAATAAATAATGAATATGGTATAAGCGCCATAGATGCCATTTTGACAAATATGAATAAATTTGATGTTAATAAGGAAAGGTTGATATGTGAGCTACTTAAATTGACATTGGATAATAATGTCTTTATATGTCAGAACAACTTTTATCTCCAGAGACAAGAGATCGCAATGGGTATGCCATGTGCAAATACCCATGCAAACCTTGTCCTAGCACATTGGAAGAGTGCAGTGATTTTTAATGTTGATCACAATTGGAAAGAGGCATTATGTTTTTATGTGAGGTTTGTGAATGACATTTTTCTCTTATGGATAGGTTATTCAACTGAATTGGAACAATTTGTGGGATACTTGGAATCTAGTACTAATTTTTTTTAGATTCACCACAAATCAGTTATGTCAACAAATAGATTACTTGGACTTCCACCTTGTAAGGGATAATGGAGGTATTATACATACATCCCTATTTAAAAAGGATTTTTGGAAGAATAGCCTATTGGCATACGGCAGCATGCATCCTAAATATACTTTTAATAGCTTGGTAAGTGGGCAGGTAGATAGAATTTCCCGGATTTGTATGGATGATGCTCACTTTGAATGGGAGATTTCTAACTTAGAAGATAATTCATGTAGCAGGGTTTATAACAAGGAGAAGGTGAAAGGAATTATAAGAAAAAGTAAGCAAAATAGGAATGGCAGAACAAAACCATGGTTTTCTGACTGAATAGCAATGAAAGTGCTACTGGTGATAAGCATAATAATATGCGTGTTATGCTGACCTGTAGCAGCAACATAGGGGGAGTATGTGAGATAATTAAACAAAACTGGCAGGTGCTCCGTACGGATGAAAAAAATAAGTGGAATAGTGGAAAGTTGTCCATCATTTGGGTTCAAGAGAAACAAAAATTTGAAAGATTTACTTTGTCAAAAATGGGATGAGGCTGGAGGCCACAGACACATATCTAAGCATAAGGGGAATTTCAAGTGCAGGCATTGTAAAGCATGCCCATATATTAATGAATATAATCGATTTATACATCCCACAACTAAGAAATAGTACTGTCTCAATAATTATTTGGACTGTAGAACACGTAATGTGATATACTTAGCTATATGCCAGAATTGCAGCAAATTCTATTAGGAAAGATGAACTGTATGCTAAAGGACAGGATCCTTAGTCATCTGTCTTCCATTAGATTAGGAAATGAACATAATGCATTTTCCAACTTATAAGTAGGAATTCTGACCATGTTTTTAGTTTAATGGTTTTACAGATTATTTATTCTCATTTCAGGGGAGGGGATATGACTAACCATATGGAGTTCAATGAAATGGATAATTGAATTATCAGCAGATAGAACCCCTGGTCTTAATGGGGTTATACCTTTAAAACCAGCACTGAGAAAAGGGAGGGTACAATACTGAAGCTTGATTGTTTGATGTTTATTTAAACTGAATTGCTTTCATGTGTTTGTTATCTGATGAATGGCTTGGACTCGAAAGCGCTCATGTCTTTTGAATTATATCTGTGTTTTTATTAAAGTACGGAAGTGTTTTTCAGACTGGTAGTGCACTGCTATTTTCTTTTATTCATTTGATTGTTCATGGGCAGTATACCTTTAATGGAAGATTTCATCTCTTTTGAGTTGGCATACTTTTCAGTAAACCATCTGCCCTTGAAATGTGTCCCTATGCCCAACCTCTAGCTACATCTGTGTAAAATTCTATCTCTATTAATCCCCTTGCCAGAAGGACACTATGTTAAAATTATGGAGAAGTACCACTCAAATGGTCATATTCTTCTCAATCAACTTTATTACATTCACGCAATAATACTTACACCTAGCCCATAGCAGTAATTTAGCAAGGGACGTACTGCTGGCAGAAAAAAACATACCTATCTCTGCATGCACTTCCAGTCCCAAGAAAGTTAATCCTTTAGCTGCACCTTCTTGCTTACCCCTCCATTAGGAAGAGTCACAGCTCTTTGCACAGCTAGACAATCAGCCTTAGACCTTTCCCACTACTTCCTTTCCTTAAACCACCATCAGGAAGTCCTGTAAGTAATGCACTGCCTTCACTGTCCTTACCTGTGCCTGCCACGGCCAATGCAGTGCCATGCTAAATTTCTCAAATGTGGAACAAAACCACTGCAAAAGCCACGAACATGTCCTTTTTGAAATAAAACCTGCCATTTAAGTGATGATCAACACTGGCCCGTGATGCTGTCAAATTGTGAGCAGTCTAAACACTGCCTCAATGTCAGCTGTGGCAAAAGTGTGAATAACATGAACTGCTTCATCTAAAGAGCATATTGGACCCTAACATCCCATTTATCAGTGTGGTCATTGATCAGACTGATTTCTGGATGGCGTGTTTATGGCTTAGGGGAAACTCACCTGGAGTCCTTTTTTGTGTACTAAACCAAAAGGGGATTCACCAAAGGAGGTGAAAAGAGGGAATGCAAAGTGGCCTAAAATCCTCCCCTCCTTCTCTTGTCAAACAACTCCTGGGCTACAACCTCTCTCCATTGCACAGACTTTAAACTGCAACACAGCCCTGTGGAACTCTCAACCTATGATTTTATTGCAATACTGAAGAAAAGTCCTGGAGGAGCTCACTAACAGCCCTCTTGTTTGGGCATCCTCTCATGTGGCATGCTAAAATGTTGACCCTAATAGGGGAATGACCTAGCTGGCCAGTCATCCCCCCTGAAAGAACAAATTGCCCCTTCCATCTTAAGATCCTCCTCCTCCTCTTCGCCTTACTGCATGTCTTAGCCTTCTTACTCTGTTATTGTCCGGGATTGCTGCACAATGACTTTCTGTACACCAGCACTTCAGTGCACCATGCTGCCCACCCACATGCAGGAATCTGCACACTGGCCAGCTGTGCTTCCCAGAATTGAACACTTAGCATGACCTAACCTTCCTTCTCCCCATTTCAGTTATATCCCTAGCCTGGCCTAATGATCTGTCCAGCATCATACTCAATCACATGTCTGGTTGCCTGCATTCTCACATCACTTTTCTACCAGCATAAGCTTATGAAGACAGTGCGTGCACCACAACCAGACATCTCTACCTTCACAAGCACTGGGACTCCCTGATATTCAAAAAGTAAGCGAGCAATGGCAATCTTTGCTGTGGCTTCTTTACTAATATTGACTGCCAACAACCAAACAAACCCCAAAACCCAATTACCCCAAGCCAAAGCTCTAAACCTACCTGTGCCTCCTCTTCTCTAATGTGGATAAACCAACAGTCATATCCTTGATTCTGAGACTTTGGCTTCTACTGTCCTCTCTGCTACATCCAAATCAGTGATGTCAATGACCTCCATAAACTTACCCAATCAGATCTTCTCTTTTACCACCATAAGAATGTGTGGCATAATGAAAACTCCCATGTCACTGGCCAAAAAAAAAAAAAAAGTACACCCTGGGTGCCCAAACATACACTGGCCTGCTCCCATCCCTTTAATCTACTGGGACAAAGCCTGTGGCAATGAAGTTCCTTTCTCACATCTGCCAATCTTGTCCACATATGACTCAAACAGGGCAGCCTCTGCCACCTTCCTCTGTTGGGCATCTTCCAGCAGATACTTCTAGCTAGCCCTATTCTGAATACTGAGCTTATGCACAAAAGTGAGTAACACCTTATCTGACAACTGCATACACTGTATCTCTTCCCCTACATGAAAACAAATCATTACATGTCACCATCTGAGACTCTCAGACATTGGCACAGTGGCCCCTTTTGTCATCTTCCTGGTCATTTTTTCAGAGGGCTTTGTTTGTGAGCATACCATGCTGCCATCTCTCTTCCTTCTCCCTTGCTGCTTTAGCTCCTGGATGACCTTCTTGGATGGTTGTTATTGAGTCTATACCCTCTGAAAGTGCTATTCTACCTGTGCCCCTATCTCATGCCAGTACTGCGTGAGCTCAGAAGCTTATACCATCCTGGAAAAGAAAAAACACCATTTACACTTGCATCATGCAAAGCCACTGTTCCCCACACCCTGTCATTTGCCTCAGTTCTACTTCTTCCCACTGTGGTAGACCACATTATCCATGGCCAACCCCCGGTAACTCACTGCACTCTCCCAGCCTCATGCAACTCTCAACCTCCCCCATTTTACTGTTTCTTATATTATTGACTACTTTTTGTAAACCTACTGCAAAAGTTTTTGACTTTGCATGCTGTTTGTGTGAAAGCCTGTGTCCACACCATCCTCTTACTGCCCAAAGACAGGCTGGCTGCCCTCTCTAGCAATTGCCTGCTTCATCTTATCCTTTCTCTCTCTTTTTTATGCTTCTTTGCTTAGTGTCTTTTTTTAGTTCACTTTATTCTACCCTTTTGTCAGTGACAGCCCAATGCAGCACTACTATCACTTATCAATTCCCTTTCCCACACTACCAGTTAGAATTCTTCTCCTTATTTTTTGTTTTTTGTTCGTTTGTTTGCTTTTGATGTTATTTTCATGCAGTAACCAACACTCTTTGGTCTTTAACAGTTTTATAATTAATTATCAACAGCTAAAAAAACACTGCTTTCACTGTTAGTCAGTTTTTACATTCATTAAAACAGCTGAAGGATATATTGATGATGATCTTAGCTGCTTACAAGTCTGTGCTTTCCTAGCAGTCTTCCTCATCCATTTAGAACACAGCACATTCTGAACTGATATACATCTGGAAAATCTAAAGTCTAAACTGGTCACTTGCTGGGTAAAATTTGCAGTCCCCTGAACATGATTACTTTCTTACAAGCACAATATAACCATACTTTCATAAGATTTACTCTGTGAGCCCTCCTCTTTAACCCAATGCCTAGAACCTTGAGGATGATTGATTTTTGTGTAACCATGCTGTGGCTATCTACTCCTGCTGCCTCTGCCCCCAAGGTCAAAGGGGAAACCCCACAAAGCTAGCCTCATGGCCAAGGCTCCAAACAGGCAGTGCAGTAGCATGCATGTACTGTGAACCCTGAATATATCCTGTTGCACTACAACCATGCATTCAATGGCTTTTGCTCCCTATGTGCTGTTTTTCTTTTTTTTTCACTTGAATGGAGACCTGCAGTGGCTTAGCACACTGGCACCATTGACAATCAGAAGACAGCCTGATCACACACTCAAGAGCAGACACCGGAGACAAGGGAAGATGAACTCCAGCGGACCAACAACCCAGAGTGAGAATACCTATGAGGACAGAGCCCAACTAGTGCTCCAGGTAAGTTCCTGCTTCTTTAGCCAAATGAAAAACAATGAGCCGGATTCACGATGGCTTGCACGGAGTCTAAGAGTAGTGTAAGACTCCATGCAGCCATCATGTCCGACGAGCGATCCACGAACAGCCTGCAGGGGTGTGTAAGAGAGCTCCTAAAACGGCTCTTACACGGACAGGGCTTGGATATGCAAATTATCTCACTTGCAGCCGAAAGGCATGCAAATGAAGTAATTTTACGATCCAGGAAGCACAAACCTGTCTGTGTAAGAGCCGTGTTATCTGCAGAAAAGTACTCAGTTGACAACTGAGTACCGTTCTGCAAATAGCACAATGGAGCCTTGTCAGCTCCAAATAAAGGTTGCATATGTTCCAGGAAGCATGCCAATGGCCAAATATGTGGCCACTGGCAACGTACCTCCATGCAAAATTAAAATAAACATTTTTTTTTTTGGCGATCGCCGATGTTTAAACGTAGTGCAGAGCCGTGCAAACGGGCTGCGCTTAAAAAAAAATCAACAGAAAAATATTTAAAACCCATAAACGTGGGTTTTATGTAAACCATCAATATACAATGTAAGGGAATAGCAGGCTGAAAACAACATGGCCACTGAGTAGGGTTGCTAAGGGGGGAAGCACAGTGTAAGACATGTAACTAAGCATTAGTAGGCAATCCTATGTAAATGAGTGTTAGGACAGTGAATCACACTTTTACATAGCATATGAGCACATTCACTGGAGTGTAGGAGTAGGATAAGGGGGAGTAACAGAGTAGGAGATAGGTGACATCACAAGGGGGTATGTATGAAAGAAATGAAGCTCATTGGAGCAGAATGGGATGTGAAAGCTTTCAGTTAGACATCATGGAAAGAGGTGTGTCAACAGGTAGACATGGGAAAGCCAAGAAATGGAAGGTGTACACTGTGGATAACACCAAAGTTTCTTGCTGAGCGTGCATGCACGCGTGTGCGCACTGGGAAGCCCAAGTAAGATGGAGTGCACGCATGTAAGCGTGAGTGCACGCGTTTAAGCCGGAGTAAGCATGTATAAGGCTGTTTAAAGAGTTATAAGTGCGTTTGTTCTGGTGTGCGCGCATTTTAACCCAAATAAGCAAGTTGTAGTTCATTTAAGCATGGGTGCGCGCGTGTTAGCTGCTGTGTGCGTGTTTTCCCTTGTATGCGCGTCGCTCCCCCCTGAGGAAACAGAGAGGAAAAAGGAAGCACAACAAATTGTAGGAAGCTAACAGGTACTAGCATAGCTAGCAGGTGAAAACAATCAGAATCAGGCAATTACACAGGCAGAACAGTAGCCCAGCCCAGCACTGAAAACTCTGCAAACAACAGTGCAGTATGTTTCTCTCAACAGACACTGCAACACTGGAATAAGCTACTAGAAGTGAAAACTGAAAAAGCTTCACTCAGACAAAAAATACTAGGGGCTGCCATAGCTGTTATAAGGCGACATATGCAACATGCTGAGGGTGGTGACAATGCAAATGCTGCCGGACAACCCACAGTGAGGAGACGGAGAAGAGTGTATAGGCCTAGGGTCACCTACCAGGGGTTACATGAGCTGGAGATAGTGGAGCGCTATAGAGTGGACAGAGACCTCCTGCAGCAAATTGTTGAGCTGTGCAGGCCATGCCTCACACACAGAACCAACAGAGGGGAACCCATCCCAGAGGAAACCAAGGTATGTGTTGGCCTAAGAATACTAGCAACAGGTACCTTCAAGAGACCAACTGGTGATATGATGGGGATATCACAGGCATCAGCATCCAGGGTACTGCACCAGTTCCTGGATGCCATGTCAGCACATGTCGGTGATCATGTATATTTCCCCAATTCCCGTGAGGTATTGGCCAGCAATATGCGTCTCTTCCAGCAAATAGCAGAATACCCAGAGGTAGTGGGTGCAATAGACTGCACACATATACGCATCAAAGCACCAGCGGTGAGTGGGGTAGGGCCTACATTAACCGCAAGGGCTTCCCCTCCATCAACTGCCAGGTTGTGTGTGATGCCCAGGGCATAATAATGAATGTGTGTGTTGGCTGCCCTGGAAGCTACCATGATTCCCATATCTGGCATCTGACGCAGCTATACCAGACATTTGCCAATGGGGACATCCCACATGGTCACCTACTGGGGGATGCTGGCTATGCACTGGAGCCGTGGTTGATGACACCCGTCAGAAATGCACACACACCTGAACAGGAACGCCATAATGAGGCACACGCATAAACACGTAATGTAATAGAGCATGTGTTTGGGCTGCTCAAGTCATGGTTCCGGTGCTTGGACACATCTGGTGGAGCCTTGCAGTACTCACCAACTACATGTACCCAAATTGTCATGGTATGTGCTATGCTACATAATATGATTCTGCGAAAACAGCTGCAGCAGGACCAGCATAGGCCCGGCCCAAACAGCCCCCGACCATTGCCAAGGCCATCACAGGCAGAGCGTGACTTGGAGGAGGAACAACCTGAGCCTGCCCCAGTAGGCAGACGGAGGCGTGCCCAGTATGCCTTGGCCTTGGCAAAGAGGCAACACATAGTACATACACTGGCTCAGTAGGAACCCTGGAAATGATACCTCTCTCTGACTCACACATATAGTAAAAGGGATGCCTAAGTTGACACAACCTGCTTTCAAACATGTACAGGGAGTGTAGTATGTGCATCCAACATAGGCAGCCCTGCAGCACCACCTGAGACATGATTGCCATGTGTTAAGCAATGTAACACCATGTAGTATATCCAAACTTGATGACCCTGAGTAACATCCTACCCTCACCAAGCATGATGCCACAATATGAAGACAAGATGATCAATTACAACAATTGGCTTAAGTGTTGTTGTTAGTCAAAGGGGATCCAATGCCTGTCAGCCTGGGATGATATGCTGAGCAAGACACGATGATCCGCTAGGGATGGCTTGCACCTATCACCCCTGGCCTTTTTAATACTGGCAAAGGCTGTTGTCACCCCCATAGTGCCTTGAATAGGTAAGGCTCAAAACACAAACCCACCTCCATAGGTATCACAAGGGATATGAAACTAGAAGTAATGCTACCCAATGCCAGAAGTCTAAACTGCAAGATGCATGTAGTCCAAACTCTCCTCAGCATGGAGAATGTTGATATCTGTGCAGTAACAGAAACCTGGTTCAAGGCTCACAAGAGCACCCTAGCACTACCAGGTTACACCTCATACCATGCTTTACAGCCCCAAAACATGGAACAAACAACAAAAGGAGGGTGAGTATCAATAATTGTCAAGGATACCCACACCCCCAGGTTGGTGCCACAGCATGAAGCAGCACAGACTATCCACGTGCAAGTAACAGTGGCTAAAACTGCCTCCCAGTTCGTAGCCTGCTACACACCACCCTCCTAAATCCAGGAACCCCACTTGGCCTATTTGAGAACACATGAAAATATGAAGGTCTCTCCAAACAGCATTATATTGGGCAACTGCAACTACCCAAACATAGACTGGGAGCATTATTCTAGCTCCAACACCCTAGGCCAAAGGTTCCTAGAATTCATAAACCGAAATGCTATGGAACAACTTGTCACCACTCCCACAAGAGGGGTAAACATACTGGACCTGATAATCACCAACATGGGGACTCTATGGCCAAGACGAGAAGTGTATCCCTTACTGGTAAGATCAGACCATAGAGTAATCTCACTGGATATTCACATCCTGACCCCAGTCCCTGGCCAGAAAACCACAGTGAAAAACATGTGTAAAGCAAATTATGCACTCCTCCAAACTGAGGTGGAATCCATTAAAGCCCTTGTGCCTGTGGAAAATATGGCCCAGACCTCAGAACCCTTTATAAATACATGCTATGAACATCTTCAGGAATGCATGGATTATGCAATCCCAAATAAAACCAAGACCCAATCCTCAGAAGGCAGGCATCCTGTCTGGTGGACCCCAGCCATCAACAAACCATGCAAGAGAAGGAGGAAGATACTATATGATAGAGCAAAACCTAAAAAGGGAAGGCATCACTGATCAGTATTATGACAAAAAACTATGGCCACACATAAAATCCTCTAAGGGCAGCTACGAGATAAAAATTGTACAGGACACTAAGGATAACCACAAGGCTTTCTTTACTGATGGTAGGAACCTGGGTGGGAATTCCCAGATATGCTCAGAATGAGTCCAAAATGACAAACAATACACCAAACCCACAGACATTGCCAACATCCGACCTGACAGGTTCAGTGCAAATTCCCCCCCCCCCACCAAAAGGCCGAACATCTATCCCAGCAGAGTGCTGGCTCCCTGACATTGCAGATGCTCAGGTAACAGTCAGCATCTCCAAAGCAAAACACACAGCATCAATGGGACCAGATGGTGTACCGGGCTGCGTCCAACATGAAGTCCAAGACGAACTGAACACCAAATAAAACTACTGCTCAATCTCAGCCTTACCACAGGATATGTACCCAAAGAGCAGTGTACAGCAACAGTGGTCCCTCTCCACAAAGGTGGTGCCTGAATGGATACTGCAAACTATCACCCCAGAATCCTGACTAGCTTGGTCTGCAAAGCTATGGAAAGGATCAGCATGGACCTCAGAAATAAAGATATTGGGGAACTACAGACACTGGACCCTACCCAGTGTGGCTTACTTAAGGGCAGATCCTGCCCCTTAAAACTGGTTGAGTCATTTGAAATAGTCACCAAGGCCATTGATGAGGGGAAGGTGGTACACACAGCCTACCTGGACCTTGCAAAAGCCTTCCATACAATACCCCACTTGGTCATTATAGATAAGCTCACCAGCTTAAATATAAACCCCTATGTCACTAGATGGGTTGCAAACCGGCTCAAGGACAGAACTGACATGGTCAGAAATGCTGGAGCCATGTCAGAGTCCAAACCAGCTACAACTGGCATCCCACAAGGCTCGGTCCTGGGACCCCCCTTGATTGGTATATATTTCTCGGAGGTACAGGTCAACATGGAAGGACTGTGTCTGAACAAGTTTGCAGATGACTACAAACTGGGCGCCATATCTGACCCTCCTGCTGACACAAGCATACTACAAAAGGGTCTCATAGAAACAGGCAACTGGTGCCAGAGCCATGTCATCAAGCTAAACTCAAAAAAGTGTATAGTCATCCCCTTTGGAAAAACAGTAAGTGCCCACCAATTACCACATAGGTGGTAACCTGTTAAGTACAGAAGAAGTAATAAGAGACCTGGGGACACAAGATGATCGAAATCTCACATTTCACAACCATGTGGCCATAGTAGTTATAATAACATTTTATATACCCACCTAATCATGAAGGTATTCACATCTATATCAGGGGAGGTCATCGTGCCTCTTCAAGTCATCCTTCATCAGGCTCACAATTGAGTACAATGCCCCTTGTGGGATTTACCTTAGCAGACACCTCCAGCAACTAGAAAGACCCCAAAAGTACCTCACCAGGAGGATCAAAGGGCTAATGGCAAAGGCTCTTTCTACCCCCATAGTACCTTTTTTAGGCAAGGCACAAAAGACAAACCCACCTCCATAGGTATCACAAGGGATAAGAAACTAAGAGTAATGCTACTCAATTCCAGAAGTCTAAACCTCAGGATGCACGCACTCTAAACTCTCCGTAGCATGGAGAACATCGATATCTGTGCAGTAACAGAAACCTGTTCAAGGCTCTCGAGAGCACCCCAGCACTACCAGGTTATACCTCATACCATGCTTTTCTGCCCCAAAACTTGGACCGAACCACAAAAGGAGGGGGAGTATCAATATTCGTCAAAGATACCCACACCTCCAGGCTGGTGGCACAGCACGAAGCATCAGAGACTATCCATGTGCAACTAACAGTGGGTAAAACTGCCTTCCAGTTTATAGCCTGCTACAGACCACCCTCCCAAACCCAGGAAACCCACTCGGCCTTCCTGAGAACACTGGAAATTATGAAGGTCTCTCCAAACACCATTATATTGGGCGACTTCAACTACCCAAACATAAACTGGGAGCATTACTCTAGCTCCAACACCCTAGCCCAAAGTTTCCTAGAATTTATAAACTCAAATGCTATGGAACAACTTGTTACCACTCCCACAACAGGGGAAAACATACTGGACCTGATCATCACCAACATGGGGACTCTATGCTCCAGACCAGAAGTGTATCCCTCACTGGTAAGATCAGACCATAAACTAATCCCACTGGATATTCACATCCCGACCCCACCCCCTGCCCTGAAAACCACAGTGAAAAACTTCTCTAAAGCAAATTTCACACTCCTCAAAACCGAGGTGGAATCCTTCAAAGCCCCCGGGCCTGTGGAAAATACAGCCCAGACCGCAGAATCCTTTATAAACACATTCTATGAACACCTTCAGGAATGCATGGATCATGCAATCCCAAATAAAACCAAGACCCAATCCTCCAAAGGCAGACATCCTGTCTGGTGGACCCCAGCCATAAACAAACTATACAATAGAAGGAGGAAGCTACTACATGATAAAGCAAAATCCCAAAAAGGGAAGGCATGTCTGATCAGTATTAGCAAAAAACTACGGGCACTCATAAAATCGTCTAAGGCCAGCTTCGAGAGAAAAATTGCACAGGACACTAAGGAAAATCACAAGGCTTTCTTTAGTTATGTTAGGAACCTGGGTGGTAATTCCCAGATATGCTCAGCATTAGTCCAAAATGACAAAAAATACACAGAACCCACAGACATTGCCAACATCCTAGCTGACAGGTTCAGCGCAACCCCCCCCCTCCCCACCAAAAGGGCAAATATCTATCCCAGCAGAGTGCTGCCCCCCTGACATCTCAGATGCTCAGGTAAGAGCTGCCCTCTCCAAAGAAAAAAACACAGCATCAATGGGACCAGACGGTATCCCGGGCTGTGTCCTACATGAACTCCAAGAAGAGCTAAACACAAACATAAAACTACTGTTCAGTCTCAGCCTTACTACAGGATATGTACCCAAAGAGTGATGTACAGCAACAGTGGTCCCTCTCCACAAAGGTGGTGCCTCAACCGATCTTGGAAACTATTGCCCCATAAGCCTGCCTAGCTTCGTCTGCAAAGCTATGGAAAGGATCATCATGGACCTCATAAATAAAGATATTGGGGACCTACAGACACTGGATCCTACCCAGTTCGGCTTTGTGTAGGGCAGATCCTGCCTCTTAAACCTGGTTGATTTCTTTGAAACAGTCACCAAGGCCATTGACGAGGTGAAAGTGGTCCACACAGCCTACCTGGACCTCACAAAAGCCTTGGATACAATACCCCACTTGGGCATTATAGATAAGCTCACCAGCTTAAATATAAACCCCTATGTCACTAGATGGGTTGCAAACTGGCTCAAGGACAGAACCCACATGGTTAGAATTGCTGGAGCCATGTTGGACTCCAAACCAGTTACAAGTGGCGTCCCACAAGGCTCAGTCCTGGGACCTCTCTTGTTCGGTATATATTTCTCGGAGGTACAGGCCAACACGGAAGGTCTGTGGCTGACCAAGTTCGCAGATGACTGCAAACTGGGCGCCATAATCGACTCTCCAGCCGACACAAGCATCCTCCAAAAGGGCCTCATAGAAACAGACAACTGGTGCCAGAGCCATGGCCTCAAGCTAAATGCCAGAAAGTGTATAGTCATCCCCTTTGGCAAAAACAAAGTGCCCACAAATTACCACATAGGTGGTAATCCATTAAGTACAGAAGAAGTAATTAGGGACCTGGGGACCCAAGTTGATAGCAATCTCTCATTTGACAACCACGTGGCCAAAGTGGTTAGAAAAACATTTTATATAGCCCACCTAATCATGAAGGGATTCACATCTAGATCAGGGGAGGTCATCGTGCTTCTTTAGTCATCCCTCATCAGGCCCATAATTGAGTACAATGCCCATTTTGGCATGTACCTTACCAGACACCTGCAGCAACTGGAAAGACCCCAAAAGTACCTCACTGAGAGGATCAAAGGGCTGAAACAGATGTCATATGCTGCTCGGTTAAAGAAACTCCATCTCTACTCAGTGGCATACCGCCTGCTCAGAGGCGATCTGTGCCTGATGTATAAAGCCATGTCCAACCTGGAATTAATGGACATGCTGCAACTCAGAAAATCCAAATCCCATCGAGCTACGCGCTCAAGAGACTTGAACCTCAGCACTGAAATAAATAGTACATGCTGGAGGGACAGATTCATAACCCAGAGGCTCCCTTCACTCTGGAATAAAATCCCAGTCCAGGTTAGGCAGAGTCCCTCATTGACTCTCTTCAAGAGGAATCTTGATGAGTGTATGGGAGATTGTAGGTTTACCCTGGGTATCACTTTTATGTCACAGCTAGACAGAGGCACAGTATACTAACCTTGAAAAATGTCATGGCAAACACCAGTTAAAATGTGTGTTGAAGGACAAACACACTCTGACTAGGATTAGAAATGCCCTAGGGCACATAGCCTAGTGTTTGTCAATGTCCACCCAAGTTGCGGAATACAC
Source organism: Protopterus annectens (assembly GCF_019279795.1). Taxonomy (NCBI): domain Eukaryota; kingdom Metazoa; phylum Chordata; order Ceratodontiformes; family Protopteridae; genus Protopterus; species Protopterus annectens. The sequence continues at coordinate 582,094,957 of NC_056734.1, forward strand.
TAGTAATGTTGGACAAGCCTGGTAAGCCATAGCTGAACAAAATGCAACATGGTCATACTTTAGTCTGGTGTGCTCAGTATGAATATTTAAAGCAGTGATGGGACTCAAACCCAGGATACTGTGCACCAGAGTGAAAGGACTGAACCACTACACTATGACAATATTACAGTGTTTGGTCAGTATGAAAGAATGTTGACAAGTGTATGCAAACTGTCCCATGGAAACCCTGCAGGCACAGCATAATTCCTGTTGGGTTCAGACACAAAGCAGTTGGGCAGTAAGAACACAACATGACTTCCAACACACACACTATAAATGTCAACTATTGTTCAAGTTCACACACAACCACAAATGTAGCGGACCTCAGATCTCAACATATGGAAAGGTCACACTGGGCATGCTCACACACTTTGATAAATGAGGCATATGTCAGGCAACAAACCATGGAAAGCCTGAACTGGGCATGCTCACACACTTAGGCCATGTCTCAGTATAGCAGTCGGCCACACATATCTGGCATTTGTATGTGTTAAGCCAGGAACCTCCCACAATACAGCAATCTGCCCCGTGCACACAGTTTAATGACAATAGAGACATAAGTAATATCGGAACCCTGTCATGATCAAACATCTTCCACAGATACACAAGTTGTTCATAGAAACAGGGAAAGCTATGGCAATAAAGACCTGCAAACAGTTCATCAGCAACAAATATTGTGCATCCCAAACATAAACATATGGGTTCAGATGTTGATACTAGGCTGTTTGCCCTAGGGAATACATAAGCCTAGCCAGAGTGTATTTGGCGTCTGCCTCCCCAGTACAGTAGCCTACTGTGCCTCTGTAAAATAGGTCACAGAAGGCACCGTTTAAGGCTAGTTTGTTGTGCCTCCGTCAAGCAGGGACACAGTGGAGATCCCAGTGGTTGAATTTGCAATGTCACATCCATGTGGCTGGAGTTTGCTGGAAGAGGGTTGGCGAGGGGCTATGTCTAACATTAATTGGGATTCAATTCCAGACTGAGGGGAGCCTTATCTGTAGTGTCTGGGCAATTTCATTGTCAAAACTTGCAAGTGATGATTTTGAGGGATTGAAGTGTCTTGCCAATACTGTTCAGAGATATCCTCCCTCTGTGGGATATTGCTCTGTTATGTATTAGCTCCCTCCTTCTGTTGTACAGCTTATATATGGCTGGTGTCAACCAGACAGGTCTCCTATTGTGGAGGAGTCTTGGTTTTATTTGGGATAGCATGATCAATGAAAACATGCAGGTGCTCATAGAATGCATTTGTAAAGGATTCTGCAGATTGGGCTGTATAATCCTCCAGCACAGGGCCTTTGAAGTATTCCACCCCAGTCTTCACAAGTGCAAAGTCTGCTTTTGAGAAATACTTTGTTAGCAGTGATTTCCTTGCCTGGGGGTGGTGATCAGATATGGACGTCCAGGGAAAGTTGGTTATGGTCATATCTTAACAATGGTGATCTACCTCTGGTGTGGGACATAGAGTACCCATGTTGATGATGATCAGGTCCAATATGTATTCCCCCTTGTGGCTGTGGTGACTGGTTCTGTCATAGCACATGGATTCACAAATTGTAGTGGCTGTAGGGCGACGTTGTTGAGGCCTGAGTAGTTCCCCCAGTCAATATTCCTGTACCTGAAGTTAACCACTGTAATGGCGTATGTGAACACCTTCATATCCCATACTGTTCCCAGGGAAGCCAAGTGTGGTTCCTGGATATGGGAGGGGGTGGTCTGAACTACACACCAAACCAAAAGGCAGTTTTGCACAGTGGTAGTTGTATATGTATGTCCTGTCATGCTTAGTGCAGTGGTAACAACCCAGAGGTGTGTGTATCTGTGATGTATATAGGTTCATAAGTTCATAGGTTTATACTAGACTATCTGCCCTAGGGCATTTATAAGCCTAGCCAGAGTGTGTGTGGCTTTCGCCACCCCTTGCAATGAGAATACTATGCCCATTTAGGGTTTAGTTTACTGTGCCTCTGTGTAGTAGTGACACAGAGATGACCCCTGGGGTAAACCTACGATCTCCTATCCACTCGTCAAGATTTCTCTTGAAGAGAGTCAGTGAGGGGCTCTGCCTAACATGGACTGGGATTCTGTTTCAGAGTGTAGGGAGCCTCTGGGTTATGAATCTGTCCCTCCAGCACGCCCTATTTATTTCTGTGTTGAGGTTCAAATCTCTCGCTCTCGTGGCTCTGGTGGATTTGGATTTTCTGAGGTGGAGCATGTCCATTAATTCCGGATTGGACATGGCCTTGCACATCAGGCATAAATCGCCTCTGAGTAGGTGGTATGCGACTGAATAGAACTGTAGTTTCTTCAGCCGGGCAGCATATGAGATATGTTTGAGACCCTTGATCTTCTTGGTGAGGTAGTTTTGGGGTCTGTCTAACTGCTGCAGGTGTTGGGTAAGGTACATTATGGGCCTGATAAGGGAAGAGTATAGGGGCATGATGACCTCTCTTGATCTAGATGTGAATCCTATCATGATAAGGTGGGTAATATAGAAGGTCTTCCTAACCACCTTGGCAATGTGAGTGTCAAATGAGAGGTTACTGTCAACTTGGGTCCCTAGGTCCCTGATTGCTTCTTCTGTACTTAATGGATTACCACCTATGTGGTAATTTGTGGGTAATTTGTTTTTCCCAAAGGGTATGACTATACAGTTTTTGTCGTTCAGTTTAAGGCCATGGCTCTGGCACCAGTTATCCATTTCTACGAGGCCTTTCTGAAGGATGCTTGTGTCCGCTGGAGTATCAATTATGGCACCCAGTTTGCAGTCATCTGCGAACTTTGTCAGCCACAATCCTCCTATGTTTGCTTGCACCTTGGAAAAATAAATGCCGAACAAGAGGGGTCCCAGGACTGAGCCCTGTGGGATACCGCTTGTGACTGGCTTAGAGTCTGACATGGCTCCAGCAAGTCTGACCTTGTGGGTTCTGTCCTTGAGCCAGTTTGCAACCCATCTTATGACATATGGGTTTACATTTAAGCTGGTGAGCTTGTCTATGATGCCCGAGTGGGGTATTGTGTCGAAGGCTTTTGCAAGATCAAGGTAGGCTGTGTGAACTGCCTTACCGTCATCAGTGGCCTTAGTGACTGTTTCAAAAAAGTCAGCCAGGTTCAAAAGGCAGGATCTGCCCTTGACAAAGCCGAATTGGGTAGGATCCAGTGTCTCTAGGTCCCCAATGTCTTTGTTTATGAGTTCCATAATGATCCTCTCCATAGCTTTGCAGTCCAGGCTCTTCAAGCTTATGGGGCGGTAATTTCCAGGGTCCGTAGAAGCACCTCCTTTGTGGAGTGGGACCACTGTTGCTGTATGCCATTCTTTGGGTACGTATCCTGTAGTAAGGTTAAGATTAAACAGCAGCCTTATGTGCGGGTTTAGTTCCTCTTGGAGTTCATGTAGCACGCAACCCGGGACACCGTCTGGTCCCATTGATGCTCTGTTTTCATCTTTGGAGAGGGCGGCTCTCACCTGGGCATCTGAGATGTCAGGGAGGCTACACTCTGCTGGGATAGATATTTCTCCTTTTGGGAATTTGCACTGAACCTGTCTGCCAGTATGTTGCCAATGTCTGTGTGTTCAGTGTATTTTTTGTCATTTTGGACTAACTCTGAGCATATGTGGGAGTTTCCACCCAGGTTTCTAACATAACTAAAGAAGGCCTTGTGATTGTCTTTAGTGTCTTTTGTGATTTTTCTCTAAAAGTTGGCCTTGGATGATTTTATGAGTGGTCGTAGTTGTTTGCTAGTACTGATCAGAGATGCCTTCCCTTTTGTGGATTTTGCTCTGTCATGTAGTAGCTTCCTCCTCCTGTTGTAAAGCTTGTTAATGGCTGGGGTCCACCAGACAGGACGCCTGCCTTTGGGGGAATGGGTCTTTGTTTTATTTGGGACTGCATGATCCATTCATTCTTGAAGGTGTCCATAGAAAGTGTTTATAAAGGATTCAGCGGTGTGGGCTGTGGTTTTCACTGGCCCAGGGGCCTTGAAGGATACCACTTCAGTCTTAAGAAGTGTGAAGTCGGCTTTTGAGAAATTCTTCACTGTGGTCTTTTGTGCTGGGGGTGGGGGCGGGATGTGGATTTCCAGTGAGATTAATTTATGGTCTGATCTCACCAATGAGGGCTATACTTCCGGTGTGGAGCATTGTGTCCCCATGTTTGTGATGATCAGGTCTAGTATATTATCTCCTCTTGTGGGAGTGGTGACTAGTTGTTCCATTGCATTTGAGTTTATGAATTCTAGGAACCTTTGGCCTAGGGTGTTGGGGCTTGAGTAGTGCTCCCAGTCTATGTTTGGGTAGTTGAAGTCTCCCAATATGATGGTATTTGGAGAGACATTCATACTCTCCAGTGTCTTCATGAAGGCTGAGTGGGGTTCCTGAGTTTGAGAGGGTGGTCTGTATCATGCTACAAACTGTAGGGCAGTTTTGCCTATGGTTAGTTGCACATGGATGGTCTCCAATGCTTTGTGCATTGCCACTAACCTGGAGGTGTGGGTATCTTTGATGAATATGGATACTCCCCCTCCTTTTGTGGTTTGGTCCAAGTTTTGAGGCCGAAAAGCATGATATGAGGTATAACCTGGTAGAGCTGGGGTGCTCTCAGGAGCCTTGAACCAGGATTCAGTCACTGCACAGACATTGATGTTCTCCATACTGAGGAGGGCTTCGAGAGCATGCATCTTGAGGTTTAGACTTCTGGCGTTGAGCAGCATTACCCTTAGATTTTTTCCACTTGTGTTTTCTAGGGAGGTGGGTTTGTCTTTTGAGCCTTGCCTAAAAAAGGCACTATGGGGGTGGCAAGAGCCTTGGCCAATATCCGGAAGCCCAGGGCTGACAGGTGCAAGCCATCCCTTGTGAAGCAGTGTGGCTTGTCAAGCATGTCATCCCAAGCAGACAGACATTGGATCCCCTTAGAATGACACCAGTAATTGAGCCAATTGTTAAAGCTGATTATTTTGTCTTTGTACTGTGGCATCATTCTTGGTGAGGGTAAGATGCTGCTCAGGGTAATACTGGCCTGGGCTACATAATCAGAGAGCTCCTCTATGTCTCTTTTCATGTAGTCTAGGGAGGTATGTCTCAGGTCATTCATAACGTCATGGACAATGACTGAGTCATATTTGTTCTTGCTTTGGAGTGACCTGAGTGCTTGTGTTATGTGGCAGATTCTAGCGCCCAACAGGCAGCTTACTGTAACATTTTCCTTGTTCAGTCTGGTGAGCAGGACATCAGTGTGTCTGACTATGGAGTCACCTATTACAACTGTATCAGGCATGTTGTTTGGCCTTAAGGGCTGTGACTGTTTGGCACACTGACTTTGTTAACTATGTGTTGCATGTGCTATGTTTAGAGGTAGTGGTTGCTTGGATGTCTGCTTTGGAGGCCTCTGTTGTTTTGGTAGATTTTTAATTAGAGCCTCCGAGTATGTTGTTGTGTGTTTACGTGTTTGGTTTGCAGTTGTGTTAGGTCTATGTGAGACTGGGTTTGTGGTGTGTGTGATTACCTTCTCCTCCTGACTGGTTTTGCCAGTACTGAGTCGAGAGAGCTCAGCCTCCAGTTTGGTTATATAGTTGCATCTCTCACATATATTTGTATTTGTTGGGAGGAGGAGAGGGTTGTCTGTGTACATGAGGCAGTTGTAACATTGCCTCAAGATTCCCAGATTCACCAGCTGAACTGGGGAGGATGCCAGTAATTGACCCTTCAACATGCTAGAATAGTGTAAGGGATTGCTGTGTAACTGAGTCAGAAAGGACCTACAGGGAAATGGGTACTCAAGGGGATTGTAGGTGGATGTAGTGCTTTCTTTTTGTTTAAGAGTTTTTTACCTGTGTAAAAATGCTTTAGGAGCAAGTGCTGGGCTTTTCAGATAGAGAATAGACTGTTTAGATTGAAAGTAAAGCAGTTCTAAGGGAAAAACTGAATAGCATATGGATATGGATACACTCCCTGGTTGTGTTGTGTGTTACAAGTCCTGTACTCACAAAGCATGGTATAAAACATAACCAGGCAGTGCTGATGTGCATATGTGACCCTGAACAAGGCATCTGTTAATGCATACTGAGGGATAGTAATAGATGTACATACCTCTTTGTAAAAACTGATGTCAGCACCCTATAAATACTGCAGGAGAAGAAAAGGCACCCAGTAATGCGAATAGCGCACTGTGCTAATGCATCTCTCTCAAGTGTCATAACATAGTTAGGTAGGGGTTTGAATCCTGTAAATGCTCAGTGTGCATGTGTGTGTGTTTGTGGGGGGCAGGGGTGTGCATGTGTGCAATTCTCTTTGAAAGAGATGTCCCTTTTGACAACTGGAATAACACACTACATGATGTACATTCCTCTTTGTAAAGACTGATGATGTCAGCACCCTATAAGTACAGCAGGAGAAGGGAAACCACCCAGTAATGCGAATAGTGCGCTGTGCTAATGAGGTTCTCTCTCAAGTGTCATAACATAGTTGGGTAGGGGTTTGAATCCTGCAAATGCTCAGTGTGTTGGGGGGGCAGGGGGTGTGCAATTCTCTTTGAAAGAAATGGCCCTTTTGACAACTGGAATAACACACTACATGATGTACATTCCTCTTTGTAAAGACTGATGATGTCAGCACCCTATAAGTACAGCAGGAGAAGAGAAACCACCCAGTAATGCGAATAGCACGCTGTGATAATGCGTCTCTCTCAAGTGTCATAACATAGGTAGGGGTTTGAATCCTACAAAAGCCATGTGTGTGTTTGTCACACAGTTTCTCAATGTGTGGTGGGTTTTGCTTTTATTATTGTATGACATATAATTATAACAGTAAGTGCAATGCACACATCAGGTATGTGTGCGCCACATACAGATATGTACCTGTGACCTTCAATAGTTCCTATGTGTGAAGCCTGCCTCATATGAATACAGTTGTTACCTGTGCCAGGATGTCCTGCAGATTCCCAGACTGTACGCCATACATGTATGTTGTTGACATTGCAGGCTACTGCAGTGATCTGTGTCCTAGGCCAGCTGGGTGACACGCGCTCATGAAAGCTGTGATATATTAATGTGGATGAGGGTTCATGTCTGGAGTATATGTTACACATGTTATAACACAGCAAAGTCTGTGAGTAATGGACATCCAGTGTAGGTGTAAGGCAACTGTTGCTGATATGCATAAATACACCTTCTTGCTTAGGCGATACACCAAGGGACGGCACAATACCTTTGGAAATGTGAATATCACAGGATAGACAAGAAAACACTTGTCCATATGTACACACCATTACCCGTTCTACATGATGGGTGCTGATACCTACATGGTACTACTGGAATACTATGTTAAGTACATGCTGATGACAAAGTTACAGTTGTGTTACAGTAATAGAGCATGGCTTGGACAACAGGTATCTATCTTTGTGATCCCCTTCTGGTGGTCATGTGTGTCATGTGCAGACTGCATTGTAGGCCACTGTATACATTTCCAGTCGTGGATGAACATATTGCTAGTGTGTTGGCATGTACGTGAGACTGCTATATGCCAAAGAGTATTCTTCCCAGGGATGTGTGGGGCTCAGTAAGAATGGCTACTGGTATAGTGTAGTACTGCAGGGATATCACTGACACTGGGTTTCCTACATCTGTGTATCAGTTGAGGATACATAATGTAATAGGTTCATAGGTTCATACTAGGCTATCTGCCCTAGGGCAGTTATAAGCCTAGCCAGACTGTGTTTGTCTTTCGCCACCCATTTTAAATGTATTTTCATATGGCCTTTTTCCAGGTTAGTATACTCAGCCTCTGTGTAACAGTGATACAGAAGTGAAACCCAGGGTAAACCTACAATCTCCCATCCACTCAGCAACAGTCCTCTTGCAGAGAGTCATCAAGGGACTCTCTCTAACCTGGACTGTGATTTTATTCCATAGTGAAGGGAGTCTCTGGGTTATGAATCTGTCCCTCCAGCATGTCCTATTTATGTAAGTGCTGAGGTGCAAGTGTCACGAGCGCATAGCTCCATGGAAATTGGATTTTCTGAGGTGCAGCATGTCCATTACTTCCAGGCTGGACATGGTTCTATATGCCAGGCATCTGTTGGAGCCCTTTGATCCCCTTGGTGAGGTACTTTTGTGGACTTTCCAGTTGCTGCAGGACAGGTCTCTGGTAAGGTACACCATAAAAGGGGCATTGTACTCAATTATGGGCCTGATGAGGGATGACTGAAGAGGCACGATGACTTCCCGTGATCTAGCTGTGAATCCCTTCATGATTAGGTGGCCTATATAAACTGTCTGTGTAACCACTACAACCATGTGGTTGTCAAATGAGAGTTTGCTATCAACTCGGGTCCCCAGGTCCCTAATCATGCGTACAGTGCTTAATGGCTTACCACCTGTGTGTTAATTTGTGGGCACTTTGTTCTTGCCAAAGGGGATGACTACACACGTTTTGGCGTTTAGCTTGAGGCCATGGCTCTGGCACCAGTTGTCTGTTTCTATGAGGCCCTTTTGTAGGATAAAAAACTTCAGAAAAGTCTTTCTAAACGACCTTATTTTCATTATTGACTCGCTAGCACTGTTTTCCAGTTACACCTATGCTTTGAAAATGTGTTATACTGATGATTGAAGCTGTTTTAGTTCCTGACTAGTTTAAACTGTTACACCTATCTTTTTATTTTGTATACCTCTGATGAGTTACAAGATGTTTTAACTACTGCTAGAACTGTTGTATGTTACATGAGTCTTTTTCAGTCTGCTCGTTTTACATCTGAACTGAATGTTTTTTCTCCTGACCCTTAGAGTATTAGAAAGAAACTTCTCTTAGAAAGTATTACTACAGCTTTTTAACTATTTATAGAAGTACTGTACTACCTAATCTCAACTGTGTATAATAAGTCCTTTGCTATGTTAATACAATATTAATATCCTCTCTCTCTTACCTCTTCCCATTCCCAACAATTGGCCCACTGCCTTCCTCTACTGAACATACCTGGCCTCTAAGGACCACCTGAACTACCTCAGGCTTTGGCCAAGTTGGACTGTCTGTCTTTACTACTGCCCCACTGATTTTTCACCTGCTACTACAATTAATTAACAAAGTATGTTTGAACATTTGGCACATCCTGAATGATATTGCTTGTTCATTGGCTTGTAATTTTTGCTTTGCCTCTGAATCAGGTATTCCAGCAGCCAGACTCCTCTCCCGGCCTAGTATCACTTAATAGTCCTACCCCTGTTTCTACCAATTCTTTCCCCACCTTTGCATCCCTTGCCTAGATTACTTTCTGCATCTTCCAACAGCCCACTAGGTGGCAGTATAACTCAGCTTTGTGCCCTCATTGTCTCCCCCTCGTTTAATTTCTAAGCCCAATAATTTCTCTTTTCTTATATTTTCTCATCTATTACCTTGCTGCTTCTCCTACTAGCCCCTACTCTTCTCCTCCTATCTCCTCACCCAGACTGTATTTCCTACCTTGCCAAGCTTCTTGGTGCTCCAGCTCTCCTTCTGAACTGATTGGCTACGCTTTCTCCAGTAGTTGTTTCTGCCCCGCTTCGCTCCCCGCCCTACCCCCTTATCCCACCCACCCCACGTATCCCTACACTTATACATCACTAGCCACACCCCTACTACTCTACCCTATCCCACCTACCGATCCTCATCTACAAAACCTCACCTTACCTTTGCCCTCCCACCCTCATTACTCTCTTGTATTTTCACCCTGTCCAAATCCTATAGCCTTCTACCTCACAGCATTTTACTTTCCTTTTCTCCTTTACCAATCTTGTATACCTACCTCTACTCTAAGATCCTTCCTGCTCTCCTCAGAATGCCATCTAAAAACAGCAAACCCCATTACATGATCAGAACAACTAGAAATATCCTAGGTAAACTACCACTCCTACTTATTACTTCCCTAGCTGTTTTACTACCTTATATCCTTACGTCTTTTGAAGACAAATCCATTAACCACATTCACTACCCTCATAGGCAAACAGCATCAAATCTTTCTACATTAAAATTATCTCATTCAAAAATTACATCCACCCCTTCCTATCTCCCTGCCAAATATCATCGACTCTCACATATTAAACTATTTACCCACTCTTCAAAAATAATAAAATACCTTACAAACTTCTACTTCTTACCACAATTCCAGTTTAACCCTTGTACCCCAATAGATGGTGACATACATCCCAACCCTGGGCCCAGACCTACCTCTGTAGATGCTAGACCTACTATTTTTAGCCCCTCCCTCCCATCCCTTACCTCTCAATCTAATGCATTAGTTATAGGACACCTGAACATACAAAGTGTTAACAACAAAGTCACACAACTCCATTCTCTTCTTGATCTTCACTCCTTCGATATTCTCTGTCTGACAGAAACCTGGCTAAAACCCTACACTAAGGATAATGAAATCATTCCCCCAGGTTACAATATTGTGAGACAGGATCGAAATACCCACAAGGGTGGGGGTGTAGCCCTGCTATTTAAGACAAAACTACACATATCCTTAGTTCCCTATGAACCTCAAGTGGATACCAAGGCTGAACTTCTTTTTGCAAAATTGCAAATTAACCCAAATAAATCAATCTTTATAATTTGTATCTACCTACCCCCCGGAAATAACACTACTATTATCGAAAACATCCTTAGTTGGACATCTTTAAATTACCCCCAAGAAACTATCATACTAGGAGACCTAAACCTCGATTGGTCCTTAATTAACTCAAATAACCCCGCCACCCATATTAATCTGCATGGCTACTCTCAAATAATTAACACCACTACCAGGATCAATAAACCTAGCAACAAAGAAAGTATACTAGACTGGATTCTAATTAACAGGCAACAACAATCCTACCTTGCAGGTACCTTACCAGATAACATTAGTGACCACTACCTAACCTATATCATAAGACAAAAGACTATTACCACTAACACCCCAGCCTTTAAGACCTCATGATATAATAAACACTTTAACCTTATCCTCTTCTTATCTGAACTAAATGCCTGCAACTGGAACCCTCTAAAAACTCTCCCACTCGCAGATGCTGTTGAATATTTCAATTCCAAATTCTTATCAATCCTTGACAATCATGCACCAGAACGAACCATCAGAGTTAAAACTAAACCCGCCCCCTGGCTAACTAAAGAAACAAGACAAAAAATGTTACTCAGAAACAAATCTTGGACAAAATGGAGATCTAGTAAATCTCCTTCTGATCAACTGATCTTTAGACAATTGAGAAATTCTACCAAAAAGGCCATAATCTCTGACAAAAGAAACTACTATAGTAATCTCCAACAAATTAATACTAATAAACCACAACAATTTTGGGCAACCTTAAATAAACCTATTCACCCTGGAAAGACTACTACTCCCTCCCCCTCTGAGTCAGAAAAACACACAACACTAGAAACTGCCAACACCTTTAACTCCTTCTTTACTGAAACCATTAACTCTCTGGCCTCTCACCTTTCCATAGATAAATCATCCATCCCTGATCCCACTTCTACTAATCTCCCTACCTTTAAACTACAACCTATCTCCACCTCCTTTATCCAAAAATGTGTCCAAAAACTCAAACCATGTACCCCCTCTGCCGACCAACTTCCTGCCGAATACGTTCAAAAAGCAGCATCCATAATAGCCTACCCTGTATCCATCCTTATAAACAGAACTATTAGCGAAGAAACCATTCCTGATATCTGGAAAATCTCATACATCATCCCCTTACATAAAGGTGGCAACTCAAATGATTACTCCAATTATAGACCCATAGCCCTCTTGTCACCAATAGCAAAGATTATGGAAAAATGCATACACCATCAACTAATGAGTCACCTTACTAAACATAATATTCTGTCCAATTGCCAACATGGTTTTAGGCCTTTTCACAGTACTACCACTGCCCTCCTTTCCTTCACTGATTATATCTATAAAAATCGCAATAATAACAACCTATCTTCAGCCCTCTTTATAGACCTTTCCAAAACCTTTGATATGGTCAACCATCCCCTACTCTTACAAATCCTGGAATCTATCTCTCTTGAACCCAAGGCTATACACTGGTTTGCCTCTTACCTCAGCAATAGAAAGCAGGCTGTCCTCTGGGGTAACAATCTCTCATCTCTGCTACCTATCACACTTGGTGTTCCCCAGGGCTCTATTCTAGGTCCTCTTCTTTTCTCTCTATTCATAAATGACCTTCAATTGGCCTTACCCCAAGCCACTTGCATTCAATATGCTGATGACTCCACACTTATCTGCTCCGCTAAAACTACCTCTGAGTTACAAACCCTTACTCAAAATGTCTTCACCATAGTTGAGGCATGGTTAAACGCTGTTTACTCTTGAATGCTAAAAAAACCAAACTCCTACTATTTAAGCCCACTTCTAGGTCCCCCCCACTAGAATTCTCCATCTCTTGGTACCGTTATATCCCCTGATTCTACCACTAAGCTGCTAGGTGTGACAATAGACAACAGCCTTACTTTTGATACTCATATTAACAATACCATTAAAACAGTCAATAGAAAATTGGGCTCCCTCTACAGAATTAAAACATTCTTAACTCCCAATGCTAAAGCTACACTCACCCACTCTCATCTTATTTCTACTCTCCTCTATGCTTCACCCATTTACACTAACCTAAAGAAAAACAATCTCTCTAAATTAGCTAACACTCTTAATAACATTGCTAGATTTGTTACCGGAAACAAATATAGAACTCACCACTGTCTGAATCTACAGCAACTTCACTGGCTTGAATTACACAACATGCTATTACTCTCTCAACTTACCTTTGTCCACAGAATATTCTACCAACCTAACAATACACCTATCCTCTCTAATCTCTTTACCCCTTATACAAACCTCAATTCCCTTTGGTCCTCTAACAAACTTCTTGTAACTATATGTAAATCTAATAACTCAGCCGGTGACTCCCTTTTTTCCAACACCATCGGTAAGTCTTGGAATCAGCTTCCCACTGAACTCACTTCCATCACATCTCCTATTCTCTTTAAACAAAAACTGAAAACACACCTAAGAAAACAATGGCTGTGCCCTTGTCTCAATCCTGACTAACCACAGCCACTGCAATCTTTCACCTTTATCTTCCTCACTCTCTACCTGCTCTTTATTATTGTGGTTTCTTATATTTTTTATTTCCTTTCTCTTTCTTATCTATCATGTTTTTTTTTTTTACTTCCTTCATATATGTCCAAAACTGCTAATTAAATGTATTACTAAACCTGGATTTAATTCTCATTTTGTGGCACTATACTTGCTTATCCAATCAAACTTTGTTCTTGTCAGTTTTGTTTGTATAAACTGTTTGTAAAATGTGGAGCTTTTCTCCCCGGGCCTCTGCTGAAAATGGAGATGTCTCCAGTTAGACTAGCCCGGTTAACAAATGTTAAATAAATAAATAAAAATAAAATAAACCTAGAAACAAACTGCTTTAATAATTTTAAACACACTTTTTTTACAAACGTTTTTCGTCTTACTCTATAGTAAAACTTCTTCAGAAAAAAAAGTTCATTGCAAGTAGCCCTTATATAAATTAGATTGAAATTTTGGCGCCAAACTACGCACCAAATCATGATGAAATTTAAAGTTATATTCACCTACATTACATTTCAAAAAATACATTAATAAAATACATTGAATAAAATACATCATAAAAACTAGGATAACTCTAATAAAAATACCATTATTAAAAATTAGGTTCATAGATTAGTACTAAGCTAACTGCCCTTGCGAGCCATTTTAAGCTTAGCCAATTATCCCTTGTGAGACTCAAACCCTGCACCTTGTGTTTATAAGGCAAACACCTTAACCATTAAGCCATCCTCCCAACCATATTTAGAGATAATTGTTAAACATAAATAAGTTTTTACCATGTACACCATTTAGAAACTTTGAACATCTCATGATAAAGAACAACGATGGGGTGACAACCTTATTTATACTTAAATACCACATGTTCAATATTCAAACCGACATATATATGAAAAAATATATATATGTTTTATCAAAACTTGAACACCGATGCTTTTATATCAGTGTAGCAGTATTCTGAACTGTTAGTGTATTCCGTCTAAGATGACAGATGTCCGGATTACTATTCAAGTATCATGACAGGTGAGATGTATAAATAACCATGCCAATGGAAATGAATAATGAATGTATTACTATTTCATGAATTCATTAATTTCAAAACTAAAGATGAATTATTTACATCGATCACTATTTTTAATATATGATAATAAGCCTCTGGTTTAACTAACTTACAAATTATGTATAATGACAGGAGTCCAGAAATTTTTCCACATATTTTAAGAAGCGCTAAATATGCAAAAGTCTACAATGTAAAAATAATAATACTGATAAATTTATACCCTCTTGAAAGGATTTATGTTTACATTTAGATTGTATTTATTATCTGTATTTAAAAATTCATTTCCCATTTAAAGGAAAACCTTTCTTATATATGAAAACCACTCATATACAAAATAATATACAATAAAAATGATATACAAGTACGTGAATATTTAATGATACATATAATATATTGCTTATAAGCTAAATATTTAAAATTATTAATTGATACTAAACATATGTAAATCCTTAAATTATTTGAGTACTTCCATATATAATATTATAAACTATTTATTATGAAATATTTATATATGGTAGTATACATAAACTATACTTTACTTTTCCAAACTTTTCAACTTTAATAGACAACTGATGGAACATTTTTCATTAAGGCCTGGATATAAACATGCATTAAGCCTGATTTGCCACAAAAGTTCTAACTTTTCCAAAAATAGATCAATAGGTCCTTCTCTTGTGTTCGAATGCACCTGTTGTATAACTTTAAACTTAAATTTATGTTCAGGATTCATTTTGATATGCCTAGCTAATGCATTCTCTTATTTTGCTTGGTTGATACTTCTCAGATGTTCTGAGATTCGATCTCTGATCCTACGGTCCGTTTTGCCCACATAAAATGATGGGCAACCTTGGCATTTTGCTATGTACACTACTCCTTTTGTATTACAATTATATCTCCCCTTTAAATAAATTTTGTAGGATGCTT
The DNA here is from genome assembly GCF_019279795.1 of Protopterus annectens. Lineage (NCBI taxonomy): Eukaryota > Metazoa > Chordata > Ceratodontiformes > Protopteridae > Protopterus > Protopterus annectens. The sequence goes on from NC_056734.1 coordinate 582,110,086, forward strand.
CTGTTGGCTGGTGAGTTTATTATGGAGCCCAGTTTGCAGTCATCTGCAAACCTGCTCAGCCACAGTCCATTTGTGCTGGCCTGTACCTCTGAAAAATATATACCAAACAAGAGAGGTCCCAGGACTGAACTCTGTGGGATGCCACTTGTAACCGGTTTGGAGTGTGACATGGCTCCAGCAATTCTGACCATGTGTGTTCTGTCCATGAGCCAGTTTGCAATCCATCTAGTGACATAGGGGTTTATAGTTATGCTGGTGATCGTCTCTATAATGCCCGAGTGGGGTATTGTATCGAAGGCTTTTGTGAGGTCCAGGTAGGCTGTGTTGAACACCTTCCCTCGTCACTGGCCTTGGTGACTGTTTCAAATACATCGACCAGGTTTAAGAGGCAGGATGTGCCCTCAACAAAGCTGAACTGGGTAGGATCCAGTGTCTGTAGGTTCCCAATAGCTTTATTTATGAGGTCTATGATGATCCTTTCCATAGCTTTGCAGACCAAGATAGTCAGGTGTATGGGGTGATAGTTTCCAGGATCCATTGAGGCACCACCTTTGTGGAGAGGGATCACTGTTGCTGTACACCACTCCTTGGGTACATATCCTGTAGTAAGGCTGGGACTGAACAGTAGTTTTATGTTTGTGTTTAGTTCTTCTTGGAGTTCATGTAGGATGTAGCCTGGGACACTGTCTGCTCCCATTGATGCTGTGTTTTTGCTTTGGAGAGGGCGACTGAGCATCACAGATGTCAGGGGGGCATCACTCTGCTGGGATATATATTTGCCCTTGTGGTGGGGAGGGGGGTGAGATGTTTGTGCTGAACCTGTCAGCAATGATGTTGGCAATGTATGTGGCTTAGGTGTATTCCTTGTCATTTAGGACAACTTCTGAGCATATCTGGTAATTCCCACCCAGATTCTAACATAAGTAAAGAAAGCCTTGTGATTATCCTTAGTGTCTTGTGCAATATTTCTCTTGAAGCTGGCCTTAGACGATTTTATGAGTGCCCGTAATGTTTTCAAAATACTGATCAGAGATGCCTTCCCTTTCTGGGATATTGCTCGATCATGTAGTAGCTTCCTCCTTCTATTGTTTTTTGTTATGTGGCTGGGGTCCACCAGAAAGGACGCCTGTCTTTGGAGGATTGGGTCATGGTTATATTTGGAATTGCATGATCTGTGCATTTCTGAAGGTGTTCATAGAATGCGTTTATAAAGGATTCAGCAGTGTGGGCCGTATTTTCCACAAGCCCGGGGGCTTTGAAGGATTCCACCTCTGTCTCGGTTTTAAGGTGTGTGGAATTTGCTTTAGACAACTTTTTCACTGTGGTTTCTGGGCAGGGGCTGGGGTTGGTATGTGAATATACAGTGAGATTACTCTATGGTATGATCTTACCAGTGAGGGATACACTTCTGGTCTGGAGCATAGAGTACCCATGTTGGTGATGATCAGGTGCAGTGTGTTCTCCCCTCTTGTGGGAGTGGTAACAAGTTGTTCCATAGCATTTGAGTTTATGAATTCTAGGAACCTTTGGCCTAGGGTGTTGGAGCTACAGTAATGCTCCCAGTCTATGTGTGGGTAGATGAAGTTGCCCAATATAATGTTGTTTGGAGACACCTTCATATTTACATGTGTTCATAAGTAGGCCAAGTGGATTACCTGGATTTAGGAGGGTGGTCTGTAGCAGGCTATGAACTGGAAGGCAGTTTTACCCACTGCTAGTTGCACGTGGATAGTCTGTGATGCTTCATGCTGTGGCACCAACCTGGGGGTGTGGGTATCCTTGACATCTATTGATACTCACCCTCCTTTTGTAGTTAGTTCCATGTTTTGGGGCTGTAAAGCATGGTATGAGGTGTAACCTGGTAGTGCTAGGGTGCTCTTGGGAGCCTTGAACCAGGTTTCTGTTACTGCACAGATATCAACATTCTCCATGCTGAGTAGAGTTTGGACTGCATGCATCTTGCGGTTTAGATGTCTGGCATTGAGTATCATTACTTTGTTTCTTATCCCCTGTGATACCTATGTAGATGGGTTTGTGTTTTCAGCCTTACCACCAGAATTCAAACGTGCAGATATTACACTTTTGGAATTAACACTGGTGTATAAAAACACTACAATGACAATCATACTGTTAATGCATCAGGCATGCTGGGATATACCCACATTGATATCATTACACTGTACTGTAAACAACATGAAAATATTACTACAGTGCTATGTAGTCACCCTGTGCATCAGCACCATGCTATCCTGTTCCTGCATCAGTGTTACAGATTGCAGGAGGTGGCACAGTTTCATCATATGCACAGGGTGTGCACTTGGTATGCCAGAGTCTGCCATTGACACATCCAATCAACATGTATGTGTGTGTGTGTTAGTGAGGGACAACAGTACAAAGTGGGGCAATGTTGATGCGGTGTGTGTGTATATGTGTTAGCCCTAGGTGTTAGCATTATGCATGTGTGTATGCATGCACATAGTTCCACCACATGGCTGCCATATACGGGTGTTTGTGGACAGCCACAGACTGTACCTGCCAGGTCATACAGATCACTGTCTCTGGCCACGGACACGGTACCTGTGCCTGGCAGGGGTGCTATGGACAGTATCAGGTACTAAGCCAGACTGGGTACTGTCATCAGAAGCAGTTGGTTGATGACTGGACACATGTCCCTGCTGGGACTGTCCAGAGCCACGTGCACGTGGTCTTCTAGGATGGTCTGATGACAGCACAGACCCAGCATTGCTGGGGCTGGTACTGGCACTATGGGAGCGGCTGCGGGTTTGTTGTCGTCCTCGACGACTGCCAGCTGATGATGTTGCTGGCATACGTCCATGTCAACACCTCAACCGTCCTGCATTGCCCTGGCTCATGGACATGTAGTTGTGGAACAGATCTAATGTGTCCCCCCAACGTCTGTCAATGACCTCGCCGACAGTATGGATGGCAGCCGCAATGTCACGCATAGTGTCATTCATAACAGTGCGATGTGCTCTAAGCTCCCTCAGACCCTGTCTGGTGTACAGTTCCATATGTGCCTGTGCCTGCATTATGGCCCGGAACATAGCTGAGGTTGAAAGACCTCTGTGGGCACGTCTGACAGGGGCAGTACGACCACGGATGCTCCCACGAGAACCCCTGGACATCTGCCTGTGTGGTACCATGTCAGGACTTTGGCTATGGCTGCTGTGAGGGGATGCATGTGCCACTGATACCACATTACCCTGGTCAATGCCCACTGTATGCTGTCCCTCACCTATGGACATTGGTGACAATGGATGTATTGGCAGGATGACTGTGCGCATTGATGGGGTTGACTGCTGTGTACTGTCGATTGGCTGACCAACAACAGACCCTGGCACACCTCCCTGTGCCATTACACATGTATCATCTTTATCACTATCCCCAGCAGTGGCTTCAGGTTCCCTGCTGCACGACAACAGAGCAACACCAGAACCTGTGAGAGGAAGACAGGAAACACAGTTTACAATGTGTACACAATGTTACCACAGATGCACACGGGTACACATGTGCACGGGCACACATGTGCACGGGCACATGCACACATGCACATGCACACATGCACATGCACAGGGGCACACATGCACACTCCTCAGTACAGCAGATACAAACACACACACACCTGCAATCCAACACATACACAATACTGTTTGAGGGTATTATAAGTATTAATATTATTATTAGTATTAATAGTATTGTTATTACACACTCGCCAGCATGGATTGGCTGCCTTGCTGTTACTCCAGAGGGACCTGCAGAAATAAGAGAGTTATTGTCAGTGGCCACAACTGTGCCATTGATACTGTGAGTCTGATACAGTACAGTAGTACAACAGTTGGCTTTCACAGATGTACTGATGATATTCAGACTATCAATCTTGCACAAGAATAGGTAGGATAACAGCTACACACACAGTACACATCTCACACATGCATGAACTACCAGTGCAGAGAACAGCCAACTACAGATATGGCATGTTACCTGCACACTCCATGTCCACATGCTGGGTGGCTCCAGCCTCCATCATGACACATGTCTGTGGATGTTGTTGTTGTTGGCCTGGAGCCACAACACTTAGGAGGAGCTCCTCCACTCTGGTGGGGGGGGGGTGGATAGGTACCCCACCACCTGTGGCAAGTTGTTGTCTGTGGATATCAGACGCACGCTGATGGACATTTCTAATTAAATCACTGCAGTGATGGCATACCTGCTCATATGTCTGGTTATGCATGCCTATATCATTTACCCGACGGACAAGGTCTTGCCACAGTGCAGCCCTCTCCTGTTGGTTCTGGCTGGTCCTGGAAAACAGTGTGGAAAAATCCCGCACCAGGCTCCGGTGTATCTCCTCATCCTCTGCAGCTGAATAACAGGGGTTGTGCTGATGCACCATCGCCCTGGAAGGAAAAGAAAAATATGTGAGCAAGTAATATGGCACACGTAATACTCTACTGTACTGATATCACTGAACTGCCATATATAGCATCTGTCTGTCTATCGGGATACACATGTAAATTACCACATAGTGCTCAGCCAACAACTGTGTGACAGTGCCTGGCACACTCCATACAACAAACTAGTACACACCAGCACTCGGCACACTGTTTGAGGTACAATGCACAACCTCACACTGGGGGTATGTATCAAGCGGAGAATATTGTCATCCCATGCAATGCACATTTACAGTTTCACTGGTAATCCACCCTAGTCTTTGCTGACATACCCCTACCTACACTGCAGTCGTACACTGTGAACTACAGCACAACATATGGCAATGTAGTATATTTGTATCCCAATAACTGACACATCTTGTTCTGGCCTCACACCGAGGACACACACTACCATGACAGACACAAAGTCATGCTGAGCAATCACACCATTACAGACCTTGCACACAGTCAGTGTCACACTCATTCCACCTCACATAGTTGGTATTGCAATGAGTACATGTGTGTGCATTGTCATAGGTAGGTACTATGCTATTGGCCCTGGGCCTATGGCAGCATAGCCTTATGCTACCCTGCCCCTTGGGACACATGTAATGTGATTGTACTTGCTCCTGTCAAACAGTTACACAGAGGTGACTCATACGGCATATTACCTATCTCCATAACATTCATCAGGGGTATGTCTGACGTCTACTAATAAGGAGACTTGCTTGTTAATGCTGGGTGGTTTAGTCCAGGGTATGGCTTATTTGTGGATAGGAACCTGTACCTCCAGCATGTGCTCTTTACTGCGGTGACAAGGATGAGGGCCATAGGTCATTTAGGCTGGACAGATTGTGAGGTGTTACCATGGCAGTTGGACAACTGGTATGGGTGTGACATAACTCTGTATATCCAGCAGTGGTAACCTCTGTGTAGGTTGTATGAAAGGCACTCTATCTGTGGTTTTGTCAGTCACTCTGCCTAGGGAATGTGTTCCCTTGCTGTAGTTGTCATGGGAGGTACATACCATGTAGGACATTGTGAGGTGTAGAGGGGTACACTGACCTACGTTTCCCTAGCTGACACACCATTTGTGATGACACGTACCATGTACAGGGATTACAAGACTAGTGTGCCACTGTGAATATCTAAGGGGAGGCTATTGTACACTTGTTTCCCATGTTCCCTTCTGACACCTCCTGTAGTAGGCAGGCAACCACCTATGTGGTAGTTAGTGGTTAAAGTGTTTTGGAATGGGGTATGGTACTACAGTATCCACACTGGTGTTCAGTGCCTCTCTCACTCTACATATATATATATATATATATATATATATATATATATATATATATATAGATAGATAGATAGATTCATATACATACATATCTATAGACATTCATATCTGTCTGTATATGTGTATGTATCTATGTATATCTATATATGTATGTGTCTATTACATCTATATGTATATACATATTCTATCTATATATGTCTATCTATTTATACATACCTCTCTATCTATGTACATATATATATATATATATATATATATATATATATATATATATATATATATATATATATGCATACACATACACACACTAACATACTTCAGATCATCCATTGCTGTACAACCTACATTGTACATTGTACTACAACCTACATTGATATGTGCACACAGCAACCTTCAACTACATATGTATGTCCAGCCTTCACTAACAGTTGCAGTATGTCCCTTGCCCTATGCACATCTTCATATACATATAGATACAGACTGCTAACACATATGGAGAGTTCACAGTATGTAGATTATTAGATTATGTAGTTTACATTACCTTTGTTTCTGACAGCTTTTTTGGATGGCTGGCTTGCTGGCTGGCTGGCTTGATGGCTTTTTTTTTTGGTCTCTCTCTTTTTTTGTCTCTCTCTCTCCCTCCAGTGGCTGCAATGATATTATTGCATGTGTGGAGTGGCAGTACAGGCTGCTTTTGTAGTTATCTGCACATGTGCATGTGATGGTCTCTGCACCAATTGTTGGCCAGCAATTGCTAATTGCATGCATCCTGCTGTGTGGTAATTGCAGTTCTCACTGTGATTTCTGGACAGTGCTATAAAATGTTAGGTTAGGTAGGCATAGGCCTTTTAGTTTAGCAAGGCGGAGACCATGCTCTTTAGCTGTGGACACTGTTGTGTCAGTCAAAAGGTTGGTATGTCTCTCATATCTAAGGCTGTGTTGTAGCCACTGAAATGCATGTTGTACTGAAACCTGACTGTTGCTTCTTGCAGTTCATTCTTCTCAGTGTGTATGTTAAGTCACACCTAATAATGCTAACACTGTTTACATGGGAGTATGTACTTTCCTGTGGGACACGTGGATTAACTGGTATACAACAGTAGCTCTTGCAATGTGTTGCTATGGCTTCACTATTTTGCCTTTACATTCACTCCTTGAAGGCCTCTTTGTCCTTACTGGAATGTGTTGCTATGGCTTTCCTATTTTCCATTTACATTCACTCCTTGTAACACATGATATATTTCTTTCAGCAGCAATTTCTTATATGTTTGGTGACACTGCATGCAGTTTGGTGAGGCCAAGGTCTGGGGTTTGACACTTACAAGGGTATCTTATTTTGCTGCTGAGCAGTAGTAGGGCCTTGTACTTTGTACTAACAGTTATGAATATCAGGCACATGCAGTGCTTGTAAACTGCTATACTGTCCTTAGTTTGTTAGATGGCTACATCCTTTGATATTTCTGGGTTGTACTCCTACATGAGGGTGTGCTTGTGGAAGCAATTCTACAGCTATTCGCAGAGTGTGTAACAGCAGACACGCTGATATGCCTGTGTGTTTCTGACATTTGCAGGCCTCAAATACTCTCGGGTATATATTTGAGCAGCCTCAGGGAACAGTACATATCAGTGGGATACACCCATGATATATTTCAGATATTCTGCAGTTGTGACTGTGGGGTATTTTCAGCATATGTATTACTACACCATTTCTGACATGCAAGTAGTGTGTACTTTAACTTATTGACGGTCACCATTACGTGGGATTCTCCACTTTCTGCCTACTGTTGGTACATTTTGCAGGGGGTCAGTGGGGCACAGGTAACATTTTATAACAAATGAACGACATCCCTGTAAATCAGTCACAGTTGGGATGTCTGGCCTCATACCTATTCAAATATGGTGGTGTTTATCCTGCTCTGATACCGTGTGTGTTTTGTGAGGTGCTACTGTAACATTATTACCTCCTAGCATGGCTGTTTCTCTTATCACACTCATGTAATGCAATTCCGCAAAAATTGCCACTAAACATACAGGGAACAAGCTTTGTGGAATGGCCTTCCTATATTCCCTTTACATTCACTCCTTGTATTTCATGATATATTTCTTTCAGCACCATGTTCTTGTATATTTGACATGGCTCAGTGGTAATGCATACAGACTAGTGTTTCCAAGGTCTGGGGTTTGAGACTGACAGGGGTATTTTATTTTGCTGATGAGCAGACTACAGGCCTTGTCATACAGAGTGACTAAGACACTTTTAAGCAGTTGTAAGCGAGTTTGCCTCAGGGAAAGATACAAATCAGTGGAATACACTCGTGATATATCTCAGATATTCTGCAGTTGTGACTGTGGGGACTGTGTGTGTGTTTTGAGCATATGTATTACTACACCATTTCTGACATGCAAGTAGTGTCTACTTTAACTTATTGATGGTTTACATTACGTGGGATTCCCCACCTTTCTGCCTACTGTTAGTACATTTCACAGGGAGTCAGTGGGGCACAGGTAACATTTTTTGACAAATGAAGGACATCCCTGTAAATCAGTCACAGTTGGGATGTCTGGCCTCATACCTATTCAAATATGGTGGTGTTTATCCTGCTCTGATATCGTGTGTGTTTTGTAAGGTGCTACTGTAACATTATTACCTCCTAGCATGGCTGTTTCTCTTATCACACTAATGTAATGCAATTCCACAAGAACTGCCAGTAAAGTTACAGGAAGCAAGCTTTGTGTAATGGCCTTCCTATATTCCCTTTACATTCAGTCCTTCTATGTCATGATATATTGCTTTCAGCACCAAGTTCTTGTATATCAGTTATGGCTTAGTGGTAAGTCATGCATACTAGTGTTTCCAAGGTCCTGTGTTCGCGACTGACAGGGGAATTTTATTTTGCTGATGAGCAGACTACAGGCCTTGTCATACAGAGTGACTAAGGCACTTTTAAGCAGTTGTAAGTGGGTTTGCGCGATGCTCACGCATGCGCACAGTCGCTTAGCTAAGCGCATAACAGCGCACACCCGCTGACTACTGCTTAAAAGTGCTTACTCTCACTAACACCCGCGCTAATTTCTTTTAAAAGTGCTTACTCTCACTAACACCCGCGCTAATTTCTTTTAAAGAAAAGAAAATGGGGAGATAGGAAAGTGGTGAAAAAGGGGGCACAAAGAGGGTAGGACAGTAGGAAAACAAGCTCGGGATTTGCAGGAAGGATGTAGGGAAGGCCCATAGCTGCCCATTTCTTTATCAGCAACAGCTGTGCATATCTGTGTAATTTGGTGTGAAATTTGAAACCTTCCACCTCTGAGAGAGGGGTGAGGACAACAAAATATGTTGTACAGCCAATTTTAATTATCAGTTGACATGTCCAGCAGACATGTCTGCAAAATGGGCAGCTATGTATGGGGCGTAATTTTTTTGTGGGAACAGAGTGCCCTTTTTTTTTGTTTTTTTTCAGGTGAGAGTGGAATGTGAGGTACAGGAAGTAGGTATATTTGGGGAGGAAGGTTGGGGAGGTTAACAGACAAGACAAACAAGACGCATACAGGTGTGGAGTATGATACATGTGGGGGGGTACACAATTGATGGGGATGGATGTTTGGATATCGTGAGCCCATGAGCCCACAGATGGCAACAGTGGAACTGAGATCCCCACCCATGGGCAGTTACCACTGCACCTTCACTGCCCAGGTCGGGGCTGTGCTGGGGGCTTTATAGGATGGGCAGGCACACCCGTGAGTTGCGCCACCCTCGCCTCAAGCTGGCATAGGGGTTCAAGCACAGAATGCCTGATCTCGCTACGCACCACAGACCGGACACTTTGGAAGGTGAGTGGACGTTCTCCTCCGGCCACACTTGCAGAGGGGGGATGAGCCCCACCCCCTGCAGTGCTTCCACCTGAAGGTGGCACAGGGCCACCGGAGGAGGCTCCGGCCTGGGCACTGGTGCCAGGGGCACTCGCCAGCTGAGGTGGGAGAGGTGGGTCCACTGGAACCTGCCTTCCCTGTTGTCCTATGTTTAGCAGTATTATATGGCATTTTGGGTTAGTAACATACAACACCATTCAACATTAGTTGTAACAGCATGCATCAGTATTCCCATTAACCAAACACCCATGAATTCCAAACATTGGACAGCAAGCATAACACATGCATATTTAGAACAATAGTACACAATCCAACAGCATGCACGGTTGATTGATGGCAACAGGCCATCAGGTTTGGATATGTGAACAGGGCACATGCATCAACGTACATGCAGATATGTATGAACCAACAGGACAAATGTCCATTGGAATTAATTGTGTATACACATACCCAGTTTGGTGTGGAATGGCATCATTTGTGAAAATGGGGTAGGGTGAAGAAATATTACATTAACAACTTAAACTACCTATACATGTGCTGTGCATTCCTAGTAGCTGCAGATATATATCCCCTACATGTCTTTGTACAGTTTCCTATATGTAACCTTAGGAATGTTGGTGATGGGAATGTTACTGCTACATTAATATACACTGCATTTGTATTCATACATGTTCATATCTGGCTGTGTTCAGGTACAGCATCCTGCTACATTTGATTTATATGGCTCTAGACAACTGTGGATGTTCAGTACTTCATACAACCATACTATTTCCATATTTCAAGGGTACAGCACCATATCCAAATTGTGGGACAGACACATTCCAGGTTCATTACTTTATTACACACATTTCACTCTTTGGTTGTGGCTGTCTCATTTATTTCATTATGTACTGACTGCAGTATAACTTTATTCCAGACTTATTACAGCTTTCTTGATCGATTCATACCCTCTTTCTCACACTCTCACTTGTTTTATTTTTACAATTCAAGATGGTACTTAATTCTAGGCGTTATTAACATTTCTTACTTGGTTACAACAATCCTTTCCAGCAGACTCACTTATTTTATATGGCAGATTTTAAAAGGGGATGTATTTGACACATGTCTATCCTTTGTAGCTTGATTACCAGTCATTTTCAGGGTGAAGCAGTTATCTGATATTAGAATACAGGTGGAAACTCTATTTCAGACTTGTTTAATGTTTATTTCTGGATTACAGGCTGCATCACTTATCTAATCTTACAGTACTAGCAGAATCTTTCTTCTAGGCTTATTTGAACTTTATTAATATGTAACAACACTGAACTCTTTTACAAGCTGTCTCACTTATATTCTGTAACAATTCCAGCAAAATAATTACTAACCTGCCTGGTGGCGCAACCTCAGCATAGGCTCACTGATTCATGGAACGGACACCTGCAGCTGTAATATAAATGAAGTAGTATTGGAACATACATCTCCATAATATAGGCTAGGATAATTTCTTACATACTTAATTACATGGATACTTACTCAGTAGTGGGGCATTGGGCATTTGCCGGGCCTCCTGTATCCAACTGTTCAGTTGGTCCTGCTTATGTCTCTTCAGGTCCGCATGGTGGTGACAGACCTGTTCACCAGTCCTTGGTATGCCTGTGGCACTGGTGAGATCATGTGCCAACCGGTTCCACACCTCTGCCTTGTATGCACCCCAGGGAACCTGGCCCTGCATGAGTTGAGCCTCATGATCATGGACTAGGAGCCAAACCATATATTTGGACTCCTCAACACCCCACCTCTGTGCTCTAAAGCGACTTCCCTCTCCTGCACCTGCCATCCTGACTGCAAATGGGTACCACAATCAGTTATGCTGTGTATTCCCGCCTATGGGGCTTATATATGGCTGTTTTCCCGCACTTATCTGTGATTGGCCATTTTGGATATTTATCAGCTTAAGAAAACCTGCTTTGTCATGCTTCTAATTCCATTCATTCCTATATATATGCTAATACTGCATTTCTCAGTACAACTGTCATGGCTTAGTAATTCAGTACTTTGACTATGGTGCACAGTATCCTGGGTTCGAGCCTGGGCATTGCTTTTTTTTGTTTTTAATACTGTCTAGACAGGGTAGGAGGTGTGTCTGTGTAAAGGCGGTTTTGATACAGTTTGCTCGACGTTGCCCGTCGGTAAGCCGATTGGCGCGCTGTGCAGCTCCACGCAAACGACTTACACTGGGTAACGTGTTATTTGGCTATGAGCACGCATATTATTTTGTGAGAAGTGTTGCTCAGCTATGGGCACTCATTTTAAGCGTGTTAAAGTGGTGCTCAACTCCGGGCACTCATATTACACCAGTTAAACCACTGCTCACCTGCGGGCAGTCATATTACGCTTGTTAGACCACTGCTCACCTATGGGCACTCATATTCAGATTTGTAAAGCCTTGCTCAGCTATGGGCACTTACACAGTTTTTTTAATATTTTCTTGTGTCGGATTTATTCAAAATACATGGCCCATTTCATTACATTTTACTTAAATTATAGTTATTTATATATATATATATATATATATATATATATATATATATACCCATATATGTCAGGGGATTGTTTCATGCTTATTTAAATAAAAATAGAAAATTATGTTGTGGGGGCTCGAACCGTGACTACCTACTCTTTGGCCAACGTCTCTACCGCTACGCTATTGCTACTTGGCTTAATTTGCATATTTAGATCTTATATGCTTTTCAATGACTGCTAATTGTGACTGAGCGGAGAGCATACCCACGCAAATGAGCGCAACTACGGGCAAACATTTTGGAAATTATAAAAAAAAAAAAATTAAACTGCTATTTTTACATTTTACATTACAGTTGGGTTTATAGTCTGTGGGGACATGTGTGATGTTGTGTTCCTTGACATTTCCGCGGACTCGCTCGTGGGAGTTTACTTTCAGGACTCTGACTCTTCTGGGGGCGTGTCCCTTAGCAGAACTTGGCATTCGGACATGCCCCCTACTGTCCTATACGGACCGTGTTAGCCTAGGGTGTGATTCAGCATGCCCTCATGAATATGCATGGCATGCTGACATCATACCGTTAGACTGCAGCCTCCATGTAAGACATATTAACTCTTACACGGAGGTTTCGTGAATCCTGCCCAATGTCTACCTATGGGAGAGGGACTAAGCAGTGTGGCCCTGTTTTTCCCAATCTTCCCCTTTCATTTCACATGATATAGCCAAACATATTTTTTAACTAGATATACATATGGTTACACTTCAAAATATCTAAAACTCATAACATCTAAATTCAAAACATTGATACCACAACATTTAAAACCCATAACATCAAATCTCATAACATCAAAACTTTGCATCACAAACTTGAACACTACAAATCACATGAAAATAACATCCCCTCCACCATTAACAACACCAAACTAACAAACAGACTTTTTACTATGTTTCTGCAGGGGGGCAAGCCACCCCCCTTGTGGGGGACTCTACCCCCCTAAATTAAATACACCAAGTCTGAGATCACATAACAGTAGGAAAAAGTTAATTTCCTAACCCCGCTGTATCACAATCGCCATAAAGAATGTACACATAATGTCTGTATCTCCTACCTGTATGGCCTAAAAAACACATACAGAGTTGAAAAATAAACACTATATAAATAGTATAAATTCCTACACTATGTAAATAAAAACTATAAAAAACTACATCATCTCATACTGATACCACAAGAAAAACAGATTAAACTATGACATTTGCACGTTTCATGATACACTATTCCATATTATACATTTTCGATGTTATGAGTTTTAGATGTTCTGGGTTTTAGATGTTGTGGTCTTGATGTTTTGAATTTAGATGTTATGAGCTTTAGATGTTTTGAAGTGTAACTATATATATATATATATATATATATATATATATATATATAATTATTTTTTTGTAGAGCTACCATTACCACTATGTTATGTCCTAAGGGATTTGAAATCCATCCTTCAGATTAAACTTTCATGGACTGACAGAAGAATTTTTCATCTAAATCCAACATAAAGCTCATATTCTAGCTTAAACCCCACCCCCTTAGCCTTTTAGCCTTCCAGCCTTCCACATAATTAAAGCCATTCCCTCCAAGATGACTTACCTTTTGGTCCAAGAGCTTGTAATTGACAATCCACCTAATTACTGGTCAGTATGGGCACTAAGAGTAGGCAAAGTGAAGTGCAACCAGTTTCAGTACAAAAGAGGCTGCTATAAGCCTAGCTTAGCTCTATCAATTACCCCACCCATCCTATTTACATATACCTACCTTCCTGACAGTAACCTATCAACTACTACCTCAACTGCAAACTACACCCACCCTACTCTGCCCCTGCTCTGTAACTACCATGACAATAACCAATTGTCTAACCACCTTTCCAAGTCCCTTGCCCCCATCTCCCCACTTCCAACAAGGAGTCAGTGACAAATAAGTCTAAAAAAGCAAACTACATTTCTTTACTGTGGCAAGTAGTCAAGTCACAAAGCTCCTGACAACTGAATAGTATGTGACTGATTACATATGAAATACAAAGCGGTTCTTTTCATACACGGCCAGAGCTTTCAGCAAGAAAATAATCTAATGAGGGAACTGAAAAAAAAACAAATGGTACTTTAAAAAGTAGAAGCAACAAACCGACAACTGTTATAACCAGAACACCAGGTTGCATGTAATGTAGAAAAAGATAGCATTTTAAGAGAGGGTGTTCTCATTGCATTACAGAATATAGGGTGCCTGCACATGAGGAAGAGAACAAGTGTTATCTATAATATTTTATTCACAGCTTCACAGGTACTAATAATGTATAGGCTGTTGATCTATGAGGACCTTAAGAAGCCTAGCCATGCATTCCCATGGGAAATTTTAGCTCTGATATTCCTTGTCATGGCTTATATCTTACATACTTCACCCCTGCTATGTGTGTGTTTTAAAAGTCAAACATATTTAAAATCATCCACATATGCAAGTGTATTTTATAGTACCTTCTTATCAGACATTTAATGTTGGAGGGTCTTGAGCAAACCCAGGAGATGAAAATTTATTGGGTTCAATAATTTTTGTACTGAACTTGAAAGGGTACATATTGCAAGAAAATAGAAATATTCAGCTTAACACAAAACTGTATTAACTAATTCTGAGAGTTGTTTAGCATACTCTTCTTTTTCAAGAGTGAGACAATTAGATGACATGGGGAATACCGAACACTTATCAAGTATTTGTATGAAAACTGCTGATGAAAATCCACCAGTAAAGGATAACAAAGAATTCTGAATTATATGATTGCGATTCTATATTTGTGTTTGTGTGACTGTCTCTGTGCATTAGAACTTTAATGGCACAATCTGCCACAACAGCATTCTACACCTTTTTTTAGATAAAAAGAACAACTGGTATTACAAAGTTAATTAGTGAGAAATTATCTGCTGTTACATATTCATACACATGTTGCTAATCTAGCTCTTGTGCCGAGATGAGCAAAGTCAGTTTTTCTAAAGTATTATTTCTACACAAATGCTATGTGCTATATCATTTTGCAGTATTTGCTGTATGAAGGCTGCTGGTAAAATAAAGAAGAAATAGGCTGTGGGGGTGTATCATTCTGTTTTGCAAAACACTACTAAAGCAAAGTGTTGCCCATTGAAGACTAGAAGGCTATTGTTATAAACAAATAAATAAATCAAGACGTAATTACCTCTACTCATTCTCTCAGTTGAAATTATGATGACTAGAAAGAACTTTTCTGAGCTAGTGGCTGTTCGTACATTTGTAACACCCTGTCATCAGCTCTGTTTCTGCTGCTTCAGCATTCATTGAGAATAGCTAATTATCGAGACAGCAGTAGAGTGGCTTCATTGTTATGATTGATGGTTAACTGAAAGCATGGACTGAATTTTCAGGGTTGTCCTTCAGAGGACTCCAACATGATAAAATGCAATGATGCATATTTCTGCAGCATATTTGCTATGTGTAATGATATATGTACATGCCAAGGTAAAATTTTTAAAATGTTATCTCACTGTGTTCTGGGCTACCATCACCTGTCTTCCCTGCTGTGTTGTCTAACTGTTCTTACACTTAAGTTATTGACACAAACCATATATCTCCTTATGTTTTTGCAGTAAGCATTTTTTTTCATTTTTAAACTGAACATTTTTATTAATTTGGGAATGTATTACTGCAACAGACCCCCCCCCCCTTTGTAACTATCAGTTAGAAAGTGTACATTAGGCAAGCTGTGGATATGGTAATTTAAGAAAAATGTAAAATTCTGAATACTTATGATGATGTTAAGAAACATAATCTCTTTGAGACAGAAAGAAAACAAATGCTTGATATGTGTAATATATGTATATATATATATATATATATATATATATATATATATATATATATGTAGTACACACATAACAGGTTACGCAAAATAATTATTTTAGGCACAGTAAAATCAACGTCTGCAAATACAGAAAAAATCTTTTTTGATGTTGAGCTGCAGTTAACGGTTGCATTTGAGAACTAAAGATGATAAAGAAACTGATTTTTTAAAGCAGTACAAATCTAGAAACCCATATCAGATCACTGGGAGTTCTGGGATAAAGTACACTGACAACATGCTTGGAATTGGTATGTAATAGAATGCTACGACCTACATAGAGCATACTGATAAATTTTGAAGGGTAAAAGACAACAAAGGTAACCATTGAGAAAGCAGTGATGTTGGACAAGTGCTGCAGTTGTAAAGTATGAAATGATGCAATTCAGTATCCAGCAGTCTGTGGATGAGTTGCCAAAGTACAAAAGCAAAGATTTGTTCCAGAAAATACACGGTAATAGAAAAACAATGCTATCCTGAAATCTTTAGAAATTTAGATGTTTATGAATTCAGCAGAGTCTGTTTCTTTGCAAGTTACTTTTTCCAGTGAAAAGAGTTTCTCCTATTGGAGAAAGATTATAGATTTATTGCTGGGAATACAGCTATATAGAACATAATTTTCTTAATTGATAATGTGGCCTGAGTAATTGGCAGCCATCATTGTTAGTAAAGAGATAACGGCCCTGTTAACCCTTTCCATGTATCATTACATACAGAAAGCATGCACAGGTAATTTAGTAGTAACTAATTAACGAGTCAATTGAGAATACAAGGGCTAAAATGTAACATATTGAATTTCATCAACCCCTTAATGACAGGCAGTGATGAGACAAAAAAGATAACACTAACAGTCATCCTGTTGTTAAAGATTTAGATAGGGCAGAAATCAAAGCAGTCTATCCTGCACATAAGCTGGAACAAGTACTTGTACAAAGCAATTAAATTGGACATTGTGTGCTGAGCTGCCAAGTTAATAAATGATCACAAACATTAAGCTGGCAAGATAGCAGAAAAATTTACTGGTAGCTTTTTTTCCTGTTTATTGCCCCCCCCCCCCCCAAAAAAAAAAAAAGTAGAAAGACAGCAGCTATGCATGTATTGGGTCATCAGATGTAAAACAACTAGAAGCAGAAGCTGTAATAGAAGATGATAACAGCATGTGTTTATCAAGATGTTTGCATGTACGTATCTTGACTCTTTTTTTTGAAAGATGACATAAACCCAGTGATGCCTCAAGGTACTTCTGTAGGATCATCCTAGAGACACCTCCAGGAATCTAATATGATTAATATCTAATAATAATTATATATATATATATATATATATATATATATATATATATATATATATATCTATATAAAAATATAATGATGACTTTTACATTAAGAACTGCAAAACCATGTTAAAATAAGCTGAAGAAAAATTTTGTCTAAAAGCTTTGATGGCAGACAACATAACTGTATTAATACTTGATCTCTCTCTCTCTCTCTCTGTGGCTGTTAAAAAACTTTCATGTTGTTCATATATTATTTATTTACAGTTTTATATGTCTCTATATATGTCAACGTTAACAAAAATGCTTAACTTCACATAAATGTCCACAGTTCCACTATTGAATGCCATCCCCTGGTGAGCCACAGCCCAAAAAGGTAATCTTAAATGAAAAATACACTGCAGGACAAAATTGCCAATACACAGTTCCTTGAAAAGAGCTGTAACTTGAGCCATGGTCCCTTGCAGTGTTAAGACACTCTTGTTGCCCCTAGGAGAAGTGCACTGCGGGTCTTAGTACTTCTACTCTCACTCACCACCTCAAGTAGAATGTGGTACTCAGTCTCAGACTGTCCAGTCTGCAGATGGTATGGAATCCTCTCTCCCATATAGAAGGATGAAGAACTGGTGTCTTTCTGCATGCCAGCCATGTGTGGGATAGCAACATGATGAAGCATCAACACTACCATAATATTCGACTCTTCACAAGATTGCAGATAATCCATTACATGTCCTCATATGTTTCCAATGCCCCTCTTCAGCTAGTCCATTACTTGATCAAGCAATGAGTCAGTCAGTAATCACAGACATTTGAGTGTCATATTTTTATAGATCACAAAATGGATATTTACAAAAATAAGTTCTATTAACTTTGCAAGTAAACTTTAGTAATAGTTAAAACTTATCCTTGAGACTGGTCCTCTGTCCTCCCTTTTACATTTGGATTTTTCCAGAAGACTTGCGCAACAACAATGAGAGGGATGTCTGTGGGGTGACCTAAAGAGGGCTGTGCACAAGAGATGCCCTCATAATCTCACAGATTTGGAGCGCTTTTGCAAGGAAGAGTGGGCAAATATTGGCAAGTCAGGATGTGCCATGCTGATAGACTCCTACCCAAGAAGACTGAATTCTTCTAATTTCGGCTTTTCCCAGTTAGGGGTCGCCACAGCGGATCATCTGTCCGCTCATGATTGGCAGTGGAGTTTTACAGTGTTGAGTTGCCAGCCCGGCGCCCAACCTTCCACAGAAGACACACACATGCACGCACTCAAGCCTAAGGCCAGCTTAGAGTGTTCAATCCACCTACAGCATGTCTTTGGGATGTGGGAGGAAACTGGAGCACCAGGAGGAAACCCACATGACCACAAGGAGGACATGCAGACTCCACACAGAAGGCACCCAAGCTGATGATCGAACTGGAGAACCTCTTGCTGTGAGGCGGCAATGCTAATCGCTGAACCACTGCAGCCTCCCACCCAAGAAGACTGAATGCTGTAATTAAATCAAAAGGTGCTTCAACAAAGTATTACTTTAAGGGTGTGCACACTTATGCAACCAGCTTATTGTATGTTTTGTATTATTTATATTTTTCCCCAAACAGATTTGTTTGTTTTTCAACTGAATTTTACAGGTTATAGGTCACATTAAAGGTGGGAAAAGTTTTGAAATGATTTATTGTGGTCTCATTTTTTTGTATCACAAAAACCTGGCATTTTAACAGGGGTGTGTACACTTTTTATATCCATTCTATATCTGTACTCATTCTGCAAGGTCACACTGCACAGCAATCTTGGTTGTAGAGAAATAATTCAAAGAAGGTCCAAGTCTCCTTATTAACTCATAGCTCATGTCAAGTTGGAAAGGCCTCTGTTGCATAGTATAAGTACTATTCACCTTCGTACTCCCCATACCGTCATACCTCACCTTCTACTTAGTATCTCAGTCCTTGGACCCCAGTGCTATACTTGGGCAAATGTAAAGTAGAAGTGGCTTCTGTTCCCTGTTGTCGAACTTCCCAGTCATTTCCCAAACAGAGGTTATTTATGTAACACCAGTGATTCGGGTGTATAGGCTTTTGGGGTGCTTTGACACTTGCCCAGTAACAAATAATGCTTTCTTGTAGGTTTTATTGAGCTAAACATTTCAGAAATCTGTTTCATCCAGCTGAAACTTCAGTGAACTGATACTCAGTGAAATGTAGAAAAAATATTTCATCATGCACAGGCTTATATTATGACCCTGTTTAACCATTTTAACCCTTATCTATTCATGTCATTGTGTCACTGCAGCCTCCTTGTCCTTTCTCCTGACTTAATTACTCTTGTGTCCATTGGCAACATCCAGTGACAATTTGCTTAGATAAGTGCTATTAATGCCTAAGACTATAGTATAGGGAGGTTTCCATTTGATATCAGTATTATTAAAATCTTAATATCTTCCATATATGCATTGATTTTTATTTCATTCTGTGTAATTTATTACCTTAGAAATGTATAGAAGACTAGTGCTATTATAACATGTTTCATGTAACTCAAGGCTTGATCTGCATGGCTCTACTAATGTAATTTACCTCACTTGAAATTTAAAATCAGCATGGATTTTACAAGTAAGTGTTTTATATTGCTGGAGTCCTTATTTTTGGGCTTCTTTTTTAAACAGGTTTGTCCAATGTTGCACAAACTAGTTATATAAAGAAACAGACAAAGAAACAAAAAAAAAAATAAATAAATTATCATACAAGTATTGTGTTGGTATAATGGTCATGAGAAGTACAATATGGTAAGTACATATCTATGCTATAGCCATATGATTGCCTTTGAATTAAAAACATATGCTTATCTGTATGCTTTCTCTGGACAGCTTCAGAAGAAAACTCAGATATTTACATCAGTATGGTCCTCTATAGAGGACAAGCCCAGGTCAGAATGCCTTGCTCTTAAAATAACATTTTCTAGAATGAGCAGTTCAAAACAAGACTAACAGTTAGTTTCAAGTAAAAAAAACTATAAAAGGTATCATTAGCATAAATATATTGCACTGTTATATATCTATTGCAACAACAAATAGAATTTTCGTCTTCATAAATTATATGAAATATAATATTCAATATGAACAATGTATTTTTAAAACCGGCAGTATAGCAGAGCAACTCAGTGCCATGTGAAGGTAGAAGAACAGTCTAGTGATACTGTATTTATATATGCTCTTGTAGTAAAATCTGCAAAAAGTAAAAATAAGTTAAAAAAGTTTGCAGATACAGTCTTTCTATTGACAGGGAAGAAATTAGCCAGAACCATTATGTAAAATAGACACGCAATTTTGAAAAATGTCAGTAGTAAGCACATTATTTTCCAGTTGCTATATTTTGCTTGCTGCCTTTTTATCATTTAACTAACCTTATCTTTAACTGCTTTTACTTTCTTCTTGGCCAACTCTTTCCTCTCTTGCTACTTATAGTGATTTATCATTTATACAACTGTAAATGTATCTCTATGCTGAATGAATTTTCCTGTGGTTGTTCACAATTTAGTTCTCTAAAGATACATCTGTGACATCTCTACTTTTTCTTTTTATTTAACATATCACAATGAAGAAGATAAAATAGTAAGGATAATAGTGTGTTAACTCATAAGTATTCTACTAACTTGATCATATTTGTATTCTTCTTCATTACTAATTCCTCTTCTCAGGGATGAAGGTAATTACTCACAATCCATAGGAATATAACAGTAATTAACAAGAAAACAATGAAGCAGAGTTATAAGTACACTGTGTGACATTTTATGGATACTCTCAGTGCTTTAAGAAAGAAAAGAACTGTAGGATGCCTGATATATATTTTGAGAAAATGTCATGAACAGCATATATGTGGCAATCTGTATAAAGTTGTCAGTTTACTAAAAATGCATTATTCTGCAGTTTCACAAAAATATAGTTATAACTGACTGGCTACCATCTCATTAATATCACATGCATTAATTTGTGCAATAGACCAACAATAATATTGTTTAAATATAAAAGGAAAACATGCTTGTATCATGTCATTAAGTCATGGACATCAGCTTAATCTATCCTAAAAACAAAACAACTGTGAATGGTAAAAGGAGAACATTATCATTGGTGAGATTTGGATTCTTATTTTGTCATCTAAAAGCAATGCAAGTCCTGAAAAAGTATCATAAATATAAGAAAGTGTTTAATATATTTAATTTAGAGCTGACTTGGCAGAAACATATCTACTTAGTTCATCTAACCATATTGTATATTCTGCAGTACAAGGGATGACATCCTGTACGTTACTTCTCATTTAAACGTTAAACATTTAGCAAATTGTAGGCACTGCAGAAAGATCATGAAATATCATGTTTAACTCATTAACACGTTGTCATCCAGTTGTAATATACTCCAGTCTGGGTAAGATAAATGACAAATGTCTTTTTAAAAAGAAAAGCAGATTATATTACTTAATTGTGAGTAGTCAAAATTAAGAATTCTTGAAGCTGTTAATAAATGAATGATTGTAAGTTATATAATATCGAAAAACAAATTAATGGTAGCTATTGATATGCAGAAATTATAGACTAATATCTTACTATGTGGTTTTCTCTGAAATGGTGACTTAAAAGTTTCAAAAGAAAATAACATATACAATTTAACAGTATAACCCAGTAAAGAACAGTGTAATGAAATTTTTACACAAATTAACAAATTTTGATTTTATTTGAATTATGTAAAACATTTCAAGCATGTTAGATATGCATATAAATTACCGAGTGCATCAAGCAGCTTAGAACTGTTCATTACTTCGGATAGCAGGATGTCTTTATTAATACTATTTCTCTGTCACTAATTTACTACTTAATAGAGCAACAGTATTTGATATTCAAAATGTAATGTGAAATTTCAACTAAGATGAAAGTTGTTTCTTAAACTACTGCAAATTAATAAGTGACCAATCTTAGATTCAGACAAGTACTTGAGTAAATGTTTTATAAGTGTTACTGTTTTTCAGATAGACCCAAAGATTAATGACAGGAATATATTTGTAATCATAAATGAGAAAAAAAAACAATAATTTAAAATGCATTGCAGTTTTGCTCAAAAACAGCCAATAATTTAAAATGCATTCTAGTTTTTCTCAAAATTCAGTCAACTGCCATTTTTCCACTATATGCTTCTCTGGTGTTTTAGAATATCCATTGGCTAATTTACCTTGTTGTTTAACCTATATATTGAATTTGTAAACATACTAGGTAGTAACTCTTAAAAAACAGTAAATTTGAAGCCATATGGTGGTGCTGCGGCAGTGCTGTCACCTCACAGTAAGACGCTGTCCGGTTCGACTCTCAGCTAGAGCATCTTCTGCGTGTTGACATGCATGAATGGGCATACCTTCATTGAAGTTTGTGCGTTAGGGCTGGCAACTCAGCACGTAAAAATCAACTGCCAATCATTAGCGGACCGGAGTTCCGCTGTGGTGACCCCTAACCGGGAAAAGCCGAAAGACACAACAACAACAACATGTATGCAACAACCATGTATAAGTGTGATCAAACTACAAATATAGCATAAAATAAAAACTTCATTGGAACAAAGCAGACAAAATGTATAATATACTAATTATATTCTCAAATGCATCTAAACAAACTGTACTAGATCTTTCCCTCATGACTGTCATGCATTTTAACCATGGTTTAAATAAACAATTTTGATTTAAAAGTTCTCTGCCCTTTTGAGAATATATACCCTTTATTTTACTTTTTAAGTATTTTTAGGTATGTTCATCACTGATTGTATGAAGGTCTAAGTGGGCCTGTATGCAGTCAGAGCTTTCTTTAACCTCATTTGGGATACATTATAGCACAGCAAAAAGCCTGAAAATCATTAAATGATCATAGAAAAAAGAAGTAGTGGTGTGTCTTACAGTAAAGTTCCTGGAGTAAAACAACTTTGTAAAACAAAGTATAATATGGCAAAGCAAATTGTAAATCCAGGATCAAACAAGGCTTCAGGTAAAATCAAAATTTAATGAAGGTTAGCGCTTTCATGCCTCTTCAGGCACTTCATCAGACAATTGTAAAAGACTCACAACACAGATTTATAACAACAGCAGTCAATTAAAATAAGCAATTAATAAAACAGTTTCCGTTCCTTCAGTATAGGCTTTAAAGGCACATAGCCATTTAATCCTGGAGGTCTATGAGCCTGCAATAATGTAATCCATCTAGTTTCAGCTTTCGCAATAATAGTATTTATATCACTTCCCCTTTTGTTAACATTAATGCATTGCAGTACTAAAAAATTAAAAGTATGTCCCTTGAATGCTTGAACATGTCTGTATAAAGGGCTAGTAATGTCTTTGTTTCTTACATAACCATGTTCTAGTAATCTTGTTTTTAGAGTCCTACAAGTCTTACCTACATAAAAAATACCACATAAAATACAAAATGCAAGATACTAGATTTTTACTACAACAATCTGAATAAAATCTATGTCAAAATGTATAATCTAAAATAGGATTTCTTCAGTCTTCCCATAGTTTCTTCAAGCATTTGAAATTTTTTAGACATTTTGTGGATGATATTTTCCTGTTATGGGAAGGTACTATGTCCGAACTAAACTCTTTTATTATGTACATTGAATCTACAACTAATTTTTTAAGATTTACTAAGAATGCACATATGCAATCTATAGATTTTTTGGACGTACATGTGTACAAAGCTGACGGAGGTCTGTTAGAAACCTCTATGTATGGGAAATCATGCAAGCAAAACAAGAGGGTAATGATACTCAATGCTAGAAGTCTAAACCTCAAAATGCACTCACTCGAGGCACTTCTTAAAATGGAGAACATCGACATCTGTGCAGTGACAGAGACCTGGTTCAAGGCTCCAGTGAGCACCCCTGCACTACCAGGCTATAATTCCTACCACACCCTTTGACCACCTAACCTGGACCGAAACACTAAAGGCAGAGGCATGTCTATATTCGTTAAGGATATCCGCACCTCTAGGCTAGTTGCTCAGCATAATGAATCTGAGATTATCCAAATGCAACTAACTCTGGGCAAGTCCGCAATCCAAATTATAGCTTGCTACAGATCACCCACCATGCCCCAGGATTCCCACTCCTCATTTCTTGATACACTGGAAAATGTTAGGGTACAACCCAACACCCTAATAATGGGTGATTTCAACTACCCCACCATTAACTAGGAAAACTACTCATGTACCAACTCTTTTGCTCAACATTTTCTGGAATTCATAAATTCCGATGCCTTGGATCAACTTATCCACTTCCCCACCAGGGGCAGTAATATCTTAGACCTGGTCATTACCAGCATGGGCAACCAGTGTTCCACACCAGAGGTCAATTCCTCATTGGTCAGATCCAATCACAAGCTAATCACCCTAGACATCCGCATCCCACCCTCACCCACCATTAGGGAAACCATTGTAAAATTTTTCTCCAAATCCAACTTCATGCTTCTTAAGACAGAAGTGGCAATTTTCACAACACCCATGCAGATGGACAATAGAGGTACGACTGCTGAATCCTACACAAATGCACTTTATAAGCACTTACATGAGTGCATGGATTGTGCTATCCCTAACAGAACCAAGATGCTGTCCCTCAAAAAAGGAAGCCAATCTGGTAGTCCCCTGCCATAAACAAACTGTATAACAGAAGAAAGAAACTATTGCAAAAAACAGTAAAATCCCATGATTGGAGGAACTCCCTGGTCAGCCTCAGCAAGAAGCTGAGATCTCTCATAAAATCCTTCAAAGCTAGTTATGAAAACTGATTCTAAAGACAACCACAAATCATTCTATAGCTATGTCAAGAATCTCAGTGGCAACACTCAGATCTGCTCTGAGTTACAGCACAATAGCACTAAATATACAGAGCCAACTGATATTGTCAACATCCTGGCAGATAGATTCAGTGCTAACTTTACCCCCCTCTCACCTCCTAAAGGGCCCTTCTCTATACCAGAAAAATGCAAAATTCCTGCAATCACAGCTGCACAGGTAAAAAACACACTCTCCAAAGCCAAGAACAGAGCATCCTGGGGACCTGACAATGTCCCAGGCTGTGTTCTACATGAACCACAGAACGAACTGGTACCCCACCTGTGTACCATGTGCAATCATAGCCTCACCTTAGGCTTTGTGCCCACTGAATGGCGCACAGCGACAGTTATCCCACTCCACAAAGGGGGAGCCACCACGGATCCCGGGAACTACCGCCCCATTAGCCTGACAAGTCTGGTCTGCAAGGTTGTAGAACATATCATCATGGAACTTATAAACAATGACATTGGTAATATCCAAACTCTGGACCCTACCCAGTTCGGGTATGTAAAAGACAGATCATGTCTCCTAAACCTGATAGGCTTCTTTGAAGCGGTCACCAAAGCCCTAGATGAGGGTAAGGTGGTTCACACAGCCTATCTAGATCTTGCCAAGTCTTTTGACACCATCGATTACTCTGGAATTATAGATAAACTCACTAAACTAGGTATAAATCCCTATGTCACAAGATGTGTTGCCAACTGGCTCACTGACAGAATCCACACTATGAAAGTAGCAGACTCAATATCCTACTTCAGACCAGTAACAAGTGGAGTACCATAGGGTTCAGTCCTGGTTTGGTATCTACTTCTCTGATGTACAGGCAAACACAGAAGGTCTTTGGCTAATGAAGTTCGCAGATGACTGCAAACTAGGAGCCATAATTGAAACTCCTGATGAAGTGGACATCCTACAAAAGGGCCTCACTAAGACATATGCCTGGTGTCAAAGCCATGGCCTCAAACTCAATGCCAAAAAGTGCATTGTCATCCCTTTTGGTAAAAATTCTGTACCCATGAGCTACCACATAGGCGGTAGTCTACTTAACACCAAAAGTGTGATGAGACCTTGGGACACAGGCGGACAATAGTCTCTCCTTTGATAATCACATCGCCACAGTAGTCAGAAATCCTTCTGCATGGCACACCTCATCACAAAAGGTTTCTCTTCCAGGAAAAAAGAGGTCATTGTTCCCCTCTACTTATCACTCATTAGACCCTTTATAGAATACAGCGCCCCTTTTGGTATGTACTTAACAAGACATCTACAACAACTGAAAAGGCCGCAGAAATACCTCACAAAGAGGATTACTGACCTCAAACAGATGCCCAACGCAGACTGTCTCAAAAAAACTCCAGCTTTACTCCGTCACATATCACCTAATCAGAGGCTATCTCTGCCTAACATACAAAGCGATGTCAAACCCAGAGCTGCTGGACATGCTCCACTTAAAGAAATCCCAGTCTCTTTGAGCTACACGCTCTAGGGACCTAAACCTTGTCACCACAATAAACAGACCATGCTGGAGGGATAGATTCCTGTCCCAGAGACTTCCCATACTCTGGAACAATCTACCTATCTATATCAAGCAAAGCTCCTCATTAGCACTCTTCAAGAAAAATCTTGATGATTGGATAGGAGATAGGAAATTCACCCTGGGGATCACTTCTGTGGCTCTGCTTGACAGGGGTACAGGAAAATAATTTTCTTGAGTGGCGATAGCCAGCGTACCCTTTTGGCTAGGCTTACATAGGCCCTATGGCCAATAGCCTAGTACCTACCTATGAACCTATTAGAAATACACTCGTACATCATATGAGCATGCATCCAGGGTATGTATTTAGAAATATAAGCAATAGTCAAACACTAAGAATGTCAAGCCTACATACCAGTGAAGATTAGTTACAAGATGCATTATCTACATTTAGACAAGAATTGAAAGAACATGAGTATCGTGATAAGGACGTGGTTGATGTAAATAGAAGTAATTAGGGTTGCCACCTTTTCAAATGCCCAAAGTGGGATATTTTTTATAGAAATGTCAGATTTAGCAGGGCAAAACATACCCACGGCCAATACAGAGGACAGAACTTCACTTTTTTGCATAAATAAAAGCTTATTCTTGTAGCATTTTAGTTGCTTATTCTATTTCTTATAACATTTAGGTGTTTCAGATACCAAATAACTATTTTATGCAACTGTTAAAGAAAATATTTGAAAATTTCTGTCCTAAAATCTCAGGACATTTACTAGTGATGTTAGCATGATATGTGATGGAATTAGCAAAAACTGGCATGTTCTTATTTCAGATGACAAGATACTTGAGGTTGTAGGGAATATCACACTCTTTTGTTTTAAGAATGGCATGTCACTTAAGAAACAATTATGTTATGACAAGAAAAAAACACGGGGTGGAGGGCCTTAAAAAAGGTTCCTTTGCCTGCAGGAAATGCACAGCATGTCCTTTTATTTCTGATATTAAGATTTTTAAAGATCCTATTTTAGATTACACATTTAGACCTAGATTTTATTCAGATTGTTGTAGTAAAAATCTAGTCTATCTTGCATTTTATATTTTATATTGTAGTTTTTATATAGGTAAGACTTGTAGGACTCTAAAAGAAAGATTACTAGAACATGTTGATTATATAAGAAACAAAGGCATGACTAGCCCTTTATATAGACATGTTCAAGCATTCAAGGGGCATTCTTTTAATTTTTTAGTACTGAAATGCACTAATGTTAACAAAAGGGAGAGGTGATATAAATAATATTATAGAGAAAGCTGAAACTAGATGGATTACATTATTGCAGGCTCATAGACCTCCAGGATTAAATGGCTATGTGCCTTTAAAACCTATACTGAAGGAACATAAACTGTTTCATTAATTGCTTGTTTTAATTGACTGTTGTTGTTATAAATTTGTGTTGTGAGTCTTTTACAATTGTCTGATGAAGTACCTGAAGAGGCATGAAAACGCTAATCTGTATTAAATTTTGATTTTACCTGAAGCCTTGTTTGATCCTGGATTTACAATTTGCTTTGCCTAATCATTAAGTTATCCCTAGCATGATAATATCTGATATTCCTATCAGCCTAATATCCAAACTTGTGTTTGAAAGAATGTGAGCTGTTGAATTAAAAAAATTGGTAAGACATGGGTAAGGCATAAATGGATTTGCTAATTAATAAAATAAACCAAAAAAAAAAAAAAAAACAGAAAAACGTACAAAGAGAAATTACAGAGCTTTACCCTCACATAAAAACAAAAATGTCAGTTGTGAATTCTCCATACAAGATAAAATTATAAAGGAAAATGAAACACAGTCTATAATAAATTATAAAAAAGAAAGAGACAAAATAAATTATGGTGATAAATATTTGGCTACAGAGGATGAGGTTCCTTCATTAGAAAATAATTTACTACTAATGTACAGTGTAATAATGCTGCTACAAACACATGAATGCTTTTGTAGCCATACCAATTCAACAACCCCAACTCAAAGATTGCCATGGTGAGCTTTGTGATGACCCACCATTGCCAAGCAGTAATCAAGGATCCTCAATCCTTAACACTGGCAACACTGAGGAACATTCACTGAGAAGATAACAGATACACACACAATATTTCCAGATGCAGCTCTCTGCATCAAGTGCAGTTTCCCTTAAGAGCACACAGAGACTGCATTCAGTCCGGTGCTAGTTTCTCCCTCTTTCTCCAGATCCCCAGTAAGACTCCCCACTGCACAGCTAGAGAGTTGAGACCTCAGCTGAGTGAACAACCCAAGACCTCCAACACCCTTGCTATCCAACCAGTGCTTCATGTCTCTGCCCAAATAGTTGACACACACACTCTTTGAGGTTTGATTTGCACACACACACACTTGAGAAAGACTGGCACAGGTTTATTAGTTATGCCTCTTCTGCCCAGACTATAAGGTAGTTACCACTGCAACCAGTCACTCCTTATCAGCTACTTTAGGGCCCATAAGAAAGGGTGTTAATTCTTACTGTGTAATGTTAATATTAATACAAATGGTAGTCTGACCAAGAACAAGGCTATTACGAGTGGCACATACAGTGTCACCAAATAGGTATGCAAGTACTATCAGAACTTCAATATCTCTACACAGATCAGCCATAATGAAAAATAAAGGTTTAAATATATTTAATAATAAATAATAAAAAAACAAGTTAATACTAAATATATATTCACAGTGACATCAGAGTTCAAACCAAAGGAAATATTTAAAGTAACATTGCAGTACAGGCTCACATGAATAAAGAAAATCAAAATCTAAACTAAACTTCACTGTATTCCTGACTGTATCTAAGAGAGTTACTATACCATAATAAATTATATCAAGGCATATGTGTGGTGAATGGGTCTTCTTGTTATTTTTCAGGTCCAAGAAAGAATGCAGAATGCTGTGTCTCATCAAGAGACTTCTTAAAATGATATCTAAAATATTACTGCTGGTCTTGCAAAATGATATAATGTCTGGTCATCTGACATCTAGTTCCTAGGTAAAACCCCCATTGCTGAAGCTGGCAGTATTTAGCATTTACCTGTAAAAATACTCATACAAAGGTTTTTCTCAGATCTTTGGCAGGTGCTGGAAGTCATAAAACAATTGCATTCCTTCATGCTTCCAAAGTAGCAATTAGTTCTCCCTGAAGACAATACAGAAAGCTTCCTAGTACATGATTTATGTCTTTAGCTGCTTTGAAACCTGTTAGATAGCATCTTTATGGCCTAGCCTATAAAGTAATTTAATTTCAAATATTTTTCTAAAGTTTGCTGGACTGAGGTTAACCCTCCAGTTTCCTCTGTCAAAACAGATGCATTTAAACAGCTTACAACATGCATGTACATTTCTGTTATCTTCGAGTAGGGCACACTGTGGTTATATTTTAAACACAAGCACTATACAAATACATTTTCAACACAAACATCTGTACAAATAAGTTTAATATACACATGACATACAGTTCTAATGCATTTGTAATGCAAACATCCTATATAAATTAGATTGATATCCACAAATGACATATAGTTATTTACAAAATTCCAGCTAGCTGTGCTGGAAGTACCTCCTTTTGTCACAAGCTTAAAGAACCCAGGTTAAAACCCATCAGTCTGCCAACCAGAGAAACTCAATTCACAATTCCCAAAGGGTCAGAAGGCTGGAGGAGAGGAGAGATGAAGATGGTTAGAATCAGAGCTCAACCAAGTAAGCTGTAGATTTTTCCAGATAAGGGTTGAAGGTGATTGATCATGAGCAAAATTTGTAGTCTAGCCTCCAAGGTCAGAGACCTGCTAGCAGAGAGGAAAGTGCTGGCGGACACACTGAAATAACTACAAGTGAATGGGATTATGAATGCAGAGATCTTCTGTGTAATAGTGAAAGTTTTAACATTGTGAAACTCAGGAAGTTGTGCTTTTAAGTAAAGGATATAGTTAATAATATTAGCCGTTTAAGGTAAAATGTCCACAAACTGAACTTAACATTGCTTAATAAAGGTAATAACTGAAATAATTCTATTAATGACTTAAAAAAATCTCAGTATATCCCCCAGTGAGTGCTTGAACTAGCAGTTTTCAAATTGGTGTGCAAAGCTAGGATTAGACCTTAGCATCACCCAGAGCGGTGACATTTTTAGCAGGACTTGGTGTAACTATTATTTTAGATAAAGTATCCTACAATATTAAATTTCTTAAACTGCTAAATGACACACTCAAGTGCCAAGTCTCTCAAAAACTGAAGTCCTTTAGATTAATTGATTCCTACATTAAAGAATGGCTATTGGAAGGATATATTATCTTGATTATTTTACAGTAGAACATAGCAGAGTGTGCTTTAGTCTTGGTTTGTAAGAAAAAAAAAGGACACAGAGATTTTTTGATCTATCACTTAAAGCTTCAGTGGTGAGCCAAGGCTCCAGAATGGAAACAATTGCTATTTTTAATGAAAATTAAAATTAGTGTGGTTGAACATTTACCAAGTTGCATAAGGATTTTTTTAATTTTATGCAATAACGAATAGATATTTTGTTTAGTATTGATAGAAAATCACTACAATAGGAATAGATTTTAAATAGTTTCTGGCCATTACACAAAATAAGCAAGGCTAATTACAGAAACATTAGGTGGCTGCCTAGGAGTAGGAACACATATACTAGTTTGAAAAGAAGATTGGATTGGATTTATTCTGTAATTTACCAATGATGTTTTAATATAGAAATGCAAAGTGAAAATGTGGAAATGTTAGAAAAATGTGTCCTACGCATTAATAACATGTCTGCATTTGTAAAGTTTATGACTGCCTATGATTTTAGAATAACTGTGTTTTAGATATTCTGTTCATTAAAAACAGTGGTTTAGTCCCTAGTATTTTAAGAAGACAGTTTATAGTAGCACCTTTTGATCATTTTCCAGCAAACATCCTGTTTTGGATAAAAAACATAACATCAAGGCGCAGTTCATTAGATTGAGATGTGACAGGGATGACAAATAATTCAAGTTAAAAACAGAGTTAAGACATGGTTCCAATAGAGGGGTTTGTCTGAGAAGCAATTTAATGTAAACATGCTGAAAAGCACAGAAGGATGAAATGAAGTACATAAGCCAGAGATACATGTACAATTACTATGCAGAATGACAGGGTGGTGTCAATGTAAGTATCTCAATTTATAGGAATGTACAACATGAATGACACAGAAAAAGAGAACAGTAGGATCTTGGGAAGTTTTCTGTCAATTTCTAAGTTAGTAGGCAAAGATCACAGGCATAGCTTAAAAGACCAGTGCTTTAACCATAATGTCCATATATTCATCTCTAACTACTATATTTCTTGGGATCTTAGAATATAATTCTTCATACAATTTCTGTCTTTGCATTTAACTAATTTTTATAGTATTGTTTTAGTTTCTCTTCTTGAATTTTAAAGCTATAATTTTGGTAGTGTCCTCTCCAGTGAATACTTGGTATCTCCTGTTCTTATTAAGTGTGCCTTTGGTTAGTGTTTTATTTTCATAACTTCTATCACAGTTTCTAATTCTAACTCCTCTTTCACTAGCTGGTCTTTCATTTTTGGGCTTTCATTTCTACTGCATTTTAACTTCTTTTCTGTTTCTACCCTCTTCTGCCATTAACTCTGCATGCATTACAACCTTTATACCATCCTACAGCAATAAACTATTTTCTTTACTAGCTTTGATTGTCCTTACCTATTTTGCCCTGTATAATGTATTTCAGTCTATTTGATTGTCCCTGCCTATTTTGCCTTGTATAATTTGGTTCAGTCTATTTGATTGTCCCTGTCTATTTTGCCATGTATGATTTGGTTCAGTCTGTTTGATTGTCTCCGCGTATTTGGCCTGTAAAATTTGGTTCAGTCTGTTTGATTGTCCCTGCCTGTTTTGCCCTGTATAAATAAATTTGTTCAGTCTATTTCATTTCCCTGCGAATTTTGCCCTGTATAAATTGGTTCCATCTATTTGATTGTCTCTGTTTCTTTTGCCCTGTTGGTTCAATCTATTTGATTTTCCCTGCCTATTTTGCCCATATAATTTGGTTCAGTATAGCATATGCCTCAGTGGTCGTCCACCTATAGTATGCCCATCCGCATTGTTTTACTTTTTGTTTTCTGATATATTAAAAGTGGGGAAGTGAACATTGAAGTGCCTAAGATCCTTGTGTCTCAAATTTGCATATCTAGTGGTCTCACAAGTTTTTGATTTTTCCGCAGTAACAGCTTGCATTGAGGTTATTGAGAGATCACCGCCTAAGTCTCCCAAAGTTAAGGCTAAAAAACGTTAGCCATTAGTTCATGTGGCAACATACCCACCTTCACCTGCATGTCCACACTGAGAACACATATCTCTAAGAGTTACAGGAGTATAGACTCCAAGTTCTTAAGGCCAACTGATATAGCATTTACTATGTTTTAGTAGTAGATAATACTGTTTTAAGTAATGAGGATAGTAATCTGAACAGGCTGAATAAGAAGAGAGTGACAGCTGATTTTCTTTAGTCAGAATCCATGATATAACAAGGGTTCTTCAATCTCTCCAGCTTGACAAATATGATTATGATCTGTTTTTGATCCATGCTGCTTGTCTGACCTTTGGTGTTATTTCCAGAGGGACATGCAGAAGGATAGTTTTGATCTTGCCCTGCCTGTGCCTATGGTTGGAAATACATTGATCATGACTGTTATTTTGTCATCATCAAGAATGCTGCCATTATCTGTTTAGAGGTTTTAGCCTACCTTTTTAAATAATTTGTAAATACTTCATTGTCATAAATAACCTGCATTCATGTTTTCTTGTTTTTGGAAATGAATAAAAATATTTATAAAAAAAAAAAAAAAAGAATGCTGCCATGATTCAAAACAACATAATTGGTGCTACTAGTTAGTTATGCATCCAGGGTCATTCCAGGAAATTCCTGTATGTATGAGCTTTGGACAGAATGATAATAAGCCTTCCTGCTTTGCCAGGGATGGTCTCTCCATCTCTTAATATGGCTTTCACACTGATGAAACCCTCTGCTGCTTTCATGGTTCCCTTTTCAGGATGATCCTGTCTGCTAGGCATTCCTACCTAGTATAGTCTAGTTCAGAATTCATTAAGGAGGCTCTACACTGTGCCAGGAATTTGAACAAAGCATTGTCTAAATTTCAGGATCTTCGAACAAAACATTGTCTAAACCTGAGGCCGTCTTTCATCTTTAACACATTCATATATGTGTAGTTGCAGATACACAATTTAAAACCAATGAAAGTAATCATGATTTTAGTGCTTACCATGTCTTCAGCTCTACTGTAAATTGCAGGGGAGTATCTATATCTATCAAAAATATCATCATTTAACAACTAATTCTTCAGAATTCCAAATTTGGACTCAAATATGTCCACATCACCCTAATTAAGATGAATTACCTCTCCATAGACAGTTGTAGAACAACCTCTATGACCCATACAGAATTGCCACTTAAAATTATCTATAGAACACCCTTTATGTCCACAGCTGTTCATGGTAGCTGCCTCATTTATCCCAATACTTTGTTACAGGAATTTAAATACGTATTAATAAATAGGCTGACCTATGCTGCTAAGATTCAGTAGGCCCAATGCTTCCTTGACATTACAAATGCTAAAATTCCTGCTTGTGTTATAAATGCTGATCTTGTAAAATTAATTTTCCCCCCTTTTTGAAAGTATCCTGGTTAAAACAGACCATAATTCAGTGACCTTTTCCATTAAAACTTTTGGTTCTTCTTCCTGCAAATATATGTTTGCTCTGGGACTTCTCAAAAGCAACTAGATGACCTAAAGAAACTCTGGTCTAGTCCTTTCCAACAACCCCCCACTGATAAAAAAGTGTCACTTATAGTTGGGATTTCTACTCCAACTTGGATAGTTGTACTGATAAGGCAGAACATGCCCACACCAAATATAATGAGAATTTAAAAATGGAACAACTTTGGCAGAATACATATATAAATAAACTATGTAACAAAAGGACCAAATTCCTTGAAGCTTATATAAGATCCCTTTTTCCTTCTTTAAGACCATATTTAATTAAACTAGAAAAGAAATTAAAGTGACCATTAGGAAGTTCTACATTGCATATTGATTTAAAACAGCCAGGTAAACAGCAAATTGCAAATCTTTATCTCCTTATTTATTTATTTACATTTGTTTACTGGGAAATTCCAACTGGACACAGGTCCTTTTTCAGTGGAGGCCCGGGGAGAAAAGCTAAACAAGTAAATAAAATTATATAATGGAGAATGTTACAATAGTAGTTGAATTACAGTAAAAACCCTGACATGCAGAGCACAAAAAACAATAGTAGGATACAGAAAGTTAGAAATAACACTAAATGGTGTGCAGGGCTAGACCACAATAATAATAGTATCAGCACCCAGAGGAAGTTGTTAATATGCTAGCTGATAACTTTTGTACAAATTTTACTGCAAGTGGAGATATAACTATTCCAAAGATTCTGCAGTCCTAGCCACATATTCCAATTACAGCATGGCAGGTCTTTGCTAGAGGTAAGAACACGTTATCCATGGGCCCTGATAACATACCAAGTTGTCTGATTATCAATAGCAAATATGGCCAATCTGAACACCTACTTAACCTCTTTTATTTAAGCCTCTCACCAGGTTGCATTCCAGAAGCCTGGTAAACAGCCACTGCAATGCTGTTACACAGTGGTGTCCCAACCATGGACTATTGTAACAATAAACAGATCAGTCTCATTAGCAGTAGATGTATGGCTATGGAATAGACTTTATGTGATCTCAAAAATCTGGACATGGAAAATGTATTAGCTTTGGACACTCATTGATTCAGTTTGTCAAAGGTAAGTCCACCCTATTTAAACTTTGTTAGTTTCTTTGAAAAAAGATTAGTGAAGATGTAGACAAAAGTTATACGGTAGATGCATCATATCGGATCCTGCCTAAGGCCATTGACACTATTATCCATGCAGGAATTATTGACAGATTTGTAAATGTAAATATAAATCCATATGTGGTTTGAATAGCTAACTGGTTGTCTGATATAAATCATACAGTAAGAGTTGCGGTATCACTACTGAAAGCAAAAAGCTATACTTGTGTAGCATAGGGATCAGTGTTGGGCCTCTATTTTTCAGATATTCAGGTAATTTTCCTTGTCCTGTAACTGTTGAAGTTTGCTGATAACTGTAAATTGGGTGTTTTATTAATTAGTCCAGTGACTAACAATAGCACCAACATTGGTGAGACTGTGTTAAACATTGACACAAGAGGAGCAATCAGAAACTGTGGATGAAAAAATGTCATGTAGTTCATTTTGGTAAACAAAACATTGACAGATCATAACATGCTGTCAACACACCAGTCATACATTGTTGCAAGGTATTTCCTTCTTGCTAATTTGTTAGCCTCTGGCTAACATGTGTATGTAGTGGTTAGGAAATTCTTTTATTTGGCTCAGCTAATTTCTTGCAGTATCCACTCAAGAACCAAATAAGTCTCAATGTCCTTTTACTCATTTCTTTTCTAAGTCATTAATTTCCTATGCCTTTAAGACCCTCAGATACACGGAATGGCTGTCAGCTCCCTTCATATGAGCAGTCCTTTATAGATTTCTCCCAGGTAATCTATGTTTAACCATTCAAACCATGAAAGATCTAACCTTATAGAGATACATTCCTTCAAAGAACAAGCAGCTCCTCTATTACCTTAGTAAAGTACCATAAGAATGATCAACTGATGAATAACCAGGGGTGACTCGTGCTATTGGGCTGCAGGACTGCAGCCCCCCCCCAATGTACAGAAGAAAGAAAGAAATAAAAACAAAAGAAAAAAGAAAGACAAAACAAACGTGAGTCCTGGAACTCGCACATGAGCACTAGCGGCATTTCCTGACTCCGGAACTCACGCATGCGCACTTGCAGCATTTCCCAAGTCCAGACTGCTACTGAACCAGTCCAGAGCAAGCACACATAATCTGGACTGCTGATAAGACAGTCCAGATTATGAAGACAGCCTGCAACAGCAAAGATCCCAGAAGTCTGTGCAGTTACAACTGCATAGACTGGAAGAGGATCGGACTGTAATGTCTGCAGGCTGGAGCCTGCTCTTGCAGGAAGGACAGGACTTTGGCTCTCGCGAGGCTTTTGGTTTTGAAACTGGAGCTTGGCTGGCATTAACGAAGCTGGAAACTGTCTGCAGGTACTTGTTTATACTAACGGTAGGGTGTGTGTGTTTTGTATTAGCAGTTGTTTATTGTATTTACTGCATTTGTACTCCTATTTTTTCTGCATAGAGCAGTGTATTGACTCTTGTATGTTATGATTAAATACTTTGCTGAACTTGAAGTGGTCATGTGGTTTACCCTTGCAACAGTTTGATACTGTATTACTATTTCATTTTTTTAGTTTTTAGTTTACATTTCTGCTACAGCAAGCAATATTTCAATGTTGATATTTTTATGCATCAAAGGTTTGTTACACTACTGCTCAGTTATATGTAGTTAATTCTTGCACATACTTGGACTGCTTGACATTGCTAAAGGTTGTTCAATGGTACTATAGGTATATATTTAGTTATTGTAGTGTTTTCTGCCTTTCCTGGCAGACATTATTAAAAAGTCACTCGCTGTCTATTTTTTCTTGCTCCCTTTTTTTCCTACCCCTGTGTTCTCACTGCCTTTCCTCCTTCTGCAGATCCTGTTAATACCACATAACTTTCTTCCCTTTCTTTGCCTTTTCTGGTAGGTCTGCAACTGTTTTTACCTTCAAACCTTTCATGTGGCTTCCTTGTAGCACCCACCTCTCCACCCCCCCCCCCCCAGCGATCAGGATTAGCAAAGAACAACAGCTGCTGCTTCAACCAAAAATAAGCTAACAAGGCATGTACTACTACTTATATAATAAAAAAAAACTAGACAGTTGGCACTTGTTTAACATTACTAACAGCCTTAGGTTGTGGGAATCCTGCTTTCTACTCCTTCCTGTATATTTTAGCAAGTAGTGTATTTCAGTCCTTGGCTACTGCTTTATACAGCTGCTACACCATCTAGTTTAATGCACTCTTACTGCACTACATCACAGCTAAACACCGCAAAGATGTCCCATTTTATAATACGATTCTGGGTCTGTTTTGGGACCCTAAGTGTGTGTGTGTGTGTGTGTGTGTGTGTGTGTGTGTGTGTGTGTGTGTGTGTGTATGGGTGTGCAAGTAAAATGCCCCAGTAGCTAGAAAGAAGTCAGAAAATATACCTGGTGGCTAGACTCAAACCCTGTACCTTGTGAGTAGGTAGCAAGAGCTTGAATTCCCTACCCATCACCACTTGTGAAATTTTTGCCTCATTTTTGTTCTCTTCCTCATAAAATCTGTGTTTTTTCTGGATTTCGAATTCACTAAATAATGACAAGCATATGAATTTCAGACTTCAGATTCTTCACAAAGTACATGGTAATCCAAAGCCTTTTATTCTAGCAATTTTCTGTTTATAATATCAATATTTGAAATTTGTCCCTATTTTTGGGGCTGTATTCCCCCATTATTGGCTTTGTCCAGGTTTTTTGTGCTAACAGGTTGAGAGCTGTGGTGAGAACTGAATTCACTGAATATGTTTGGGGGCTGTATTCCCCCATTATTGGTTTTGTGTATGTATTTTGTGCTAAGAAGTTGAGAGCTATGGTGAGAACTAAATTCACTGGTGAGAACTAAATTCACTCATTGATAGCCATTTAAGTTTCAGTCTACCTGTCTTTTAAGAAACAGCTGATTTGGCATAGTGGTATGTTGCTCTGACTGTAGTGTACAGGGTCCTGGGTTCAAGACTTATCAGTGAAATGCATGGTGGCAACACAGCATTTTATTTTAACAACTTTCCAAGATTATGCAGGCAATGTTTAAAATGTGTCCCTAGTTTTTGGGCTTTTGCCCCCCCCCCCCATAAACTTTGGCTTTTCCCAGATTTCTTGTGCTTCAAAGTTGAGAGATATAGTTGAGTGTTGATTGCATTTTACAAGGAGCTGAGAGCTTGAAGAGAAGTTTAGTGCTGCATATGCCATGTCTGCTTGTGTTGTTAATAGCAGAAGACTGTGGGTTCTACTCCCACAGTATATAGATGCATTACTGATACTGTACTGTATTGTACTTTTAAAGGGGGTGGATGTTGCAGTCCTGAGAATGTCCTTTTTGGTGGCGATACCTAGGAATGATTAACCTGTTATCAATTTGTCATCCATTCCCTATTGCAATATTACTAGCTTATCATTTTTAATGTAGCATAGGCAATTAATTCCTCAAGAGCAACAGGCACTTTATTTGTAGATGAAACAATGAAATATAAAGTTGTGTGCTAGCAGCAACCTCTTCATTAGCTACAGATTTATTTAATGTGGAATTATTTAGGTGACTTTTACTTCTGCAGAGATTGTGCATAGTTGCTGATACTGGTGGAGTATAGAAGTTTGAGTAGACATTTATGATGGAAATGTTCTGAACTGGGCAGTTTTGTCATTATTGGTGCATGCATTTTGTTTCATTGTTTACTGGAAAAATGCTCAAAACAATACATTTAAAATGCTCTCTAACACCTGTACAAGGAATATAATTTAATACAATCAGGAAAGTGTATCAACGAACACATGTATGTTTCCTGTGCAAGGGGCCTATGATTTGAAAACAACCCAAAGTTAACCTTTATTTGCCAGTGGCCAGATATATTTTCTTTGAATGTGGATTTTGATGCTGTTTCAATGAATGTGAGTTTCAAGGGCAGAGAGGTTTTAATGCTAAGTCTGTTTTCATTATGAAACTGCATTGTTTGTTTAGCAGATGTCTATTAGTGTTTGTGCTGTAAAATGTAAAATAAAACTTTTAAATGAAATCCAAATCATCATAGAAGTACAGCAGTATGCATATTACAGTGTTTATGGTAAATGGGGTGAAACAGCCAAGTAATGGGACATTGGAATAGCTGCAGGGGGAAGCCCCATTCGGCCATGATTTTGTGAGGGGAAAGGGCAGCAAACTCAGCCCCAGCTGAACTGTACCTCTTGACTCTCCAGATTTTTGCAGAATTAATAGATTTGTTCTTCTTATTTTCAGTTTGTTCCTCATAACATTCGTGTTTTTTACGGCAAATCATTTGGGAAGGAAGTCGCTAAATAATGACAGACATTGAGTTTCAGACTTCATACCCTTCAGAAAAATGCATGCTAAAGCAAGACCTGTTATTCTGTCAACTGTCTAAGTTTATACAAGATCAATTTTAGTACTGTTTGTATGTTCCCCCAATATATTTGGCCTTGTCCAGATTTCCCGCGTTAAGAGGTTGAGATGTACAAGCAAATAAACCACTTTATAGTTTAGGTATATCCAAACTTCTTAACTGTCCCTAATTTTAGCTCAAAATATTGCTCTCCCCCTAATAATCATTCTGCAAAATGACAAATTTGGAAGAAAATATGGAGGGTTTACAATTAAAAAATAATTGTAATGATCAGAATAATAGATTACTTTTAATTTCAAAAATGCATATGGATTCTCTTATTTTGTCAGCTGCTCAAGTTAACAGTACTAATATTTAAAAAAGTGTCCTTTCTTTCACAGGTTTCCAGCTGTATTGTGTGGCTATTTTATATTTTTGCATCACATTTTTGGTCCATTTTTCATAAAATTGTGGTTTTCTGGCAAATTAGTGGCAAATCATTAAAGATTGAAATTAGAAAATAATGACAGACATTTGAGTTTCAGATTTCATACCATTCAGAAAATTCATACTAATGCAAGACCTACTATTCTACTATCTTGCTAAGCTTCTAAGAGTAATATTTAAAAATTGTCCTTATTTCTGGGCCTTTGTCCCACACTTCTATTTATGACTTTGTCCAGATTTCTTACTCTGAGATTGAGAGGTATGACAAATGTATCAGAGCCATCACCGTCAGCCAGAGACATTTCAAATTGGGACATACTTGTTGCACCCCACTCCCCCATGTAATGACTCTAGATGTGTCCAAGCAAGGCAAAGAGCAGTTATGCAGTGTATGTGTGCAGAGTATCCCTCCATCCAAGGTAGACACAAGTACTACAGTGGCTTTTCATCTGTCCTTGATTTTGCAGAATGTTCTGGTTTTCTGTCATATTTTTATACTGTTGATTTATGCTTCTTCTTATTCAGAAAATGCATGTTGTTGCAGTGCCTGTTGCTCTGCATTTAAGTAGCAATGCTTTAATGACCATCAGGTAAGCTTGTCTGAGATTGTAAGATGCAAGTAAGTTTTAATAAGCATACTATTAAAGAATTACCAACATTGAAAGCCTTTTTGTTGTTGCCATGCAAAGAATATTTACATAACTAGATTGCATATAAGCTTTAGGTATTGAAATGCATATGACAGTATTTGTAATAATGGACAGGATTATAGTATTTTCAGAAGCTCATTACATTTGTTGGAGACTTGCAGTCATCTTTGCAGGCTTTACCCGTAAACTAAACAGAACGCCAATCTATCATGTGTGGTCCATAACCTGTGCAGTAATCCTTTAAGCAATTTATCTTGAGCTTGTTTCTTGTTTGCTGTTCATTTTTTACTTTGATCATGTTTTCCTAATGAAACAAGTAGATAGTTGTTGTCAGGCAGCAGGTCGTTTTTGGCTAAGAAACTTTTTTACAAGTGGGGGTATTACAGAGATTGCTACTTTCAATATGTTACTTGATACTTTTATAAAGCTGAATATAAATTATAATTAGAACTGCAGTGCAAGGAGAAGTGATGAGTTGAGTGCTGCTTGTTTTTTTATACTTGATTTTGACTGGCATTCCAATTGTTTGTGTCTTTCGGCTTTTCCCGGTTAGGGGTCGCCACAGCGGAACTCCGGTCCGCTAATGATTGGCAGTAGATATTTTACGTACTGGCTTGCCGGGCCTAATGCACAACCTTCAGTGAAGGAACGCCCATTCACGCATGCCGCTACACATAAGACGCTCTAACTGAGAATCGAACGGGTAACGTCTAACTGTGAGGCGACAACGCTACAGCAGCACCACCACCGCAGTGTTGACTGGCATTCCAATAATGTATTTAAAAAGTAATTTCTTTTTCCATCTAGATATTAAGTAAGCTGTCGTGTAGCCAATGCATTGAAATATTTTTTCTTCTACACTTCATTTTGTCTTGATTGGACACTCATAATGATAGTTTAACACCCAGGGCAGCGTATTTAATTAAAGTCCCAGTTTTTGTGTTTTTTAGCATAGCCCCACCCCTTTCTAGCTGGCCAGACCCCTTCCCGTTGGCTTCACCCATTCAGCTGTCTCCTGCAGCCACCCCTTTGATTTGAAACCACCAGCTGCCACTGTAAATAATACACGTTGGCATTGACAGATTCTTATCTGAGCTTATCCCCCACCTGTGGAATAGATTTCCATTAAATGTCAAGCAGAGCTATAGCCTTCCTTTCTCCATTGTAAACCTGACTCATCAGAGTAGCAGTCTCAGATTCTCCCCAGTCTTAAATGTTCTGCCTTCCTTCATTGAGGCAGTAGAGAACTTTTGGATATGGTTATTGGCAAGGCTTGTAAAAATCTGTAGACTATTTAATATTTACTATAAATCTATAATGATATAATGTATCCTACAGACATTGAAAAGGTGAACTGTTCTCTTCTGTGTTTGTCTCTTCAACTAATTTCATATTATTAGTCCTGTATGATACGTTTTACTTCCAAATTACATATCTATTTTTGGGGGTAACATGAGATTAAACTCTCCTATTTTCAGTGATGCACAGCGTGCTTCACCATGTTTATCCCACTCTTTAGTGAAATGAGGAAAGAAAGTGTGATCATTTTGTTTTCAGGAATATAATTTCCCAGGCATCCAGCTATGTGAGTCAGTCCTTCCCTTCCATATCAAACATTTACATATTGCTCTAGTTGCAACTATTTCTGTGGTTATCATAGATGATTATTAGACTAATTCCTCTGAAGGGCCATTTTTAGCATGACCAATAAGATGAGAAGACAGAATCCAGCCCTGTACCTTCTGTCTAT
Organism: Protopterus annectens; assembly: GCF_019279795.1. Taxonomy (NCBI): domain Eukaryota; kingdom Metazoa; phylum Chordata; order Ceratodontiformes; family Protopteridae; genus Protopterus; species Protopterus annectens. The sequence goes on from NC_056734.1 coordinate 582,152,808, forward strand.
GAGGTGAAGACCGTAATCAATATGCCAAACCCACCCCTTTCCTGAATATAATTTCTGGACAAAATGTCAGCCTCTCTTTTCCCTCCTCCCACTTTATTGTCTGTAATAACTAATGTGAATTTTGTATATTTTAACATATGTTTCACTCTTATTTCAATTTTTTTTCTTGGAGATGTATAATTTGTATACTTTGTATACTTTTTCTCTTTAATTCCTGCCTTCTTCTTACTGGATGCATGCTTCCTCCTGTGTTCCAAGCTGTTATAATTAATTGTCACAGTTCTGTTTAATGTTCTTGTGCCATGGTAAATGTTGAGTTACACATAGCAAAAACATAATTCACATGCCAGTTTCTGGGCTAGGTCCTGTATAGAGGACTTTTGGGTAAATTAGTAGCTTAATTTGTTTCCTGCACCAAGATTTCTAGCACCTGTGGTGTTAGAGTTCTTAGGCAGACCCCAACCACCCCGAAGTGATTTCTGTGCTTAACTATTCTTCAGCAGTCCAGAGAAACAAAATATTGGAAATAATTAATACACAAACTAAAAAATATGATTTTGTGTTATGTTAAACAATCAGTTGCATTATAGCACAGATTTGTACATCTGCATAATGATTACTTTGCTCTTAACTGGCACAATTCCTGATACTAAAGTCATAAGATTGTCTTTAAGAACTCATCATTAATTGTCTACCTAGCTGTAGAAAATTATACTTGCTAAAACAATATCCACATGAACAACTTAATACATCATACTCTTACATATTAATTTTCTGAACATTTATGATCATGTGCTAGGAATTAAATTTACAGAAAAATGTAATACTAACACTTCTTGCAAGCATTGCTGTTGCTATCTGTAAAATGGATGAATATGATGAAAACCTGTGAGGTCATTTCTAGATAAATAAAACATTTGTTGTATGTGCAACTAGAAGAGAGACATTTTGCATTATTTTATAAATAGCTGTGTTGCAATGCAAATATGTACTGTACTGCTAGCTAATAGTCACTGAATTCATAATTAATACAACTGCTAATAATCAGTCAAAATGTCAAAATAGTAATTTTAGAGACTTAAAATGTCCTACTTCTGTTACTATAAAAGACTAGGAATTACTGAAACAACATCGATATTTATTCTACAACACTTCATACTTGATCTTATGCCACAAAAAAAATCCATACTCTGCTGTAATTCTTGCTGTAGAGGCATTACTGTGAAATTTCATATTTGTGTTATGATACTTTAAGTTGTCAAATTCTTCCCTATTAAGTTGCAGTTATAGATTCTGTTTTATATATGTTATTTGCCTGTGTTGGGTTCATATTTGATATATGCTTCTCATTTTGTTTTATCAGTGTGTTCAGCTCCTATAATTTGTTTTACTTTTGCACTGTGTGTCTCATTGTGGTAATGGATGCTGAGCATTTGAGTAAGAGAGAGAGAGGGAGAGAGAGAGACATAGATCCATCTGTAATTTACCCTTCTTTGTTCTTCAAACTGAAACTAAATCTTCAGGAGATTGAGGCCTACTGCTTACTGTATGTTGAACTAATTTCAATACCCTTTGTTCTCCTAACTGCTCCAGTTAATTAAACTTAACACCATGTTTTACTGATAAAGTTTTTAAGCTGCAACTCTTCTGTCTTAAACCTATCACAAAAATACCTTAAACATGTTATTGCCCCAATAGTGCAATTTATATAGCATTTATAACTGATATCTCAGCTGTAGATTCATGTATTTTCTATTTCAGCATAATAGCTGTACCATCTACTTCACAAACTAAAAAAAAAATCTTTTTGGATTATGTTAATTATTCTAATTAGATTCATAAATATTCTGACGTCATCACTGATAAATCAGACGTTCAGTATATTCCTCAGTCTAGCCTCTTACTATAGACTTTGCTGGAAACTACTCAAGATTACAAGAGCGTATACCTTACTACTCTCTAGCAAAACCTCAGACTGTGCTGATTCACAAAAATGTCTATTAACTATACTGTCTTATTCCTTTGTAGAACAGCCAGATAAAGCAGCTTACAATATAATTGAAAGTGATAACTGCTGGATATGCATCTTTGGTCCACAACCCAAGAATTGGTGTTTCCATTTAATCATTTATCTTTCTTCTTAATAGGCCTTTAGAGAAGTCAACAATACATTTGAGTTATTTACCACAGAAAACTCTAGAGTGATCTTGACGTTTATAATAATCTGATCTGTGGTTCTGGTTGATGACATTGCCATAAGTGCATGCCATTGGGTATTTTCTTTGTATTTTTGTGGTGATACAGCCTGTGTATTCTCTAAATGTTTTGATTTAAATATTTTGGTAAGTGCATCCTTTCTGTCAATTAGCTTTCCAAAGTGTTTCTTATCACTTTACATAAAATGTGTTGAGGAGCACTTTGACTTTTCTTTTATGACTTTTATAGCTATTTTCCAAATCAATCATCATTTTCCTTACATTATTTATATCACTTTTGTACAAATTGTGTTTTGTTTTTCTTCTGGGAATTACATTTCCATTTCATTCACCCTCCATAGGTAACTTCAATTGTACTTCACATTCTGACATTTTCTTGAAGGTTTAGTGTAATTCTGAGGTGACCTTCTACATCTCCACAATGCTTTTTTTATTAAGTGTCTTAATCCTGCTAAGACTCTCTTCCTCTATATTGTTCTAGTCACTCAGGAGCAGTGACAATATGCTGCAACTGTTTTGCTAGACAGACTAAACCTTCAGTTGTTATTCACTTTGATTAAAAGAAATTGATTGCTGTAAGTATGAGATAAATTAAAAAAAAAATGTCCCTCAGTTCCACAGATGACAAAAAATAAAAAGGAAGTAAGGGTTGTGGAAGGAGTGCTGTTAAGTGTTGAAGCACATGTTGGGCATGTCACTTGAATAGAATAAGGAATGCCTGAATGTGGAAGTCTAGACTCACAGGGAGAATGTCAAGTAGATCAGTGGCTATGTAGAGAAGTAGGGCTGAGTGATGAGACAAAGAGGAGAGATACACATGAGAAGGATTTATAGTCACAGAGAAAACCCTATAGAAAGTGCAGACCATTCTGAGTTAGTTAGTGAAGTATTGTTTGGAGCATTCATGAAACTCTAGAGACATCCATTTGTTGGTAAGAAGTCAGTAATTTATGTCTGATAAGAGAGATTTTTTTACTCGTACATTAACTTAGGCGTCTTTTAAAAACATAACAACTCCAAGATCACAAAACAGTAGTGAAAGAGCAAAATATGACCCCTAACTCTGTGCAGTCCCCCTAAGCAAATGCCAACATCCTGCAATGAACCAACAGTTTGTTAAAAGAAGATTCCTTCCTAAATATTTCATGTCACAAAAATATGGTGTGTGTGTGTGTGTGTGTGTGTGTGTGTGTGTGTGTGTGTGTGTGTGTGTGTGTGTGTGTGTATATATATATATATATATATATATATACACACACACACACATATATATGTATATATAAAATTATAGATAGCTATCGTATCCATAGATCTATAGAGAGGAGGAAGAGAGAGAGAATTTTCCTCTGTCTTTACACAGATAGATAGGTAGATAGATACAAAGAACACAAACCATTCAACTGTTGTGATCTTGAAGCAAAGTTTTAGGACTAAAAGAATGTGGAATATAGTCTGTTGTTTTGTATTGCTTCCACAAAGTTTTGGACTTGTAAATCTTGTCAGGATTCACTCTCACTGCAAGGCACGTACACACATAACAAGTGTATAGTAATAGTGCCCGAGTCCTTTCTGCACGGATTTCTGGAACAGACTTATTTCCATATTATCTGGGTATTATGCTTGTGAGATAAGATGCACCTGTTTATTCATTCTTCATTTCGTTGGTACCATTTGTGTTCCTGTGCCATGACCACAATATGGTACAAGATGCAGTGCCTTTTTATGATTTAAGAGTACACTGTGTAACCTATGTACTTCATGAAATTTAATGCAACACTTTATCAAAGTACTCTAGCAGAAATGGCCAGCTTTGTAGCTTAAACAGGCAAAGAAAATATGGCCATTTTTTTTTTTTTTTTTAAGTACGGTATTTTATTTCATATGTATGCCACACCTTTATGTTTCCTCAAGTGAAGCATGTATGTTTCCATATGCAATTAATATTTAGTTATGTTTCATGTTATTGTGGTGGCTTTATTAAAAATAGGTAGCTAGAACATTACTTCAGTTGACAAATGCTAACTTCATGCCTTTAAAGCTTGCTATCATCAAATATAAGTAGTACAAGCATCTCCTATTTGCTGCAACTGACTATACTTTGCATAGTGTATAAATCTGTACCACATGCTCAGTTGGACTGTACTGCGTGTGTGTGTGTGTGTGTGTGTGTGTGTGTGTGTGTGTGTGTGTGTGTGTGTATGTGTATGTATGTGTGTGTCTGTGTGCGCGTCTGTGTGTGTGGGTTGCAGTATACTGTCATTTGTGTCTTATAGCAGCTTGCTAAACTATAACACTATTTATATTATTTGTGTAATTATGCTTTTATTTAATGAAAATTAAGCATTTGTGGTAAACACAGACAATAAAGTCGCTACCAAAAGCGGTGTGTGTGTGTGTGTGTGTGTGTGTGTGTGTGTGTGTGTGTGTCTGTCTGTTGTGCAGAGCATGCACTCACTGAACATAGCTTTATAAAGTTCCATGGATTCTGAACTGCAGGCTTCTCATCTTCTTACTTCTTGACTTTGTTACTGTTCTGGTTTCTTTCATATCCTTTGTTGTGTATTTTGAACATGGGACTATCCATCCATCCATGTTGTAGTATCCCACTTTATTTTTCATATGGTCATCGGAATGCAGAACCCTGTCCCAGCAGGCAGTATATGCAATGCTTTGAAGTTAATTCTGGAAATGGCACAGTGTGCCATAAAACACATATGTATACTTATTCATACAAAACACATACACACCTGTAGGCAACTTGGAAGGTTGGCAGTCAATTTACTATATACTTTATGGAGTGTGGAGGGCTGGAGTACCCACAGAAAATGCATATGGACAGAAGGATGATTTACTGACTGCAGGGTAGACACTTCCTAGCCTACAACCAAATTAGAGAACATATTGCTGTCTGTAGTGCTCTGCTCTGTGGCATTCTCATGTTATGTCATAGTAATGCATTTGCATTTCAGCTGATCGACTGCTATTGAGTTATTTTACATAAAATTAATCAAACCAATATGAAACAGATACAAAAGGTTGCTAGCACTGAGTTAAGTACCCTAGATTCATTTTTGATGAACTTGTCTTTAAAAGAAGCTTACCACATACTAGATTCTGTCTGAGATGCGCACAGCTTTTATTTTTCTTTTAAAGAGTTTTTGGGAATTCTATTTGCATGGCAGAAGACGACCTTTCTGCAAAGTACGTTTTCTGTAGTGGAGAACAGTAAATGGATTTTTGTGTTATATGCACTCAGAAATTAAATATTCAGCAGACCTTGTATGCATTATTAAATTAGTGGACATATAGCAAACTTCACATTATGATGTTAGCTACATAACGTCATCGTAATGCATAAATAAAAAAGAATGCAAAGCAAAAACTGGTCATAAGTATGAAGTCCTGAATTGCATCTTTCTGGGAGCAGCAAGCAATGTGTTGAGCAACCTGTAAGATTCTGAATAGTTAAAAAGTAGCCGACTTGCCAGTAAATATTTTGACTGTCTTTCTTTAAAAACTATGATTTTGCATTTTATATATTTCTTAGATTTGCAATACAGAATGATATTGCTTTGAGTTTCATGTCTTTACAAACAACTATCAAGCTTTGTTGCTTCTCACTGCAGCTAATGCCTTCCTATTAATAATGTGTTATTATTACAGAGCTGACATTTTGATGGGCTTCTAGCTAGCAGGTTTACAATGATGCTGATCTGGCATATTATAAACAATCACTGCAAACTATGGTTTAATTTACACATTTAGACACACTGCCCATGTTCTAATTTACAGTACACTGATGAGGTGTCTGAGGGAAAATGTATTAATAGCTCTTATTTTGTAGCCCTTTCAAGGCACAGTAAGATGTCAGTGTTATTAATCTGTAGAAGTACACATTGCAGGTAAAAAAAGAAAGGAAAGTTATCAGATTATTTAGCATTATAATACTTTTTCAGTATGGCCAGTTATTCTCTGGTATGCTTCTTAAAGGGATATTTCATATGCCTAGAGATAGCAAAATATATCTGATTCACTGAAATTACTCATTCTGAAAATGTCTGTTACTGCTATGAGAGGTATAAAAATGTTATAGATGTCTAATATACATTACTTACACAATTAACTGGAAAATATATATGAATTCTAAAATGGGCAACTCTTTATCTTTATACCTGCATGTATCAAGTCTATAAACACCCTCCCATCTTTCAAAACCACTCTGAAAAGCTCCCTAGCTGAAATCTGGCTCTCTTCTTGCTCAAAACCAGGATAACCCATATCCCTAAATGTAAACAAGCACATTTTCATTCCTTATACCTCCCTTTTCACTTATTTCCTTACTTATGTCACATTTTCTTCCCTGGCTTTCCTGTTAAATATATCACAAGCATGTTTTTCCATCACTTCATATTGCAACTCCTAGTTGTATTAAAATAACTTAGCTTTAATTTCTCTACAAACTGTCTACAATTTCTCTAAATATTAGCTGATTGTCATATACATTATGAAGTCTAATTTATTACAATTATTCAAACTAGAAATATTTTTGTTTTATTTTTGAAGATTGTACAAGTATTGTTCTTAAAATGTTTTGTAATGAGTTGGAGCTTTTCTCCCTGGGCCTCCACTGAAAATGGGGTTCTACCCAGTCAGACTTCCCCAGTAAATAAATCTCAGTCAATCAATTAATCAATAAATAAATATATCTCATTTGATTTTTGTATGTGAGCGTCTATATATATATATAATATATATATATAATATATATATATATAATACATATATATATATATATATATATATATATATATATATATATATATATATATATATATATATATATATATATATATATATATGTGTATATATATATATATATGTTTTATATATATATATATATATATATATATATATATATATATATGTTATATATATATATATATATGATTGTAAAATCTTTTGCATCATGGTTAAGCATCATTATAATAACACTGAGCAGGGAGGCCTTTATCATAGCACAGTATGACAGCAGGGTGTGGTATATTGCACTTAAGATGTGATACTATCCCATCCTAAATCATACCCTATCTTGCAGTAGCTAATGAGCAGTATCACCCATCTTAGAAAGGGCGGGTAAGAGAATATTTCAGTTTTGACTTATGGCAAAAGGTGATACAGTAATATGATTAGAAAACTGTCTCACTGTTTGAAGATGTAAGTGCTTCTTTGTATTGTTGCACCACATAGAATACAATACAGCCAAACTGTTTTTTGAACCAGATTACATTCTTTGTTTTGAACTCAGTGATTATTTTATATGTTATTCCCTTAAGGGCCAGTAGGGTAATTCCCAAACAACACTGAACCTGCATGTGTAGGTACTGTCTGCTTTATCTGTAATTGCCTTTCTATGTCTCCTGTAAGGAAAAATGTGGTGGTCCACTGATTTTTAGTTAGCAAACAAACTAGGATTCATTGGAGTTCTCTTTACAAAAGAGCTTAAAATATCTGGAAGCTTCTTGGTATACAGCCCTTAACAATAAAGAATTGTAGCAGAAATGTCATGCAATACATATCTAACAGTCTTCTTTAACTATGTCACAAGTTTGGTGTAGTACAAGGAGGAGGAAGATATTGTGAACTTAGAATGGCATTGAGCTGATTCTACATGAAGGTAGGGTTACCACCTGTCCCACATTGAGAGGGACAGTCCCTCTTTGGGCAGTTGTGTCCTGGAAAAAATTGTAAAAATGGCAAATGTCCTGAGATTTTAGGACAAAATTATTTCCTATATTTTATGTAATAGTTGCATAAAACAGTTATTCTGTATCTGAAACACCTAAATGTTATAAGAAACAGAATACGCAACTAAAATGCTACAAGAATAAGCTTTTATTTAGGCAAAAAAGTGAAGTACTGGCCATGAGTGTGTTTCAGCCTGCAAAATCTGACATTTGTACCAAAAATGTCCCACTTTGGGCATTTGAAAAGGTGGCAACCCTACATGAACGTTACTGGTTAAATATAATAAGCTATTAATGGATCATGTGGTGGTCTCAAGGTAAGCAGAGGATTGTTATAAATGTACTTCACTTCTAGGAGGGATGGGAGCTGGCGAAGTACCACATGGTCAGTAACAAGGCTAGTCCCATCCATACTTTTTTAGAACTGACTTTGCATGAGAAATGTTGCCTTTAATGAGAAACTGAGGCCAAAATAATTCAGCAAGAATGGATGAGCAATCTAACTATGGAAACTTATTTGCATGGCCAAGCATAAAAAATAAAACTGGAAAAAAAGAAAAAGAAAACAAGAAAAATGAAAAATACACATGGATGGGGGGAAGTGGACTAGTATCAGATAAAAGAAATGAGACGGATATGCATTTTTTCATCAAAATAAAAAGTTACAGATATTGTTTGTAGATAGTTTGCAAGAATCTATTTAGGAACGGCTGATAAAGCTACCTGGAGTACTGTAATACAGAGCTGGAAATTTCATTAGTATAATCACATTGGCAGGACAAGGCAAGCAATCAAGAGGAAGGGTTAACACAGTGGTTGAAAATATGCATGAATAAATATAAAGATTCAAAAGCTGGGAATACACCATTTTAGAGGAACAGGCCAATGATGTGATGGACAAATCTAAGTTTTCCTGTTAAATACAAACACATAGGTAGCACAATCCAAAATAAATAAATAAATAAAGGAGAGACACATAGAAAACTGGGAAGACATACATGAAAAAGACAACATAATCTAAGGAAACAAATATGGAGACTAAAGGGAAATATGAGGAAGTATTATTTTACAGAAGTTGTGGTGAAGTATAAAATCAAGTTTCCTGCACAGGATAACTAATAAACAGTGTCTGAAATCAAAATGTGTACAACAGTCATCAGGCCAGCCATATGAGGCTATCAGTAGGGCCAATATTGATGAGAAGCCTTTTTACCAAGTTGTCTATTATAAAATAAGCAGACAATTTTGGATGTGTACACATTAACTGCAGTCAGAATCCATATATTTTTGATTATATGGTATTATATTTATTAACTTCATGTTCCAGAAATTGACCAATGCAGTCTTTTCAGATCTGCTGAAACTGCATGCAATGAGCGGAGGAAGGCTGCCAAAAGCAAGTCTTTTTTAGAGTCTTAAATAATCACTTGGGCAAGGATGAGTAACTAAAATATTTGCTACTGTTGGTTGTAGTTTTGTGGATACCATAATGTTGCACACATAGCTTGAGGTAGATGGAGCCATAATAAGCAGTGCTGAGAATAGTAGCTAGAAGTACATACACAGTGTAAATGATTCTGTTTAGCATGATATCCTTTAGGAGAAATTTGATAAGATGGCAGACTCCAACTATTGCTGTTTTTCATTTCATTTATTTATTTATTTGACATCTGTTGACTGGGATACTCCAACTGAGCTAATGCTCTTTTTTGTCAGAGGCCCGAGTAGTAAAGCTCCACAAGTATGCATACACTAAAATAATATAAACGTTTCCACTAGAAAGTACAGTCATTTGCAACACATGGTCAGTAATGCATCAGTTGGTTCCAGATCAGTTTTGATAGAAAATGAAACAGGAAAACGACAATATTTAGGCAATTAGGTGTTAAAACACCACTATTTATAATTCAATTATGCTCAACAGTAAAAAGGATAACAAAATCATACTTTTCGTATGGGCAGTGGAAGGACTACCATGCAAGCATTTTGAGAGATACTACCAATTTAATTTTTGTATGTATAGTATAACACGTCAGAGGTTTTAGAAAACGTAGCTAGAAAATATGAGAATTAAAAAAGGAGGTTAACACAGGAGGCTGGAGTTGAGCGAGCAAGAGTGGGAGAGGGGAGAAAGTAGTAATGAGTAAGAAGGAGATTTGTTAGTGGAGAGAATGTGTAGTGGGGTCAGGAGTTGTAGTAAGGTATGGTGAGCAGGGCTATATGAAAGTTCAAGTAGGCTGGTTACAGGGGCAGGTCCAGGTGCTAGCTAGATGTTTTTTTAAAAGCAGTTTTAAATTGTTTTTCACTGCTAATACTTCTAATAGGCATGGGAAGGTTGTTCCAAGAGAGTGAGGGGAAGTAGCTATATAAGTTTTGTCCAAATGTACTTTTGGGGTTCTAGATTTTTAACAGATTTTGTTCATTGTTTCTGAGAGTCCTAGGTGGATTATAGAGGGTGACACTGGAGGATATCCCAGGACAGAAGGATTTATTATTAAGGATAGAATGTATGATTTTTTAGTTGAGAGATAAATAGTTGTGCTATACTGTGAAGCATTGTAGGGCACAGAATGGCAACATTTAATGTGAAAAGCATTATATAAAGAAAGACGAATGATCCAAGGTAAAAGAAACATTGTTTCAGTGCTGAAGATGTTGTTGCAGTAGTTGTAAGCAGTTATTGAATACAATGGCCTTCTGCCTACCATGTTTCATTATGGGGTCTTGAGGTCCCACAGAGTCTAATTTGTTTATGAAAGACAGATGGTTCCATAAAAGAGACACGCCCTTTCCTCATGGCATCTCTTCTCCCTAGCTACCACCACCATTTTTTCCATTTCTGTTCAAGGCAAAAATAAGCAACTATTTCATGAAATATGTGGATCTATGGAGTCTGGTTAATAGCCAGTGTCTGTGAGTTCCCAGTGTCTATAACTGTGTTCTTCAGGTATGCCTTCCAGGTGTCTTTGTATGTTTTCTTCATTGACTGCAGATCATCTAGATTTCATTGATGTGAGTGCATTCAAGTCCTTTTTGGGAGTTAAATCCACCTTCTCATGTCTTTCTTTCTTCATTGTCCCCATTATTGTTATGGTGTATTCCTTTTTTCCCTTTTTTGACTCAGTGTTTATTTTATATACATTCAATTTCCTCACTCAATTATTTTAATACTGTGCTTGGGATTTCACTTAATTTAGGTACATCCACAGCTTTTCATAATGTCACTTCTACTTCTCATAATAACTTGCTACTTGTTTAGTCATTTATAATACCACAAACTATTCTGGCTGTTATTAAGGAATCATGTGACTAACCAGATTCAGTGTTTGGCTTATTTCTTCTGCTCAGTAACACAGTATTTATGCTGTTCAAACAACAACATTTCGTAAGGTCTTTCAAGGTTAACAGTCATTACTGATTTTCTCAGTGATGGATGCTTTTTCCCCCTTGTTCTTCAATAATAAAAACAAGACTTAAATACCTTCAAGGCTCTTTCCTCTTCGACAAGCAGAAATCGAGTAAATTATACTTGTTCATGCTTTTCTGTAGTTTCTCTCACAGTAAAGAAGAAAAAGAAGAAATCCATTTACTGAGACTATAACTTCTGGATGCGGTTACTGCATTTTCAAACTGCAGATGTTACTTTCGTATTTGCAAGCATGTGCTTTTTCAGCACATACAGATTTCTTTACATCTACAAATGGATATCCTCTCTCTGACACCATGTAATGTAGGAATGTTTGTCAGACCACTCTAGAAACAGCAAATACTTTGGCTTAGCTTCTGGCTTCCATGAGTTTTTTATTCATACTGCCTTAGAAAACCTGAGTGTGTGCATTCAGCTCCCTGAGATATACATTAGTATATATAAAGGGTAAGTATCTCATAAAATACAAGTTGAACACTTTATAGTGCCAGATATTCATGCCCTTTGACAGGGCACAGGGCATTGTAATTTTGGCAGCCTGTAAAAGGATACATCAGTGTCTTTGGTAACCTGAGTAAAGATGCAATGCAAGGTACAAATTGAGAACCTACTCCAATGCTTGGGTCAGATAGCTATTGGGATCTTTGTGGCACCACTTGCATGTCTGAGAATGATGGTGATCTCCTTTGTCTGATAGGTCAGTGACTGTAATGTCATCACATGCTCACAGATCTTTTTTGCTAACAGATGAGTGTTACCAAACTGTGTATTGGTGGTGGTGGGGGGATACCATCAACTTTTAGGCAGGCCTTTCATTCTTGCAGCTGAACTGGCCTTTCTTTCTTAGAGCTGAACACATCACAGGTTCAGGTGGTTATTATGGTAGATACTTTGCAGAACAGGAAAATAGCTTATCTCAGATGTACACCACCTTCAGAGGGCCTCTATATTAACCATTTGGAATTAACAACAGTTTGCTTAGTTCTAAAGAACTTGTAGAAAAGATACATCCATAATTCTTCCTAAATTGGCCCTAAAGCAATCAGTCATAGGTGTTTTAGAATATTTGAAAAACAAGGTGGTACAGGGTTTACCCCTGTACAGTACAACATTACATATTTCTCTCTAGGCTATAGGCAGGGGCAACAATTTCTTAGTGATTCACATGCAAGACAAAATGAACATGCTTGTGGATTGTCTTCTCTTATACAGATCCAGAAACCATGCCCAGATTGGACTTTGTGTATGTGACTGTCCAGAAAAGTATCTTTCTAATACCAAGAGAAAAGTCTGTTTTGAGGAGTACAGCAGGCAGCAGAATAAGGAGGAATTTGTGATGAATGTCTTATTCATACCATGGCAGAAACATTTTCTGTTATTCATACTATGGCAGGAACGATTTGTGTTATTCATACTATGGCAGGAACAATTTCTGTTATTAATACTATGGCATGAAGAATGTCTGTTATTCATACCATAGCAGGATCAATGTCTGTTATTCATACTTTGGCAGGAACAATTTCTGTTATTAATACTATGGCAGGAACAATGTCTTATTCAAACTATGGCAGGAACAATTTCTGTTATTCATACTATGGCAGGAACAATTTTTGTTATTAATAATATGACATGAAGAATGTCTGTTATTCATACCATAGCAGGAAAAATTATTGTTGTTCATACTATGGCAGGAACAATGTCTGTTATTCATACTATGGCAGAACAATGTCTGTTATTCATACTATGGCAGGAACAATATCTGTTATTTATACTATGGCAGAACAATGTCTGCTGTTCATACCATAGCAGGATCAATGTCTTTTATTCATACTTTGGCAGGAACAATTTCTGTTATTCATACCATATCAGTAACAATTTCTGTTATTAATACTATGGCAGGAACAATGTCTGTTGTTCTTACCATGGCAGGAACAATGTCTGTTATTCAAACTTTAGCAGGAACAATATCTGTTGTTCATACCATAGCAGGAACAATTTCTGTTATTCATACTATGGCAGGAACAATTTTTGTTATTAATAATATGACATGAAGAATGTCTGTTATTCATACCATAGCAGGAAAAATTATTGTTGTTCATACTATGGCAGGAACAATGTCTGTTATTCATACTATGGCAGAACAATGTCTGTTATTCATACTATGGCAGGAACAATATCTGTTATTTATACTATGGCAGAACAATGTCTGCTGTTCATACCATAGCAGGATCAATGTCTTTTATTCATACTTTGGCAGGAACAATTTCTGTTATTCATACCATATCAGTAACAATTTCTGTTATTAATACTATGGCAGGAACAATGTCTGTTGTTCTTACCATGGCAGGAACAATGTCTGTTATTCAAACTTTAGCAGGAACAATATCTGTTGTTCATACCATAGCAGGAACAATTTCTGTTATTCATACTATGGCAGGAACAATTTTTGTTATTAATAATATGACATGAAGAATGTCTGTTATTCATACCATAGCAGGAAAAATTATTGTTGTTCATACTATGGCAGGAACAATGTCTGTTATTCATACTATGGCAGAACAATGTCTGTTATTCATACTATGGCAGGAACAATATCTGTTATTTATACTATGGCAGAACAATGTCTGCTGTTCATACCATAGCAGGATCAATGTCTTTTATTCATACTTTGGCAGGAACAATTTCTGTTATTCATACCATATCAGTAACAATTTCTGTTATTAATACTATGGCAGGAACAATATCTGTTGTTCATACCATAGCAGGAACAATTTCTGTTATTCATACCATAGCAGGAACAATGTCTATTATTCAAACTTTAGCAGGAACAATTTCTGTTATTCATACCATAGCAGGAATAATATTCATACCATGGCAGGAACTTTAGCAGGAACAATTTATGTTATTCATACTACAGTAGGAACAATTTCTGCTATTAATACTATGGCAGGAAGAATGTCTTATTAATACTATGGCAGGAACGATTTCTATTATTCATACTATGGGAGGAACAGTGTCTGATGTTCATACCATAGTAGGAACAATTTCTGTTATTCATGCCATATCAGTAACAATTTCTGTTATTAATACTATGGCAGGAACAATATCTGTTGTTTATACCGTAGCAGGAACAATGTCTGTTGTTCATACCGTAGCAGGAACAATGTCTGTTATTCATACTTTAGCAGGAACAATTTCTGTTATTCATACTATGGGAGGAACAATGTCTGTTGTTCATACCATAGTAGGAACAATTTCTGTTATTAATACCATATCAGTAACAATTTCTGTTATTAATACTATGGCAGGAACAATGTCTGTTGTTCATACCATAGCAGGAACAATGTCTGTTATTCAAACTTTAGCAGGAACAATTTCTGTTATTCATACCATGGCAGGAACAATGTCTGTTAGTCATAGTTTGGCAGGAAGAATTTCTGTGCTCCTCTCTTTTCCCCTCTCATCCCATGCTTTATTGCAGATTGATAAAGGAAGCTCTCTGAGTTCTAGTTTAAATATCTAAATCTGAAACCTATGTTAATTTGCTGTTTTCCCTCACAACTAATGCTATTTCAAGGAATCAAAGATACTCCTCTCTGTAATGGCAACTTGTTTTACATTTTGTAGTAGAAATGTCTTATGCAGTGGTAGTGAATGTAGTACTGCATAAATTCTTTGTAAGTGTCAAACGTACCATATCATTATATTACTTTAATTCTGCATGCCATTCTTGTTTTTTTTAATCTTCTGTCACAACTAGTTTGTTGTGGTTAGGAAAGTATGCACAAATAAATAAAAATGAAATACGGAATTACCTACTCCCTTCAGGTGAAGCATTCTAAATACTGTGTGCTAAATACAGACTGCAAAATGGATCCCCCAGTTCTATGCTCCTGAGAATGCTTCAGTTTTTTTATGCAGCTGTCCTCTCATGACCTGTACTTGTGCCTCTTTTTTGTTTTCCTTTTTTTGGTTGACTACCATTTGACCTGTTTTATCTCTGCCTTCCGTTTTCCATCTTGGCCATGATTTTTTGCATTACCTCCAACTTTTCTTCTTAGCCTGTTTCCTGTTCAAATGAGAACATAGTTACATATATATAGTCATAGTTATAGCTTTGGAAATTGTCTCTCATTTTGACTACCAGTACAATCATAATGGTAATATGCACTGGTTATTATGCAGCCTAGCCATTTATTCTGTGATACAGTACATTGATTTTCAGACATAGTTACATAGATGGAAATCAGACTGCTTTCTCTCATTTTTGGTTATTGTTCTATTTGTATATTTCAGTTCAAGGCTGTTCTGTTTGTTTTTATATAAACTGAGTGACATTTTTTTTAAAGCTCTAACAGTGTTCTTGCGTTTTAAGTTGTACCTGTATAATACGATGTACCTCTCAAATTTTATTGGTTTATTCTGAGATGTGTAGTTCTTATTAGCCTATAGACCTTAAAATGATGCTTTAATGCATTCAAACAATGTGCTTATACTAGCTAAACATTTACTTGTTCTGTACACTGCATCTTGGAATCACAAATCTATGATTCAGGTTTATACTCTTTTACAATACAATTGGCATATGGTACTAGTTTAAGAAATGGTATGTTTCACGTCTTCAGTCACCGACTAGATCTTTGATGTTTGCCAGATATTGCAGAATATATCCTAGTTCTTTATACATATGACTGACTTAAAAGTAAATTCTGTCACATACTTAAACTCTTTTAGGTTAACAACTTAGATGGGAATTATAGCTTAACTGGCAGTGTCATTGAAGTAGCACGGCAGCTCTCATTTTAGTTTTCTGCCTTTGTACTCTGAAATAGAAGTCATCAATCACTATAATGAAGGACGGGGAGGGACAGAAAGGACATCCAGACTTAAATTAGAGACACGATGTAGTATATTAAATGCAGTTTTTATTCACACATGCTATTCATTATAATACAGTCTCTCCAAATCATAAACGAGATTAAATATAATTTTCTCTGTAAGATGGACCATAATTGCAAGTGAACATTAACCTAGCTAGTCAACAGATCATTGCATCATCATTGACATTCACCTGCAGAGGAGACCGCTGTCATTTTGGAAACACGTGTATCTGTTTTCATTAAGGTGTCAGATGTGTGCTGTACCTTACAATGTCTTCTATTTCTTAAAATGAGGAGCTAAAATTTAAAGCTTGCTCTAATGCACCTGATGAAATACCCTCCTACTTCCTAAAGACAGCCGCAGAAGCCATTGCCTTTCCCATCTGCATCCTAATAAATCGATCAATTTCAGAATGTCAGGTTCCCCAGCTCTGGAAAAAGGCCTTTATTATTCCACTCCATAAAGGCGGTGACAGTAATGACATTTCCAACTTCCGTCCCATCGCTATCTTATCCCCTATTTCAAAACTTCTCGAAAAATGCATCCACCTTCAACTCTTACCTTGTCTAATAAACAATAACCTTCTTATTCCCACCCAGCATGGATTCCGACCCAGCCATAGCACCACCACCACTCTCCTCTCCTTCCTAGAAACCATAAACAAAGCCCTGACTCTGGTCATATTGTATCCACCCTCCTACTAGACCTCTCTAAGGCCTTTGACACCGTCTCTCATTACCTTCTTCTTACTAAGCTCTCTAAACTAAATCTATCCCTCTCCTCTATTAACTGGTTCACCCGTTACTTATGAAATAGGCAACAAGCAGTTAAGTGGAAAAAAGCTACTTCACCATTCCTAAACACTCCAACAGGTGTGTCCCAAGGCTCAGTTCTAGGCCCCCTTCTATTCAGTATTTTCATTAATGACTTTTACCATGCCATCCCTAATGCCAACCTCATCCAATATGCAGATAACTCGACAATAATCTGTTCTGCAACCTCCACCTCTTCATTAACAAGATTAAACCAAGATGCCTTCTCCTCTACAGAACAAAGGATGCTAGATAACCACATATCACTAAATTCAATGAAGACTAAACTAATGATATTTCCCTCTCTAAAAGCATCACATTGGACAAAAACTCTTTCTCTATCACCAGCCGAAATAACATTCCTCTTGAAACAGTCCCCACTGCTAAACTGTTATGAATCCTCATCAATGACCGATTAAAGTTTGATAGCCATATTCATGTAAATATTAAAAAAACTCACAAGAAACTTGCGATGCTTTATCACCACAACTATCTCATCTCTCTCTCCAGCAGACTCGTTCTTGCCAATACATACCTCATCCCTTCCCTCCTGTATGGTGCCTCTATCCTTACCAATCTGTAATCCTCCCTCAAAGCAAAACTCTCCTTCTGTTACTATAAAATCTCAAAATTTGCAACTAGCCACAGATCCAGTACCCATCAATGCATCTCCCTGCACCAACAGAACTGTCTTGAACTCCCCAATTATCTTACCTATATTCAACTTATCCAAGCACACAAACTTATTTTTTGCCCCTCTCACAGTCCCTGCCTTGCCTGTACCTTCCAAATGCATCGTCCAAACAGATGCCTTTGATCTAAATTCCAAAATTTAATAGAGGTACATAAACCTGATTGCCCTCCAGGCAAACATCTTCTATCCTTCTGCTTAGCACTTCACTGGAATTCTCTCCTGCCTCTTATCCATACCACTAACAGTCTCTTTATCTTTAAAACTTTACTTCACTCACACCTAATCTCACAACGGGAATACTCTTGCTCTCACACTACATAACATCCTACTATAATTCTCTCCTTACCTAACATATCTACTAATAGCTCTCACCCTACATAACATCCTACTATAATTCTCTTCCTACATAACATATCTACTAATAGCTCTCACACTACATAACATCCTACTATAATTCTCTCCTTACCTAACATATCTACTAATAGCTCTCACCCTATATAACATCCTACTATAATTCTTTCCTTACCTAACATATCTACTAATAGCTCTCTCTCTACATAACATCCTACTATAATTCTCTCCTTACCTAACATATCTACTAATAGCTCTCACACTACATAACATCCTACTATAATTCTGTCCTTACCTAACATATCTACTAATAGCTCTCACCCTACATAACATCCTACTATAATTCTCTCCTTACCTAACATATCTACTAATAGCTCTCACACTACATAACATCTTACTATAATTCTCTCCTTACCAAACATATCTACTAATAGCTCTCACACTACATAACATCCTACTATAATTCTCTCTTTACCTAACATATCTACTAATAGCACACATCCTACATAACATCCTACTATAATTCTCTTCCTACATAACATATCTACTAATAGCTCTCACACTACATAACATCCTACTATAATTCTCTCTCTACACAACATATCTACTAATAGCTCTCACCCTACATAACATCCTGCTATAATTCTCACCTTACCTAACAGATCTACTAATAGCTCTCACACTACATAACATCCTACTATAATTCTCTCCTTACCAAACATATCTACTAATAGCTCTCACACTACATAACATCCTACTATAATTCTCTCTCTACCTAACATATCTACTAATAGCTCTCACACTACATAACATCCTACTATAATTCTCTGCTTACCTAACATATCTACTAATAGCTCTCACACTACATAGCATCCTACTATAATTCTCTCCTTATATAACATATCTACTAATAGCTCTCTCCCTACGTAACATCCTACTATAATTCTCTCCTTACCTAACATATCTACTAATAGTTCTCACCCTACATAACATCCTACTATAATTCTCTCTTTACCTAACATATCTACTAATAGCACACATCCTACATAACATCCTACTATAATTCTCTCCTTACCTAACATATCTACTAATAGCTCTCATCCTACATAACATCCTACTATAATTCTCTCCCTACATAACATATCTACTAATCTCACCCTACATAACATCTTACTATAATTCTCTCCCTACATAACATATCTACTAATAGCTCTCACCCTACGTAACATCCTACTATAATTCTCTCCTTACCCAACATATCTACTAATAGCTCTCACCTTACATAACATCCAACTATAATTCTCTCCGTACCTAACATATCTACTAATAGCTCTCTCTCTACATAACATCCTACTATAATTCTCTCCGTACCTAACATATCTACTAATAGCTCTCACCCTACGTAACATCCTACTATAATTCTCTCCTTACCTAACATATCTACTAATAGCTCACATCCTACATAACATCCTACTCTAATTCTGTCCTTACCTAACATATCTACTAATAGCTCTCACACTACATAACATCCTACTATAATTCTGTCTTTACCAAACATATCTACTAATAGCTCTCACACTACATAACATCCTACTATAATTCTCTCCTTACCTAGCATATCTACTAATAGCTCTCACCCTACATAACATCCTACTATAATTCTCTCCTTACCTAACATATCTACTAATAGCTCTCACACTACATAACATCCTACTATAATTCTCTCCTTACCTAACATATCTACTAATAGCTCTCACCCTACATAACATCCTACTATAATTGTCTCCTTACCTAACATATCTACTAATAGCTCTCACACTACATAACATCCTACTATAATTCTCTCTTTACCAAACATACCTGCTAATAGCTCTCACACTACATAACATCCTACTATAATTCTCTCCTTACCTAACATATCTACTAATAGCTCTCACACTACATAACATCCTACTATAATTCTCTCCTTACCTAGCATATCTACTAATAGCTCTCACCCTACATAACATCCTACTATAATTCTCTCTTTACCAAACATATCTATTAATAGCTCTCACACTACATAACATCCTACTATAATTCTCTCCTTACCTAACATATCTACTAATAGCTCTCACCTTACATAACATCCAACTATAAATCTCTCCGTACCTAACATATCTACTAATAGCTCTCACCCTACATAACATCCCACTATAATTCTCTCCTTACCTAACATATCTACTAATAGCACACATCCTACATAACATCCTACTATAATTCTCTCCTTACCTAACATATCTACTAATAGCTCTCACACTACATAACATCCTACTATAATTCTCTTCCTACATAACATATCTACTAATAGCTCTCACCCTACATAACATCCTACTATAATTCTCTCCTTACCTAATATATCTACTAATAGCTCAAACCCTACATAACATCCTACTATAATTCTCTCCTTACCTAACATATCTACTAATAGGTCTCACACTACATAACATCCTACTATAATTCTCTCTTTACCAAACATATCTGCTAATAGCTCTCACACTACATAACATCCTACTATAATTCTCTCCTTACCTAACATATCTACTAATAGCTCTCACCCTGTATAACATCCTACTATAATTCTCTCTTTACCAAACATATCTGCTAATAGCTCTCACCCTACATAACATCCTACTATAATTCTCTCCTTACCTAACATATCTACTAATAGCTCTCACCCTACATAACATCCTACTATAATTCTCTCCTTACCTAACATATCTACCAATAGGTCTCACACTACATAACATCCTACTATAATTGTCTCCTTACCTAACATATCTACTAATAGGTCTCATCTAACATAACATCCTACTATAATTCTCTCTTTACCTAACATATCTACTAATAACTCTCACCCTACATAACATCCTACTATAATTCTCTCTTTACCAAACATATCTGCTAATAGCTCTCACACTACATAACATCCTACTATAATTCTCTCTTTACCAAACATATCTGCTAATAGCTGTCACACTACATAACATCCTACTATAATTCTCTCTTTACCAAACATATCTGCTAATAACTCTCACCCTACATAACATCCTACTATAATTCTCTCTTTACCAAACATATCTGCTAATAGCTCTCACACTACATAACATCCTACTATAATTCTCTCCTTACCTAACATATCTACTAATAGCTCTCACCCTACATAACATCCTACTATAATTCTCTCCTTACCAAACATATCTACTAATAGGTCTCACACTACATAATATCCTACTATAATGCTCTCCTTACCTAACATATCTACTAATAGCTCTCACACTACATAACATCCTACTATAATTCTGTCCTTACCAAACAAATCTACTAATAACTCTCACCCTACATAACATCCTACTATAATTCTCTCCTTACCTAATATATTTACTAATAGCGCTCACCCTACATAACGTCCTACTATAATTCTCTCCTTACCTAACATATCTACTAATAGGTCTCACACTACATAACATCCTACTATAATTGTCTCCTTACCTAACATATCTACTAATAGGTCTCATCTAACATAACATCCTACTATAATTCTCTCCTTACCAAACATATCTACTGATAGCTCTCACCCTACATAACGTCCTACTATAATTCTCTCCTTACCTAACATATCTACTAATAGCTCTCACCCTACATAACATCCTACTATAATTCTCTCCTTACCTAACATATCTACTAATAGGTCTCACACTACATAACATCCTACTATAATTCTCTCCTTACCAAACATATCTACTAATAGCTCTCACACTACATAACATCCTACTATAATTCTCTCTTTACCAAACATATCTGCTAATAGCTCTCACACTACATAACATCCTACTATAATTCTCTGCTTACCTAACATATCTACTAATAGCTCTCACCCTACATAACATCCTACTATAATTCTCTCCCTACATAACATATCTACTAATAGCTCTCACCCTACATAACATCCTACTATAATTCTCTCCTTACCTAACATATCTACTAATAGGTCTCACACTACATAACATCCTACTATAATTCTCTCCCTACATAACATATCTACTAACAGCTCTCACCCTACATAACATCCTACTATAATTCTTTCCTTACCTAACATATCTACTAATAGCTCAAACCCTACGTAACATCCTACTATAATTCTCTCCTTACCAAACATATCTACTAATAGCTCTCTCTCTACATAACATCCTACTATAATTCTCTCCTTACCAAACATATCTACTAATAGGTCTCACACTACATAATATCCTACTATAATGCTCTCCTTACCTAACATATCTACTAATAGCTCTCACACTACATAACATCCTACTATAATTCTGTACTTACCAAACAAATCTACTAATAACTCTCACCCATAACATCCTACTATAATTCTCCTTACCTAATATATTTACTAATAGCGCTCACCCTACATAATGTCCTACTATAATTCTCTCCTTACCTAACATATCTACTAATAGGTCTCACACTACATAACATCCTACTATAATTGTCTCCTTACCTAACATATCTACTAATAGGTCTCATCTAACATAACATCCTACTATAATTCTCTCTTTACCTAACATATCTACTGATAGCTCTCACCCTACATAACATCCTACTATAATTCTCTCCTTAGCTAACATATCTACTAATAGCTCTCACACTACATAACATCCTACTATAATTCTCTCCTTACCTAACATATCTACTAATAGCTCTCACTCTACATAACATCCTACTATAATTCTCTCCTTACCTAACATATCTGCTAATAGCTCTCACACTACATAACATCCTACTATAATTCTCTCCCTACATAACATATCTACTAATAGCTCTCACGCTACATAACATCCTACTATAATTCTCTTTACCAAACATATCTGCTAATAGCTCTCACACTACATAACATCCTACTATAATTCTCTCCCTACATAACATATCTACTAATAGCTCTCACGCTACATAACATCCTACTATAATTCTCTCTTTACCAAACATATCTGCTAATAGCTCTCACACTACATAACATCCTACTCTAATTCTCTCCTTACCTAACATATCTACTAATAGCTCTCACACTACATAACATCCTACTATAATTCTCTCCTTACCTAACATATCTACTAATAGCTCTCACCCTACATAACATCCTACTATAATTCTCTTCCTACATAACATATCTACTAATAGCTCTCACGCTACATAACATCCTACTATAATTCTCTCCTTACCTAACATATCTACTAATAGCTCTCACCCTACGTAACATCCTACTATAATTCTCTCCTTACCAAACATATCTACTAATAGCTCTCACACTACATAACATCCTACTATAATTCTCTCTTTACCAAACATATCTGCTAATAGCTCTCACACTACATAACATCCTACTATAATTCTCTCCCTACATAACATATCTACTAATAGCTCTCACGCACATAACATCCTACTATAATTCTCTTTACCAAACATATCTGCTAATAGCTCTCACACTACATAACATCCTACTATAATTCTCCTTACCTAACATATCTACTAATAGCTCTCACCCTACATAACATCCTACTATAATTCTCTTCCTACATAACATATCTACTAATAGCTCTCACTACATAACATCCTACCATAATTCTCCTTACCTAACATATCTACTAATAGCTCTCACCCTATATAACATCCTACTATAATTCTTTCCTTACCTAACATATCTACTAATAGGTCTCACACTACATAACATCCTACTATAATTCTCTCCCTACATAACATATCTACTAACAGCTCTCACCCTACATAACATCCTACTATAATTCTCTCCTTACCTAACATATCTACTAATAGCTCTCTCCCTACATAACATCCTACTATAATTCTCTCCTTACCAAACATATCTTCTAATAGGTCTCACACTACATAATATCCTACTATAATTCTCTCCTTACCTAACATATCTACTAATAGCTCTCACACTACATAACATCCTACTATAATTCTGTCCTTACCAAACAAATCTACTAATAGCTCTCACCCTACATAACATCCTACTATAATTCTTTCCTTACCTAATATATTTACTAATAGTGCTCACCCTACATAACGTCCTACTATAATTCTCTCCTTACCTAACATATCTACCAATAGGTCTCACACTACATAACATCCTACTATAATTGTCTCCTTACCTAACATATCTACTAATAGGTCTCATCTAACATAACATCCTACTATAATTCTCTCCTTACCTAACATATCTACTAATAGCACACATCCTACATAACATCTTACTATAATTCTCTCCTTACCTAACATATCTACTAATAGCTCTCACCCTACATAACATCCTACTATAATTCTCTCCTTACCTAACATATCTACTAATAGGTCTCACACTACATAACATCCTACTATAATTCTTTCCTTACCTAACATATCTACTAATAGCTCTCACCCTATGTAACATCCTACTATAATTCTCTCCTTACCAAACATATCTACTAATAGCTCTCTCTCTACATAACATCCTACTGTAATCCTCTCCTTACCAAACATATCTACTAATAGGTCTCACACTACATAATAGCCTACTATAATGCTCTCCTTACCTAACATATCTACTAATAGCTCTCACACTACATAACATCCTACTATAATTCTGTCCTTACCAAACAAATCTACTAATAACTCTCACCCTACATAACATCCTACTATAATTCTCTCCTTACCTAATATATTTACTAATAGCGCTCACCCTACATAACGTCCTACTATAATTCTCTCCTTACCTAACATATCTACTAATAGGTCTCACACTACATAACATCCTACAATAATTGTCTCCTTACCTAACATATCTACTAATAGGTCTCATCTAACATAACATCCTACTATAATTCTCTCTTTACCTAACATATCTACTGATAGCTCTCACCCTACATAACATCCTACTATAATTCTCTCCTTACCTAACATATCTACTAATAGCTCTCACACTACATAACATCCTACTATAATTCTCTCCTTACCTAACATATCTACTAATAGGTCTCACTCTACATAACATCCTACTATAATTCTCTCCTTACCTAACATATCTGCTAATAGCTCTCACACTACATAACATCCTACTATAATTCTCTCCCTACATAACATATCTACTAATAGCTCTCACGCTACATAACATCCTACTATAATTCTCTCTTTACCAAACATATCTGCTAATAGCTCTCACACTACATAACATCCTACTATAATTCTCTCCCTACATAACATATCTACTAATAGCTCTCACACTACATAACATCCTACTATAATTCTCTCTTTACCAAATATATCTGCTAATAGCTCTCACACTACATAACATCCTACTGTAATTCTCTCCTTACCTAACATATCTGCTAATAGCTCTCACACTGCATAACATCCTACTATAATTCTCTCCTTACCTAACATATCTACTAATAGCTCTCACCCTACATAACATCCTACTATAATTCTCTTCCTACATAACATATCTACTAATAGCTCTCACACTACATAACATCCTACTATAATTCTCTCCTTACCTAACATATCTACTAATAGCTCTCACCCTATATAACATCCTACTATAATTCTTTCCTTACCTAACATATCTACTAACAGGTCTCACACTACATAACATCCTACTATAATTCTCTCCTTACCTAACATATCTACTAATAGCTCTCACCCTACGTAACATCCTACTATAATTCTCTCTTTACCAAACATATCTGCTAATAGCTCTCACACTACATAACATCCTACTATAATTCTCTCCCTACATAACATATCTACTAATAGCTCTCACGCTACATAACATCCTACTATAATTCTCTCTTTACCAAACATATCTGCTAATAGCTCTCACACTACATAACATCCTACTATAATTCTCTCCTTACCTAACATATCTACTAATAGCTCTCACCCTACATAACATCCTACTATAATTCTCTTCCTACATAACATATCTACTAATAGCTCTCACACTACATAACATCCTACTATAATTCTCTCCTTACCTAACATATCTACTAATAGCTCTCACCCTATATAACATCCTACTATAATTCTTTCCTTACCTAACATATCTACTAATAGGTCTCACACTACATAACATCCTACTATAATTCTCTCCCTACATAACATATCTACTAACAGCTCTCACCCTACATAACATCCTACTATAATTCTCTCCTTACCTAACATATCTACTAATAGGTCTCATCTAACATAACATCCTACTATAATTCTCTCCTTACCTAACATATTTACTAATAGCTCTCACACTACATAACATCCTACTATAATTCTCTCCTTACCTAATATATTTACTAATAGTGCTCACCCTACATAACGTCCTACTATAATTCTCTCCTTACCTAACATATCTACCAATAGGTCTCACACTACATAACATCCTACTATAATTGTCTCCTTACCTAACATATCTACTAATAGGTCTCATCTAACATAACATCCTACTATAATTCTCTCCTTACCTAACATATTTACTAATAGCTCTCACACTACATAACATCCTACTATAATTCTCTCCTTACCTAACATATCTACTAATAGCTCTCACCCTATATAACATCCTACTATAATTGTCTCCTTACCTAACATATCTACTAATAGGTCTCATCTAACATAACATCCTACTATAATTCTCTCCTTACCTAACATATTTACTAATAGCTCTCACACTACATAACATCCTACTATAATTCTCTCCTTACCTAACATATCTACTAATAGCTCTCACCCTACATAACATCCTACTATAATTCTCTTCCTACATAACATATCTACTAATAGCTCTTACACTACATAACATCCTACTATAATTCTCTCCTTACCTAACATATCTACTAATAGCTCTCACCCTACATAACATCCTACTATAATTCTTTCCTTACCTAACATATCTACTAATAGGTCTCACACTACATAACATCCTACTATAATTCTCTCCTTACCTAACATATCTACTAATAGGTCTCAGACTACATAACATCCTACTATAATTCTCTCTTTACCAAACATATCTGCTAATAGCCTCCTTTAGCCCATAATCTCCTGAAGGAACTTGCATTCTTTTTTACTGCCTTAATTTGTACATAATGGAATTTTTCATGCATTTGCTCCAGCAAATGCCAATGTATTGTAACTGTTGTTAACATTTATTATCTTTCTCTAATGTCTGATTAACTGTTTTGTTAATGTCATAATGATTGTTGTTCTGTAATCTTGTAATTCTGAAATGTATTATATTTGTACTTACTTGAGCTTTTCTCCCCAGGACTCCATTGAAAATGGGTTCCTTGCGGCCCAATGGACTGTCCTGGTAAACAATCTGCAAATAAATAAATAAAATAATAAATTAGAAATACAGTTTCATCTCTGTAGTCATTAAAATGAGCTATATAAACAATTATTTAAATATTTAAAATGTTGCATATGTAAACCTTGTAGGACTAGTGACACCAAACAAACTATCTGAAAATAGTATCTGTATTATATATTTAAAGACAGTACATGATGTGTGGCTATTACTATTAAAGAACCTAGGGGAAGTTTTATAAAGAAGGATTCATTTCAATGTTTTTCAAAGCTGTTCTAATGTTTTTCTTTTGTTGTCATTCATTTATCACCTTTTGCCTAACAACCACCAGCCATCTTTAGGGCCAGTTATCCACCTGTCAACCATAAGATGCTATTGTCTAAGTAGTTATCAGGGCCTTTGTGATATGGTGTAAGTCTTCACTGCTTGATGGCTAGTGTGTGTTTTCTGACAAGAAGTCTTTGCAATAGCCCCTTCTAGTAAACCCTTTTGAGGACTATTGCTAAGCATGTTGGCAGAAGTAAAGTACTTTGTCCTGTTTACCCAACTGTATGTTGGTCTCCCAAGTGTAATGTGGAATTACAGGAGCCTGAAACAGTACTCTGTTCCTCAAAATAGTTAATCTGGCTTACATTTTTCATTCCAGTCCCCATGACTCATCTTTTCCAGTACTCAAGCACTACTTGTAGCCAGTTCTGAGATGCAGAGGATAGGAGCCTCAGCTATGATCCAGGGTCTGGGGTTCATTTAGAACCCCCAGCACTGCAGGATTCAGGCAGGGAAGGAAAGAAGTTAAGGGGCATGGCCTGTTTGCCTTTACTGGGGCGGTAGCAGATGCTTAGTGAGCACACAAGGTGATGTGATTTCTACAGTAGGCACTGGGGAACCATGACCTGTGCTTGTGTCTGGGAGGGCAAAGCTGCTTGCTGGCCGCACCCTTTGCAGATAAGAGGCTCAAGCTGCATGGTCAGTCCATTGCATCATGCCTTCACTAACAGAAGCTGAGTGAGTACAGGGAACATAGGACTTAAGATCAAAACCTTAAACCTCACTGATGGAGGTTTAAATGCTGACCCCTACTGGTTGACATTTCCCCTGTTCATGGGGAACACATAGGCAGATTGCCTGGGATATGGGTGCTGATGACTGGCCAACAGCAGGGGCAAAAAACATTAAAAAAAAGTTTAAACACTACATGACTTCAGATTAGCTTGGTCATAATCATGATTTATCTATCTTTGGCTTTTAATAATTGATAAAATTATTGTACCATGCTGACACATAGTAACACATAGCAGTATATTAAAATAATTAATAGAATGCTTTTTCTGTAACTTCTTCTGAGCAAAAAGCAACAGTTCTATGGTAGATCATGTTATGAAAGTATAAAACCACTCACATATACACACACAGATGCACTTACACTATTTAGTGTTATTGAGCACCCCTAGCAAGTATGTCTAATATATGATTAGGGATCACCAGCTAGAGCAAACTCATAATCAGCTGAGGGAGTAAGAAAATACACTGTTCTGTCTCAGTGAAATTGCTCAAGTTTCATATCAATTCTTCTTTATGTTAGGTTATGTATAAAAGTAATTTGAAGGTACAATAGAAAGTTCTTTTCTGTAGGACATTTTAGTCAGTTTCTTGTTTTTAGTTATTTAGCCTTTATTGAACCAGTTCATAGATAATCATTACTAAAATTTTAATCATTTTCATCAGTTCTTCAACTGAAAAACCATAATGAATTATGAATAACGGGGCCTATAAGCATGGCTCTAAAAGACACTGACAGAAATGTAATCTGAGTACAATATATTCACCATGTTCACTGGTATTTTGAGAGTATGACATTCAGCATCAAGTAACAAGATGACTGCACAATAGTGCTCAATAACTCATGTGTATTCTGTTATTTATATACTAAAATCCGATGTAAAATTACTGGCACCATTTCTTTTAGCTTTCACAATTAGTATTAGATTAAAGTTGTATCAGTTGTGGTCTGATCAATCCCCCGTAAAAAAAATGTTTATTATTTTCTACACCTGATATACATTGCAAACCATCTTTAATACTATTAGACATTATCTAGTCAACCGTTATCGAATATGGAGCCTTCTGCAGCTTACATTCATCCATTGTGTTATTATTTCACTGAATAGGAACTGCACATTTAAGGAAAAAAGGAAAACAGTCTGCCCTAGATTAGAACTAAAATAGAGAAGATGGAGAAGATCTGGAGGCAATATTTGGGCAAAGTATCACTCAGCCAAACCTGTTTTTCTGTAATTATTTTGCCAATCAAGAAATAAAACAATGAATGTTATACATTTCAGTTAGCAATCATACTTCTTTTCAAACAACATCAAAGTATAAAATATTGTAGATTTTTTTTAAACCATAAAATGGCTTCTCTACATTTATCACAGCTTCCTTCAAACTGATGATGATACTTTAATGATTTGTATTCACTTTACTGATACTGTGGTAAAAAAATGTAACAATACAGTTAATAGAAACAAAGCTGTTTCCTCATTACATCTTCAAAACTCATATTCTCCAAACTGTCCAATCTACTATGGGTCTCAAATTACTGAACAGACTTAAACCTGGAAATCACTTTACAATAGTCTTACAAGTTTGAACACCATGCCTGCCAGATAAACACTTTAATAAATAGATACATACGAGAAGGAAAAGTACTACTACATTGAAAACATTATCTAATTGTCCCTGCATGCAAGAGTTGTTTCACAGCATCACTTAAACTATCACTCCATCTCATTATTATCCCATCTTTCCAAAATTCTTCATAAATTTAACCTATCCAAAGCTTTTCATTTTGACCTAGACACTGTTTATAACTGTGCTGGAAACTTCTGGATTTGCATAAAGTACCATAAGGGGTAATTCTGCAGGGAGATTGAACACAACTACCTCTTAACTTCTCCCAGAAGGTACTGATGTTAAGAATGATATTTTTTGGATTCAGTCTTGTTTGTGCTAAACATGATGAAAATAGCTATTGACAAAGGAGACTTGAAACTGCTGAAGTGATTGAAAGATTCCACCATATCGCTCTCGGATCTGAAACTTCAAGTAGTTAGACTTAAGTTGCAGATGTGCATTCATTCTTTCTACTCATCCCTAAATGATATGGGCCTACATCTTAATGTTTTTAAGACTAGGTCAAGAAAGTTCTCCTCTAAATTGAGCCAAATTCCATTTCTAAAAACCTGTTGATACATTGCCCAAAAAAATGTTGAAAAAAAAAAAAGCTTTTAGTTACCTCAGTTAACAACATCAAAATAGAAAAGATAAAATCTTTAAAAATTCTGGGAGTCATTCTAGATAACTATTTAAAATGTGACCTGCACATAGAAAACTCTATGGAAAGTATGTGTTGCAAAAATATTTATCATGGAAGATGGAGGCCTTGCCGGTGCAGATTCATACCCACTGTCTTCCCTAAAGTGTTCATTTTATCCTTCTAGTGACATCCTATCATTATGGTACTAAAAAAAGCATAGAGTGGAATTGCTGTCTGTCAATTTTGTTGAGTAGAATGGAATAGAATTCAGTCATCATCTCACTACTGCACAGCTGTCTTGGTACGAAGCTCCTCATATCACCAAAATTCTAATCTGTAAACCACACCATTATCTGGTATACCATACTGATAATCAAAGAGGTTGTTTTGGCCATACTGTAACCATGCTAGGCAAAACATTAAATATAGGTATTCAAACTTTGCCATGTGATTTGACAGTCAGTGGATCAACATAGTCAACATAAGTTGAAATCATAAGCCAGCACTGTGGAGTAGAGGGATTAAGCCGTAACTACAGCCCTGATGACCAGAGGCTTGGGCATGTGGGGTGCTGGAATGGAAGGATGGGCATGTCTATTCCATGTGGTTAGGGTGTTCGTTTAGGCATTTCTTTCAGGGAGGCATGGTGCATAGAAGGATATAGCCTTTGGATATAACACACAGATGCAGTAGATGGAGGAAATTAAGCGGATAGGTCAGAAATGAAAAAAAAATCCCCCCATGGAAGCAAACAAAATCACTAACCTCCAAGATACCCTTAGGTTCTACACTAGCATAAGCCATACCATGGAGATAGTCCAGAGGCAGTTAAACCCGGCAATGGATGATGGCACTTGGGTAAGCTTAAAAGAATGAAGCAGAAGGGGAACAAAACATACATAAGATTAAACCACAGGTAATGCAGGCATAACTTAATTTAGCATTACTTTCGTTCATTTCAGACACTTACTCATTTCATAATCCTTAGAGAGACTAGTTCACACTACGTGTATTTATGTTCCTCTGCCATGCCCTTGGTCTGCATCAGGGCCTTAATCTTTTAGGTAGCATATGTGGCACCTCCTGGCAGAAGACTTCAGTGGAGATCCTTACTAGGTGACAAGATCACCTGAAATAAATCCACTCAGTCTAGAGGATCAGAGGCTCTACTCTAATACCCTTTTAGTACTACTGAGCTTCTTATTTAAAAATGGAGTATGATAAGCCCAGCAGCACTTTGAAAGAAAGACATTTAGGTTCATAGGTTCATACTAGGCTATCTGCCCTAGGGCATTTATAAGCCTAGCCAGAATGTGTTTGGCTTTCGCCACCCATTTTAAATTTATTTTGCTATGCCCTTTTTCGAGGTTAGTATACTGTGCCTCTGTCTAACAGTGACACAGAAGTGATACCTGGGGTAAACCTACGATCTCCCATCCACTCATCAGGATTCCTCTTGAAGAGAGTCAATGAGGGACTCTGCCTAACCTGGACTGGGATTTTATTCCAGAGTGAAGGGAGCCTCTGGGTTATGAATCTGTCCCACCAGCATGTCCTATTTATTTCAGTGCTGAGGTTCAAGTCTCTCAAGTGTGTAGCTCAATGGGATTTGGATTTTCTGAGGTGCAGCATGTCCATTAATTCCAGGTTGGACATGGCTTTATACGTCAGGCACAGATTGCCTCTGAACAGGCGGTATGCCACTGAGTAGAGCTGGAGTTTCTTTAACCGGGCAGCATATGGCATCTGTTTGAGCCCTTTGATCCTCTTGGTGAGGTACTTTTGGGGTCTTTCCAGTTGCTCCAGGTGCCTGGTAAGGTACATCCCAAAAGGGGCATTGTACTCCATTATGGGCCTGATGAGAGATGAGTAAAGAGGCACGATGACCTCCCCTGATCTAGATGTGAATCCCTTCATGATTAGGTGGGCTATATAAAATGTTTTTCTAACCACTTTGGCCACGTGGTTGTCAAATGAGAGATTGCTATCAACTTGGGTCCCCAGGTCCCTAATTACTTCTTCTGTACTTAATGGATTACCACCTATGTGGTAATTTGTGGGCACTTTGTTTTTGCCAAAGGGGATGACTATACACTTTTTGGCATTTAGCTTGAGGCCATGGCTCTGGCACCAGTTGTCTGTTTCTATGAGGCGCTTTTGGAGGATGCTTGTGTCGGCTGGAGAGTTGATTATGGCGCCCAGTTTGCAGTCATCTGCGAACTTGGTCAGCCACAGTCCTTCCGTGTTGGCCTGTACCTCTGAGAAATATATACCGAACAAGAGAGGTCCCAGGACTGAGCCTTGTGGGACACCACTTGTAACTGGTTTGGAGTCTGACATGGCTCCAGCAATTCTAACCATGTGGGTTCTGTCCTTGAGCCAGTTTGCAATCCATCTAGTGACATAGGGGTTTATATTTAAGCTGGTGAGCTTATCTATAATGCCCAAGTGGGCTATTGTATCGAAGGCTTTTGTGAGGTCCAGGTAGGCTGTGTGGGCCACCTTCCCCTCGTCAATGGCCTTGGTGACTGTTTCAAAGAAATCAACCAGGTTTAAGAGGCAGGATCTGCCCTTAACAAAGCTGAACTGGGTAGGATCCAGTGTTTGTAGGTCCCCAATATCTTTATTTATGAGGTCCATGATGATCCTTTCCATAGCTTTGCAGACCATGCTAGTCAGGCTTATGGGGCGATAGTTTCCAGGATCCGTTGAGGCACCACCTTTATGGGGAGGGACCACTGTTGCTGTACGCCACTCTTTGGGCACATATCCTGTAGTAAGGCTGAGATTGAACAGTAGTTTTATGTTTGGGTTTAGCTCTTCTTGGAGTTCATGTAGGACGCAGCCCGGGACACCATCTGGTCCCATTGATGCTGTGATTTTTGCTTTGGAGAGGGCGGCTCTTACCTGAGCATCTGAGATGTCAGGGGGGCAGCACTCTGCTGGGATAGATATTTGCCCTTTTGGTGGGGAGGGGAGAAGTTTGCTGAACCTGTCAGCTAGGATGTTGGCAATGTCTGTGGGTTCAGTGTATTTTTTGTCATTTTGGACTAATTCTGAGCATATCTGGGAATTACCACCCAGGTTCCTAACATAACTAAAGAAAGCCTTGTGATTATCCTTAGTGTCCTGTGCAATTTTTCTCTCGAAGCTGGCCTTAGACAATTTATGTGTGCCCGTAGTTTTTTGCTAATACTGATCAGTGATGCCTTCCCTTTTTGGGATTTTGCTCTATCATTTAGTAGCTTCCTCCTTCTATTGTATAGTTTGTTTATGGCTGGGGTCCACCGGACAAGACGTCTGCCTTTGGAGGATTGGGTCTTGGTTTTTATTTGGGATCGCATGATCCATGCATTCCTGAAGGTGTTCATAGAATGCGTTTATAAAGGATTCTGCGGTCTGGGCCGTATTTTCCACTGGCCCGGGGGCATTGAAGGATTCCACCTCAGTTTTGAGGAGTGTGAAATTTGCTTTAGAGAAGTTTTTCACTGTGGTTTTCTGGGCAGGGGGTGGGGTCGGGATGTGAATATCCAGTGAGATTAGTTTATGGTCTGATCTTACCAGTGAGGGATGCACTTCTGGTCTGGAGCATAGAGTCCCCATGTTGGTGATGATCAGGTCCAGTATGTTTTCCCCTCTTGTGGGAGTGGTAACAAGTTGTTCCATAGCATTTGAGTTTATAAATTCTAGGAACCTTTGGGCTAGGGTGTTGGAGCTAGAGTAATGCTCCCAGTCTATGTTTGGGTAGTTGAAGTCACCCAATATAATGGTGTTTGGAGAGACCTTAATATTTTCCATTGTTCTTAGGAAGGCCGAGTGGGGTTCCTGGGTTTGGGAGGGTGGTCTGTAGCAGGCTATAAACTGGAAGGTAGTTTTACCCACTGTGAGTTGCACATGGATAGTCTCTGATGCTTCGTGCTTTGCCACCAACCTGGAGGTGTGGGTATCTTTGATGAATATCGGTACTGCCCCTCCTTTTGTGGTTCGGTCCAAGTTTTGGGGCCGAATAGCATGATATGAGGTATAACCTGGTAGTGCTGGGGTGCTCTCGGGAGCCCTGAACCAGGTTTCTGTTACTGTTCAGATAACAGAACTTGTCACTTTTTTAAGACATTGTCAAGAATTTGTGAGATAATATCTAGAAAAACAGTCTGGTAAATGAAGAGTTAATCCATTAAGTTTGTGTTTTACCAGCATAGAACTGCACAATGCCTTAAGTACCACTACTGTTACATCAACCCATTGATCAGTCTCCCAGTCTCCTTTTCTGCTGTGTATTTCAAATCATCCACTTGACTCCAGCCTTATTGTGTAAAGACACAAAGATCTGACTGAATCCTGCATGACCTGCACTTGCTTATCATCATAGAGATCTGATGAATCAGGCAGTGGAAGATGAGCTTCAGTACCGTATGCCAGCTCTCTCATCATCACAGCATCGAAGGATGCTAGATCTGTGTTAAGAGAAAAAGTTTTAAAAACATACTGTTATTTGTCTTTTTCCTCTTCTTGCAAAGTGAACATGTTATTTGTTGGGATATGCCTATCAAAGATGGGCCTCATCTGTAAACAAAATGCAGCATTGCTTATGAACCTGAATAATAACTGTTTTCTGCTTTTCAGAATAAAGAGATTTGGTTATAGCTTAGTGTAGCCTGGGATAAGGACGCACAGCCGAGTAAGAGTTAATTTACTGAAGCAGGCTGTATGTCCTGGAAAATTTGAGCTACCATTGTTGAACTGAACATTCTGTACTTCTTGAACATTCTGTACTAACTGTTGGTTTGAGGTGATTTGTGATAAACATGTTTATCACAGGTGTTTTCCATAGCCAACTGTCAATGGTCAGAAATGTAACAAAAAGTTGCTTTGCTTGCAGTATAAAAGTTGATGTCAGTAAACAAGGTGACCAGAGGAGATCATCTTGGCCAACATGCTGTGTAATCTGGTTAGCTGCTAATAAAGAAGTTTTTCATCACCTGAGGCAGATGTGACTCGTTTGAATTTTTCTACTGACATTTTGGTCATTCGGACCGGAAACCTCTACGAAGATATGGATCAGACCGACAGAGAGACCGAAAAACCTGTGCAGGTGAGGGTTTCTCATCTTAAGATTCCCTCGACTGAAAGCCCTCTGACTCATTTGTCGTTGAGAGGAGGCCGGCCGCTCTCTGATCCCTATCTCAGGGACGGTTTCTGAACGAAAAGGGGAAACGGAGTCTCATCTGGTTCAGGTAGGATGAAAACTAAATTTTCTTTTAATTTAATTTAACCTTGTCGACAAGGGTTTTACTTTTAGTTAAGGGTGAGTAGGATTACTTGTTAAGATTATTTTGTTAGGATCACCCATTAAGATAGCCCCATTTTATAATAAGCCCTGTAAAATAACTTTGATACAGTCCTAAAATAAGAAATCTAGGGGAAACATGAGTTCGAGTTGCTGCAAGTGTGAGAGTGATGTCTGTTTAAATGTTGATGCTAAGTATATGAAAGGTTTAAACAAAAATAATGTAAAATTTTTGAAAAAGTGGAAGTTGAAATATGATTTTGATGGTACCCTGAATAAGAATGTCTGTGCAAAATTGGTTAGAGATTTGAAAAGAGATGCAGGAACTAGAACTAAAAAGCAAAGACAACTGGGATTTCCCCAAGCACAGAAATGGTTATAAGAGGCAAATAAACAAGCTATAAAAGAAAAACAGTGCCAGGAAAAAGAAAAAATAAATCAAAAGGGATCACTGGTGGCAAGTGGAAAAGTAGCTTTATTTTTAGATAAGGAAGATGAGCATACAGTTTGTGCGGTACAAAGGCAGGCAACTGCCCCACCGTATGGGGAAATTGCTGCTGCTGTACCAGCGGAACCTCCTCAATATCAGTCTGAAGATGTGGGATCTGTACAGCAGGGTGGGTTATTGGCTGCTCAAGGAAATGTTGTGACCCCTCTAATTTACCCGCAAATTCCCGTAGTACCCAAGGTTGCTTTGCAACAGGTAGACCAACCTATGCAGTTAAGGTCAGGACCAGCAGGACAAGGACATTGGGCCATTAAACTTTCTGACTACTCAGAAGCTCTTCCCTTAATACAAGTTGCAAACCCACAAGCAGGGGATGTTGGACAGGAGCCAAGTATTTTAGTTTATCATCCCTGGGCTAGAGAGGATATAAAACGCGCTACAGATGGTATTCCTCATCCCAAGGTTAATTTTCAAAAGTTTTCTGAGGACATAGTTGGTATGCGTTTAAGTTATCATCTAAATGGTTTAGAAGTAGAACAAGTAGTGCGACAAATCCTGGGTCCAGATTGGCACTTAGTTTGTGGTGCTTGGACATGTAAGGCAGATGACGGCACTACATTAAAGCATAATTCTGGGGTGTTAGACACGCGAGTCACTGATCTGTTGAAGAGAATTTCTGATAAGTGGCGTCCAAGAGCAGATTGGACAGTAATAAATCAGTGCATCCAAAATGATGATGAATCTGTAGATCACTATATTGTAAGATTGACAGAAGTGTTCAATAACCATTGTGGAATGATGATTCCGCAGGATCAGACCAATGATAGTCCGTATGAACAGCAATTGAAAAATGCTTTTCTTAAGGGCTGTAGGGCTCCAATAAGTAGTTTTATAACTAAGCATATGGTAGATCATAGAACATGTAGACTGCAACCTTTGTTTGAATATGCACGGCATGCTGAGCGACATTTCAATTTAAAAAAGAAAAAGAAAGTACAAGTGTTAGCAATAGGGGATGATGGTGGTATATTCTTGGTACAGGACCAAAGGGGGCAAGGGTGCCGTGGTGGCGTAAAAAAACGTGGGGGCCCGAAATGGGACACGTTAAATAAACTGGGTGGACATTCGGAGGAATATGAGGGGAGGTTAAACGTGGAGAATGTTTTAAATGCGGTAGACGTGGGCACTTCGCTGCCGACTGTGAAGAGTGGCAACACCCCCCACAGCTTACGAACAAGGGCTCCGCATGACTATATGTTAGTAAAGGAAGGCGCCAAATTCATTATTGTGATTATTGTAGAGAAGAAGAAAGTGAGAATGATTCTGATGATGATGTGGCAGACACTCTCTGCGATGAATGTCAGAACACTCAGAAGGAAGGGCGGGATTGTGACTGTGAAGTCATAAACCTGGCAAATCTGGGTATTGCTATGCATCTAGATCAAAAACCCATGATAGAGTTTTTGGTTGAGGGACAGAAAGTGGAGTTTTTATGTGATTCAGGTGCATCACATACACTTTTGGGTC
The DNA here is from genome assembly GCF_019279795.1 of Protopterus annectens. NCBI lineage: Eukaryota > Metazoa > Chordata > Ceratodontiformes > Protopteridae > Protopterus > Protopterus annectens. The sequence goes on from NC_056734.1 coordinate 582,190,911, forward strand.
CAACAGTTCTGCCCCCGAAATGCGAAACAGATGAGTTTGTCCTTGTGAAAGCAGCAAACGGGAAAATCTATAAGGAACCACTGTCTCATCCTCTATTGTTCACAGATCTGCAAACAAACCAAACTGTTAGTGTAGGGTAATTATATCAAAAGTTTGTCCAGTTAATTTGCTGGGAAGAGATTTGATGCATTTGTTTGGAATAGCGGCAATTCCCACAACTAAAGGCATTGAGGCAAAAAGGTTAGCGGATGGCTTGGTGGTACAGGGAATACAAGACTTGTTTTACTGGTATAGCCAGGACTTGATTTCAAATGGGCCGGGGGGGGGGGGTTGATACAGATTTGATCAACCTAGCTTTAAGTAAATCTAGGAGTGGGTCACCGCAGATTGCGGCGCACTTACATTGTACAATGTTCTACAGAAAGGCCCCTGGACCGGATAAAGAATTTGAAAAAGAATTCTTTAAGCACAAACGTGCAAGGATAATTTTGAATGATATGTTTTGGGATACGCAAGGTAATACAGTAGTGACCTGTACTTTGACCAAGTAAATTAGTTCTTTATATCGCTCAGGTTATAGCCCACATATTTCAATTACTAAAGCGGTGGAGACACATTGGGTAGATTTGGCGGAAAAGGTAACGAATTGGGATACAATGTCCGAAAGTCAGTTGAAGGATCAACAGATCCAGGTACAAAGATTAAATTGGGTGACTTGGGCACAACCAAGTGTGCACCTCAGGGATGACAAAACAGAAATGACATGACAAATCCTCCTAACTCAAGAGGAAGATAGTGTGTTAAGTGACTTACCTGTAGATTTATGGTCAAAAGGTAAAGGGGATGTGGGACTGATGAAAACAGCAGGTGAAGTTTGTATAACTCCAAAGTCAGGTTTTAGACCTCGTAAGCACCAATACCTGCTAAGTAAACAAGCTGAGGAAGGAATTAAGCCAGTTATTGAGCAGCTAAAACAGGTAGGAATTCTTGTTGAATGTCCAGATTCGCCCTGCAATACTCTGTTGTTTCCTGTAAAGAAACCGGATGGGTCATGGAGGTTGGGTCAGGATTTACATGCAGTTAATTCGGCTGTGATCCCAAGAGCACCAGTGGTCCCTGACCCCTATACACTACCTAATGATTTACTACCTCAGAACAGATATTTTTCTGTCATAGATATAAGCAATGCTTTTTTCTCCATACCACTACATAAGGAGAGTAGATTTTGGTTTGCATTCACTTATCAAGGTAAAATATACACCTACACCAGATTGCCACAGGGTTATTGTGAGAGTCCGACAATATTCGCACAAGAAATGGCTGCAAATTTAGCTCAGTTTGTTAACCCAGAGGGAAGCCAGGTTCTGTTGTATGTAGATGATATTTTGTTGGCCTGACCCACGCAGGAAAGTTGTAGAGGGGATACCCTAGCCCTTCTTAGTTTTTTAGCTGAGCAAGGACATAAAGTAAATAAAGAAAAGTTACAGTTGTGGAAAGCACAAGTAAAGTACTTGGGTTATTTAATTTCACAGGCAGGTAGACAATTGGAGAACAAAAGAAAACAAGCAATTCTTGAGGCACCTATGCCCACAACTAAGCGGGAGAAGATGTCCTTTTTAGGTGTGACTAATTTTTGTAGAAGTTGGATCCCTAACTATGCTGAGGAAGTAGGGCCATTGACCACACTGATCTATGACACTCCCATGGCAGCTAAGAATAATATATAGTGGACAAATAAGGCAATACAGGCATTTAATAGAATTAAGCAATTGATAGCAGGATCCTCTGTTTTGGGTTTTCCGAACTATTCTAAGCTGTTTATACAAATGGTTGATTGTAAGGGAGGATATATGACTTTGGTTCTGGTACAAGTACATGGGGATAAACAGGGACCGATAGATTTCTACTCCTCCAGATTAGATCCTGTTGCAAGGGCATTGCCGCACTGTGTTCAAGCTGTAGTGGCAGCCGCCATGGCAGTACAAGCCTCAGCATCATTAGTTTTGTTTCACCCATTACAATTGCGGGTTCCACATTCAGTAGCTACTATACTTTTGCAAGATAAGATAACCTTTTTATCTCCTAGTCGACATTTGTCATGTATGACAGTGCTGCTGACACAGCCTCATATGACCATAGAAAGATGTACTACTCTTAATCCGGCGACACTTTTGCCGACTCCAGAAGAAGGTACTCCACATGTTTGTTTAGAGAGCATTCATGACAAAGTGCTTCCCTGACCAGATTTAATGGATATTCTGTTGATAGATTTTGATCTCGTTTTGTTTGTAGACGGATCAGCAAAGAAGGACACTGTAGGAAAAACACTAGTAGGGTATGCTGTCACCACAGAAACTGAAGTTTTGGAGGCAAAAGGATTGTCAAACATTTATTCTGCACAAGCAGCTGAGTTGGTGGCTATGACTCGAGCTTGTACCTTAGGGGAGGGTAAAAAAGTGACAATTTATACAGATAGTCAATATGCTTTCTCTACTGTACATGTTTTCGCTCAACAATGGAAGAATAGGGGAACGGTTACTGCGACAGTCAAACCAATATATCACAGAGATTTAATTTTACAGTTGTTAGATGCAGTGCAATTACCACTTCAGATAGCGATATGTAAATGTTCTGCACATACCAACAGAAAAGATCCTGTCTCCAGGGGAAATGCCCTTGCTGATATGGCTGCAAAACAGGCAGCTCAAGAAAATGATTTGCTTTTGCATGACAATGATTTAGAGCCCGGACACCTCTTAGACTTAGAGACACTAAAAGTAATGCAAACACTGACAACACAGAAGGAAAAATGTCGTTGGGTGAAATATGGTATTACCCAACAGAATGGGTTGTATAGGGCATCAGATGGCAAAATGGTATTACCCTCAAACCTTTTTAGGTATGCGGCATTGGTTAGCCATGGACCTGCTCATGTAGGAGTACGGACGATGATTCAAATAGTGTCAAAGGTGTTTTGGTGTAATGGGTTTTCAACTTATGCAAAGCAATTCTGTTTATCTTGTTTATTATGTGCAAAGTATCATGCTCAGGGAGGAGTTAAAAAGTCTCAGCAGGCATTCCCCACCCCTTCATATCCATTTCACACACTCTGTATGGCCATTATTGAATTGACACCCTCAGAGGGAAAAAGGTTCTGTTTAGTCATTGTTGATGCTTTTTCTAAATGGGCAGAAGCTTTTCCAGTAAAGCACCTGAATGTACAAACAGTAGCAAAACTTTTGACTACAGAAATAATTCCTCGATTTGGCCTACCAAGACGCATTTGCAGTGATAATGGGTCTCATTTTGTTAACCAGATTGTCCAGAAGTTGGGTCAAGTGTTTCAAATCGATCTTAAATATCATTGCACTTACCATCCCCAGTCAGCTGGACTTTTGGAAAGACACAACGGTGTCTTGAAGAGTAAGCTCCGCAAACTGATGGCAGACACACATAGATCATGGACTGCGTGCCTTCCTTTGGCACTCCTGTATATGCGAATTTCACCTTCCTACAAAGGACTTACACCATTTGAACTTTTGTTTGGGAGACCATATTATGTCCCGCAGTGGCAAGGATTGTTGCCAGCGGAACGTGAGGGGGGTGAGGATCTAGCGGATTATATGAAGAAGCTGCTAAATGTCAAATCTCTAGTAACCAATGACTCCTTTGCAGATTCCAGAAATGAAACCTTGTTAAGCGTGGCACCCGAGGACTGGGTGTGGATCCGAATTGTGAAGAGAAAGAATTGGTCATCCCCCAGGTGGGAAGGCCCATACCAAGTACTTATCTCGACACCTACGGCTGTAAAGATCGCTGAGAGGACTTCGTGGATTCATATCACCCACTGTAAAAAACTCAAGACTTTTCCTTCTGCCATTGATATTGGTCAAACTCCACCGGACCTCTGAGCGCAAAGTCTGGCTACAAAGGTGGATTAGCCCAATAGGGGTTAGTTTGTCTCAAACCCAGTGAAGAAACCAACGGCGTGAGGTAGTCCTTAGGGAGGATGGCCACGTTCAACTGGTACTTGAACTGTTACATGATGATGATTTTGGTGGCAAAAGTAAATATGTCCATACGAGAAGGAACAGCTGCAAGAGAAAAAGGAATGGTGGTGCTGCAAGTGCAAACAAGTGTTACTACTGTATTTAAAGTGAAACTTTGTGAAGGAATTTTGGACTGTTCTAAATGGAACAATGATAATTTCTTGACTCGTGCAAAATACTTGTGCAATAGAGACTGTACGTCCTGGTCAAATGTTTGGTGGTCAACAGATGTGAATGGATGGGAAATAAGTGGTGCAGTGATACCAGAGAAAGATAAAAGCAGGCAACAAAGAATAAAAATTGTGCATTTTCAAGGTACCGAAGTAATTACTATAACCATTTTGTCACCACAAGAAAGTGATTCAGGAGTTTATGGAATTGGAGTGTCTCTTCCAACTGGAACTGATCCTTTGGGGACCCTCCAACTTAAAGTACAAAGCCTTAAAAATGCTACAAGTAAAGCAGATTTTTGCCTTCACAGAAGAAGAACAATTGTTACTCGAGACGGGATTCGTACACCATAATGAATGGTTGTCTTGGGTTAGATATAGTACCCGAGAGGCACATCGTGAGAACTGTGTTTCTTGTGCTGAAGGTAAACAGCAACTACCGACAGTCCCACTGATGCAAGATGAAGGTAACATAACGTGTCTATTAAAATTATTCTTCAACAAAACTGAAGATAAATGCAAAAATGAAACTCAGCGTTTTCCAGTCATAAGCAAAGTTGAGAAACCGCCTGCAGCGATTTCCTATCCAGGTTCGTATATGCGCATTTCCAGAGATGGTACAGGGAAAAATTATGGCAATATGGGACAGAACTATTGCAATGTTACTGTGAATGGCAATGAGAATCCATTTCTGGAGCACCAAACTCATAGTTTAGCAGATGTATGGTGGTTATGTGGAGACAACAAACTCAGATCAAGGCTTACGATTCCCTGGAAAGGAACTTGTGCACTTGCAAAGTTAATTCTGCCATTCTACATTTTCCCAGTTCCAGCAAACAGTTTCGTAAGAGAACCTGAAATAAAGCCGAAGTGGTTGAGTAGGAGAAAAAGAGAGGCACCGAAGCAATCCTTCGATAACGGTGTCTACATCGATAGCATTGGCGTACCAAGAGGTGTACCTGATGAATACAAAGCAATAAACCAAATAGCAGCTGGTTTTACATCCATCTTTGGATTCAACCTAATAAGAATGTGGACTGGATCAACTACATTTACTATAACCAGCAGCGTTTTGTGAACTATACCACAGATGCATTGAAAGGAATTGCTGAACAACTGGAGGCCACTTCGCAGGTGGCATGGCAGAATCGAATTGCGTTGGATATGCTCCTGGCCAAAGAAGGAGGAGTTTGCAAGATGTTTGGGACTTTCTTTTGTACATATATTCCGAATAACACTGCCCCTGATGGAAGCATCACTCGAGCTTTGAAAGGTTTGGAGATGTTATCCGAAGAATTGGCAGAGAACTCTGGGGTAAGTAATCCCTATACAGACTTTCTACAAGCGTGGTTTGGAAAATGGAGTCATCTCATCAGCAGTTTCTTGGTGTCCGTTGGAGTCGCTGTGGCTATCATGGTGGTATGTGGTTGTTGTTGTATACCCTGTATCAGAGGTCTTCTACAAAGACTGGTTGATACTGCTGTTACGAAGACGATGTACCAGCAATTGCAACAGACTGGTGAAAGTGAATACATTGAAATGTGACTTTTTGCAAATGTTTTTGAAGTTTAAATGTTTGTCTTGCCAATGAAGTAATGTATGCAAAGAAAAACTTAGGTTTTACCATATATTGCTGAAATAAAGACAAATAAAAAGTGTTTTTGGGGGGAAATGTTAAGAGAAAAAGTTTTAAAAACATACTGTTATTTGTCTTTTTCCTCTTCTTGCAAAGTGAACATGTTATTTGTTGGGATATGCCTATCAAAGATGGGCCTCATCTGTGAACAAAATGCAGCATTGCTTATGAACCTGAATAATAACTGTTTTCTGCTTTTCAGAATAAAGAGATTTGGTTATAGCTTAGTGAAGCCTGGGATAAGGACGCACGGCCGAGTAAGAGTTAATTTACTGAAGCAGGGTGTGTGTCCTGGAAAATTTTAGCTACCATTGTTGAACTGAACGTTCTGTACTTCTTGAACATTCTGTACTAACTGTTGGTTTGAGGTGATTTGTGATAAACATGTTTAACACAGGTGTTTTCCAAAGCCAACTGTCAACGGTCAGAAATGTAACAAAAAGTTGTTTTGCTTGCAGTATAAAAGTTAATGTCAGTAAACAAATTGACCAGAGGAGATCATCTTGGCCAGCATGCTGTGTAATCTGGTTAGCTGCTAATAAAGAAGTTTTTCATCACCTGAGGCAAATGTGACTCGTTTGAATTTTTCTTCTGACAATCTGTGACACTGAGGACACTTAAAAGTAGCTGAGTATATCAACCTTGTGTAGTAGCTGAGTTCACTCCTGCTGTGCCAGCCAAGGATGTCTTTCCTGAGGCAAGGAAAAATGAGGTGCATGGGAGCAGACACAGATCATCACCTGGACAAGCAACAACTGTGAATCTGTAGGCAGCTCAGGGTTAGGCTGTTGTGATGGACAATCTAGCTGATGTGCTTTTTACCAACTGACTTTCACCACTAAGGAATAGGATGGGATGATATGGCTTCTCAAGCAGGAATGAATTGCATTCCCCTAGCCTGTGCACAATCATCTTCTTCCCCTCACAAAGCAGAGAAGATGACTGACTGCAAGTAGTGAAGCCATCAGGCTGGGTCCCTCAGAGGTAATGGGATCAACAAAAGTCATTGATTGAGGTAACTGTTCTCCATTACCTGCTAAGAAAAAAAAATGTTTTTCTAGAGAAAATCATAAATTTACATTCTATGTTGGGGGTTCTCCTGCCAAATGGAATACAGTTCTTAGCACTGATACACTAACTGCATGATAGATATTAAACTGATTTGAGATTAGCAAGAAAGCAGCGCCTGTAAACAACAACAATCAGCCTTTGCTTCCCAGACTCAACATCGCAAGACATCAGCTGAACCTCGTTATCATATCCCTAAAAATCATGATTGATATTTTGTAACGTCTGTCAAACCAGCAAGGTAAGCACTAGAGAAATCCACAGCCCATTGTGACTGATCTTAGTGCCAACCTTGGATTTTAAAAAGAACTTATACTTCCATATCTTCAGGAATGGTTTTCTCTTTTAGGGAGTTTCATAAATACTGGCAGAACACCAAGTACTATATCAACTTTTTTGATGAAAAATTCAGGGAGGTGCCAAAACCAGAGGCAGAATAAAGGCTCAAAATCAGGAGCATGCTTTAAATATTACTCTCACTTAAAAGGTTAATAGAATAACACTTTTTGCATCAGTATGCATTTTTGGACAATAAGAAACGTAAAACTGATGTCTGGATTTATTGAACGTATGTGATCCTGAATGATTTATCAACAAATCAAACTTTTTATGAAGAAAAGAACAAAACTATAAGCAAAATCAGGGAAAGTCCATTAAATCAGAGACATTAACATGTATGCATTAGTCCTCAATGAGGTAAATAAAAGTGACTTACCCCTGCTTATGTTTGATGACTGCCAAACAGCAGTCACTGATCTAGTGTGGCTGTACCAGTGTTGCACAATGTATTGCTATTTGCTGAAATAAGTACAAAACTAGTATTATTATTTGTGTGTGTATGTGTAAAAAATATCACTGATTTTTATCTGTGCATACACCCAGTAATGCCATCCCACATGCATTATTCTTCTGGGTATTATAAAAAAATTCAGCTAACAAGTAATGATATTTTAATAGTAAGGCAAAAATATATCACAGAACATTCAGACACATTGATCATCTAGAAGTCTGGTGGACCCCCACTCCCTAGACTGTATTAATGGATTCACGGTGCTCCCTTAATCATCTCTGACTGCGATGGAGCCCCACAAAATGTGTTGCTGGTTGAGTAAAAATGAGGAGAAAAAAATGTATTAGTTTCTGATTATGCTCTTTGACCTTACCGGGGCTGTGATATGACCCTGTTAGGGCTACAGCTGATAATGGCCTCTGCTCTAAACTGCATCAAATTTAAAACTAACTCTGCTGAAATGTGTATGTACAAAAAGCTGCTATAGGTTATTGGGGGGGGGGGGCTGGAAGTCTGGAAATTGTGTAGTTATTACTTTAATTTTCATCATGGTCAAACCTTAGAGGTATGCACCTCATAGAGGTCATTATAGCGTGTGTTTAGTTGGAGGACAGTGTGATCTTTGTTTCTTTTATTTTTCTCAGAGACCTCAGAGGTGTACAAAGAAGGTTACTATAGCTTTTGTAGAGACAGTGTACTGTCTATGAGTAACCAAGTAGAATATGTTACAGTAATCATTACTTTTTTACTTTTCTCACAACCAGACATCAGACACGTATACAGGTGACTGCCTTTGAGGGTTAGGGGTGAGGAGGAGGAGGAGGTATTCTATTTAAATGCATGTCAGCAGTCACATGAAGTACATGGCAGTGGTGATTTGAATCTTTGCTTTCATCCTAATCTAACAACATAACTGCATAGACAGTACTGTCTTTTTGGGGAGTTTAGGGAGGCAAGACATATTCACAGATAGGCCCTGCATGTCCCAACAACAACAACTGGCTTGTTAGTTTATTGTGAGCTACTATTTTGTCAGCTTTGAACATTAAGCCTTGGGTACAACGTATGTCTTCCTTGAAAGAAAAAAATAATAAGACTGAAATTCTTTTCTTACTCATGATTTTTGTTTAGCCCACAGTTGGGCTCAAAGACTAAGAAAAATGCTCTAAAATGCATTACAGACATGTTTAACCCTATGGCTTCTTGGGCTGCTCCTTAAATAGTCATTACCTTGTTGTCTTGGTCAGGAAAGGTGTATTGAAAGGATGCAAGGAAAACTAAAACTGAACACAATTTCTTTCCTTAATCATAATTTCTGTTCAGGATATAATTGGATGAAAAGGTTGTGTAAAAAGAAAAAAAAAATACTTTAAAATGCAATTCACAGCATATAGAAATTATGGCTTATTGAAAAAGCTGAAGAGTAAAATGTGAGAAAAGGAAGAATAAATAATGTGCATGGTATGGGAAACCCAAGACGGGGAGAAACAGTGTAGAGAACTGGAGTGTGTGTGTGTGTGCGTGTGTGTGTGCGTGTGTGTGTGCGCGTGTGTGTGCGTGTGTGCGTGTGTGTGTGTGTGTGTGTGTGTGTGTGTGTGTGTGTGTGTGTGTGTGTGTGTGTGTGTGTGTGTGTGTGTGTGTGTGTGTGTGTGTGTGTGTGTGTGTCCGTCCACAGTGCCTAGGGCACCATTTCACCTACATCCAGACCTGAACATAGAGTATTGTAATACATCATTGTTGCACCTAAATGCCAATAACTGTGAATGTCTCTGTGAGTTGGACCAATATAGCGTTGTACAAAGGCCTGTTGTAATGTAGGACAGCTGTAGCTATAGGTCAGTCTGTGCGTACTACTCCTATAAGTTTGCAGCATAAACTAAAAGGGTGCTTAGGAGGGGCGGCAGTCACAGATTGACTAGAAGTGCCTACAGGGTCCCAACTCGACACTTGCTGGGGGCTCCCAAAATGTTAACACCAGCCTTGAATCCTATACATTCAGGACACTTCCAAAGGCAATTCAATGCTCAGTTCAGTATGAGTCCTCACTTGTCAAACACATTTAGATAGCTGGACAACTCCCCGAACCCATTTTCTATCTGTGCAAGGACTAAGAGTTGATACACTCCTTACTGATCAAGACAGCATCCATACTGTTTTTCTTAAATAAGAGGCTTGAATGATGCATGAAATCGCAAATCTACCTCCCTCACATTCATTGGAAGACACCATTCTCTTTCCCTTGTTGAAAATATGAGTCTCAGCCCAGATCATTGGACCATATGTACCATTTTTGCCATCCACTCACCATTGAGAAGGCACAGTAATCATAAAAATCTAAGAATGTCAGAAACCATTGCATTCCAAGAATATTCAGCACATTGAAAATTTTTGGTCAGGTCATGATTAACTCTTAAGCATTACAACTTTAATCATAGTAATGACTGATGATAGAAACTGGTCTAATTATAGCAAAGGCTTTGTAAAAATAAACAAGTCATCTAAATATGGTAACGTGGATAACTTGTAACCTGTAATGAGCTATAACTGGAGCTGACACTTTGTGAACACTCTTAGTGCCGTAGATTGTTCAAAGGAAAAGGTGGAGAACTGATAATATGATGCAGACAAAAAAATTAAGAAACACATGAATTCTGGATGAATAGGGATGATAAGCATCTTTTAAATCTTGTGTTGCAAGGAAACATGAATTAGGAACAAAAGGAAACAGGTTATAAAATGACATAATTTTGAATATGGGCATTACCACAAATAAGTTTAGAAAGGAAAGATCCAGAACTGGTCTCTAAGCATTTTCTTTCTTTGCCACTGAGTCTCCTCAATATCTCTCAAGAAAAATACATACTGGATGATTTTAATATTGACTTTCTTCCTCCTCTGTCTCACCTAACCAATCAGTAAGTCTCTATAATATCTTATAGCTAATCACCACTCCCATCCATTATAATAAAATAACACTAAGGGAACATTAATTGACTGGATTCTTACCTCTAGTACCTTACCTCAAGTATCCTTCTAGATACCCAAAGTGATTATCTCCCTACATTTGTAATAAAAAAGCAAAGTAATATTCAAAGCAGCCACATTTCATAATTTCACATTTTAACAAATATTCTTTTATCTCCTGTCTAAAACTGTATAACTTGAATGCTTTAAAACACATTCCACTAGATGATTCAGTAGCTTTTTTCTTAAATCTACCTTCTTGAACAACCTAAATGGACTTGCTCCACTTAGAAAAAAAGGCAGTTAGGGCCAAACCTGCCCCCAGGAAGTCTGGAAATGCAAAACACCTTATGAGACTTGGAGATAGAGCCTGACATGTGTGGGTATTCAACAAACACTTAAATCTCCAGAAATTCAGAGGACTCAGAAACCGAATTAAAACTCAAAATTCAATGAAAAATATACTATGTTTTGATAAAACATATACTATACTGACCTGCACCATAAAAACTACAAAAATCCCCAAACCTTCTGGTCCTCTGTAAACCAGCTGCTCAGTCCCAGCTGCACGACTGAACCATCTCCTACACCAAACAGTAACAACAACTCTACCAACTATGCTGATGCTTTCACCTCTTATTCCATTCATTCAGTTTCATCACAAGTACAAAATTCCTCTATATCCAACAACCAGACAACAGAACCTTCTACCATTCCTCTTCATAACTTCTACTTCCAACCAGTTTCCACTACTTACATAAAAAAGCCATTACTTAAATTGGGGTCGGGAGGGTAGCCTAATGGTTAAGGTGTTTGCCTTACAAACACAAGGTACAGGGTTTGAGTCTCACAATGGATAATTGGCTAGGCTTAAAATGGCTCGCAAGGGCAGTTAGCCTAGTACCAACCTATGAACCTATGAAACCCACTGCCTTAGCCCCCATCAACCTACCAGGAAAATACCTTAATATGGCTGCAGAAGCAATAGACTACCTCATCTCTGTTCTAATAAATCACTCCATCAGAGAACCATGTGCCCCTACTCACTGAAAAAAAGCCACATTTTTCCCATCCACAAAAGAGGCATACAGTTGAACTCTCAAATTACAGCGCTATTGCCATCTTCTACTGCCTTATCAAAAATACTCAAAACTTGCATCCAGTCACAACTCTTACATTACCTCACCCAAAATAACCTTGTCTCTTCATCTCAGCATGGTGTCTGTCCCCACCACAGTACCTCTACTGGTTTACTTTGTTTCATCAATACAGTAAATACAAACAGAAATGATGGAAACCTAGTGTCTGCCCTCATTCTTGCTTTATCCAAAGCCTTTGACATAGTTTCTTACTCTGTTTCCCTATGCAAACATCATAACCTGGGACTCAACACCACTGCTATATCATGGTTCGTTAGCTACCACCAGATTAAAGCTCAAGCTGTCAAGTGTTCCAGTCAGTGTACCACAAAGATCAGTCTTAGAACCCATTCTCTTCAACATCTTAAGCAGTGACTGATCTAAAGCCAGTAAAACTGCATCCTTAATACAATATGAAGATGATGCCACAGTTATCTGTATTGGGAAAAATATCAACAGACTACAAGAACTTACCCAAGAGTCCTTCTCCTCTACAGAAACCTGGCTGACATCTGCCCAGCTATTCCTAAACCCAAGTAACGCCAAACTAATCATATTTACTCCCATACAACTTACAATCAACAAAATTTCCTTCTCAGTTACCTCATCCAATAAAACAAAAATCAAACTTGCCACACATATTAAACTGCAAAGCATTTGTGTAGATAAAAACCTACATAAAAAAAATGACATACACATCCAAAATATAGTTCAAAATTTACACCAAAAACTACATTCTCTCTATAGATCCAAACCCTTCCTCTCAGACACTATAAGAAAACACATTGCCTCTTTTTTCTTTTTGAATATTGTAACAAATTCTGCATCCATATTTAATAACACCCATATCATATTTAAGTAATTTAAGTGAAATCAGTAAAATTAATTTAAGTAAATAATTTTATGTGCACAAGTGAAGTTCAGTTAAAGAACATAGCAAGTTAAGGAAATACACGTTATGAAAAAAAAAATCCTAAAAAGCAAATAGTCAGGTAAGTTATATTTAATACATAAAAACAAATTTAACTACTGTAGCATTTCACAAAGGACAGTAACACAAACTCTACGTTAATGTCTGACCAGCCTAATATGCAAAACCATGGAAAGACTTATTAGGAAACTGGAACCCTTTGAAAACTGATTCCATTTCAGTTTGGATTTGTCAAGGGCAGGTCATGCTTACTGAATGTGATGGACTTTTGTTTGAAAAGGTCACCAGTGAAATATAGGAAGGTAAAATGGTACACACTGCATACTTCGTCCTAGCCAAAGCTTTTCACACAATCCCCCACTCAGCCACTGTAGAAAAGCTAAATAAACTAGGAATAAATTCCTATGTTACCCATTGGATTGCCAGGTTGCAACATGGCTCACAGATAGGATGCAAGAAAACAAAATAGGGACTGTTACCTCCATAAAAAGATGAGCCACTGGTGAACTCCCCAGGGTTCTGTGCTGGGACCTTTCCTGTTTAACATCTATTTCTCTGAAGTAAAAGCCATTATCAAAGAACTCTGGATGACTAAGTTTGCACATGACTACAAGTTAGGAGTAGTCACTGAATCCCCGAATTTCATAGCTATCCCGCTGGAAGGTTTGTCTCAAAAACTGGTGCCAGAATCATGCATCGAAATGAAATGCCAATAAATGCATTATTGTATCCTTTGGGAAGTCATCTACCTCAGGAGCAACCACGAAGACAATAAGACCCTAACAACAGACTGTTGTTTGGGATTTTGGAACTTATCTGGACAGAGACCTAAATATTGACCAATGTGTCTACTGATGTAAGAAAGTGCTTCTATATTGTACAGCTTAAAGAACGGGATTATGTCCAGATCCAGGATGTCACTGCCCCCCGTTACTCAGCCCTCGTTAGCCCAGTCATTGAGCATAATGCCCCCTTTGGCCTGTATCTGTCCAGGCACATGCAACTGGAATGCTCACAGAGAAACCTTATTAAAAGGATACAAGGCCTAAACAATATGTCCTACATGGACTAACTTAAAGTCTGCCATTTGTTTTCTTCCACTGACTGGCTCCCATAGCTCTCAACCCCTCATCTCCAAAATGTAGAACATAATGTGACAATATGGAGCAAAAGGAGAACATTTAGTAACAACTTCATCTAGGATGCTCATAGCATGATAAATAAAATAACTGGTTCCTCATACTTAGAGTTTTCCTGATTAATGTTATGTAGTATTGTATACCATGACAACAGTTAACACTCAGACTCAGAAATTGAAGAACATTCCTCATAATGAGATACAGTTGAGATCTATGCCACCTTTCCATCCCCAGACAGACAGCCACTTCTAGCCACCAGCTGTGATCAACACACGGACTGCTTCTACACATAGACAAAATTGTTGGTTTGAACAGCTGTAACATTCAAAGACTTCTTGGAAAGCCATCAGTTTTAGTGTGATGTCAAACGTAAATCAACTCCCTCTCTCTACGGTTTGAGCTGGCATCAGAGTGACAATATGCACACTATTAACCAACCCAGCCTTTAGAGTCCTAAATGTGGAAAAAAATGTTTTTCTAAACAGTGAAAATGTATGCTAACACACATCCAGTTATTCCAGCATCTTTGTAAGAGTGATATTTAAACTCTCTCCCTATTTCTTGGGTTTTGTTCTCCCATTTTATTTATTTATTTATTTTATTTATTTACATTTGTTGACCGGGAAAATCCGACTGGACACAGGTCCTTTTTCAGTGGAGGCCCGAGGTGAAAAGCTGCATAATAAAAACAACAATTAAAAACAAGTTACAAGAAGTATAGGTAGGTTTTGTTTAACAATAGTAGTAAACAGTTATAGTTCAAAACAAAATTAAGTATTTAGTCAAATGGTACAACACTTATATCATTGGTGCCATAAAGACTAGCAAGTATTTTAATAGCTGAGCTAGCAGCTATTACCCTTGAATAACAGTGGATAAGATTACAGCTGAGATATAGGTTTACAAGCAATGTATTTGGTTGCAATCCAAGGTAGTTAGAGGGGTGGAAGAAAGGGATTAGAGAGTTTGGGGTAGAGATGTTAAGGTTTGTTACAGGGGCATGCCCAGTGCTCTTTTAGATGATATTTTAGAGCAGCCTTGAAGTTAGTGCGTGATGACACAGACGTTTTAGTGTGAGGAAGGGTATTCCATATATAGTGTGAGGAAGGGTATTCCATATATAGTGTGAGGAAGGGTATTCCATATATAGTGTGAGGAAGGGTATTCCATGTATAGTGTGAGGAAGGGTATTCCACAATTTTGCTGTGGTGTGGGAGAAGAGAGCTTCTCCAGCAGAGTTCCTGGTTTTAGTTACTTGTAATTGATTTTTGTTGCTGGAGCATAGTGGTCTGGTGGTATGATAGGGTTGGAGTAGATTTTGGTGGGTGGGGACTTTTAGAGGATGATTTAGTAGTTTGTGGACGAGTGAGAGTTGGTACCATTGAAGGGTGTGAGGGAGTTCTAGCCAGCCTAGTTCAGTAAGTGAGGTGCAGTGGTGGCTATGGTAGTTTGCGCTAGTGGCTATTTTGTTGTAGCAAGCTTCGAGTTTACCTAACTCACTTTGCCTTAGGTTGGTAAATATTGGAGAGGTGTAGAGTAGGTTGGAGATAAGGTGGCTATTTGCAACTGAAATCTTGGCTGTTTTTGGTGAGGAATTGCTTATTTTTGCATAAAGCTCCTAGTTTTTTGTGTACTTTTTTTTTATGGTTAACGAGATGTGGATGTCAAACTTGAGTTATTGTCAATTTCAACTCCAAGTAGTTTGGTGTGGTCTGTTGGAGGATAATGGTGTTGTCATTGGCTTTAATATTAAATTGGTGGGTATTTAGAGTGTGTTTGGTGGGTTGGAAGATGAGGGGTTTTGTTTTGTTTGGGTTAAGTATTCATTGTGCATCTGAAAGCCAAGTTTCAACTGAGGAAAAGGCTTCCTGTGTGGTCTTTTGAGGTTCAGGTAGGGAGTGGGCTGAGCAGATGATGGTGGAATCATCTGTGTACTGTATGAGAGTGGCCTGTTTGGTAGAAGAGGCTAGATTATTAGTGAATATGGAGAAGAGTAAGGGTCCAAGGATGGATCCTTGGGGAAACCTATTGAGACAGGGAGTTGGGGTGATATATCATTATACCAAACAACGGATTGATGGCGGTCAGTCAGGTAGCTCTGGAACCAGTTTGTGACAGATTGAGAGAAGGATAGAGTATTGAGGACAGTGATAAGTTGTTTATGAGAGACCATGTCGAATGCTTTAGATAGGTCTAGGAAAGTTGCAGAGGTGAAATAACCATTGTTTATATGTTGAAGGATTGTATTAGTGAAAGCAAGTAAGGCAGTGGTTGTGCTGTGGTATGGTCAGAAACCATGTTGTGTGTTAGATAGGAGGTTGTTAGTAAGGAGATAGTTTAGAACTTGAGAGTGAATGCATCTCTCAAGTATTTTTGATAGAGGAGACAGAATTGCTATGGGCCGGTAGTTGGTGAATTCTGTGGAGGGCCCACCTTTGTGAAGGGGGATAATGTGGGATATTTTCCATTGTGAAGGAACATAGCTTTCAGATAAAGATCGGTTAATCAGGATTGCAACTGGGTAAGCTAGGGCCTCAGCTGCAATTTTAAGGTACTCAGCTGGGAAGTTGTCAGCTGCTAGCTTTGTGGGCTTTAGTTTCAATTATTTTTTTTATGCTGGAGGTAGGGATAAGAGAGAAAGCAACTGCAGTGGGTAGGTTACTAAGTGTAGTTGGAGGGGGTAGGGGAGAGGGGTTCTATTGTTTTCCTAGTGATAGAATGGTTTGTGTGAAGTGAGTATTGAAAGAGATGGCAATGTTTTCAGAGGAGTTTGTTTTGTTTGGTGGAAGGGTTCCTACTTTTCCTGGGTGGAGGATGGAGTTGATGGTTGACCAGAATTGTTTAGGGTTGTTTTGGGTGGAGTTCAGGGCAGACTGGATATAGGATTTTGTCCTGTTTTATTAATTTTTTGACTTTGTTACGTAATTCACAGAATTTCTGTCAGAGGGGTTTTTGTCTTGCGCCAGTGATTCCAGGCTCTATCTTGGTTTTTCATTTCTGATCTAGTGGCTTTTTGTAGCCATGGAGAGGACTGGGCTTTAACTCTTGGAAATCTTGTGGGTGCATGGGTGTTTAGAACTTTAAGGAAGGTGGTATTGAAAAATTGGACAGCGTCATCAAGGTTGAGGTATTTTAGTGGAGTCCAGTTGCAGTGTTGTAGAGCTGAGATGAAGTTGTCAGGGTTAAAGTTTACTTTATTACGTATCTGCTGATAGGTAATGGGTTTAGCCTGATATATGTGTTTTTTGAGTAGGAAGGTTGGGGTATGATCACTGAGGCTATCCAGTTGGCAGCCAGCTGTGTATGATTGGGGCTCTTGCTGACTAGTATCCAGTCAAGAGTAGAATGCTTGTTGGAATTCTTATTTATTCTGGTGGGTGTCTGGCTAAGTTGGAAAAAAACGTGAAGATTTAGATGGTGGGCTGGATGGTGGTTGGAACAAGATAGCCAGTCTATATTAAAATCACCTAATATTATGGTTTCTTGTGGAAGGTGATGATTTACCCAGCTTAGGAGGTTTTCTAGTGGAGGGATATTGTTGCCAGGTGGGAAGTAGCATCCTGTTATGTTAATGGTCTTGTCTTGGTTTACTTTTAGGTTGGTATAGATTATTTATTTTTTGTCAATTAGGGGGCCGGATAAGTTTAGGATTTGAATATTAAGATTCTATTTATACATTACAGCTACACCACCCCCTTTTTTGTGCAACTGATCTTGTCTTAGGATATTGTAGCCTGAAGGGAGAATTTGCTCACTGGTAATGTGAGGTTTGAGCCAGGTTTCTGTTAAAATGATAATATCAGGGGAGTATGTCTATGGTAGCATGGAGTTCATAGATTTTATTGGTTATACTTCTGATATTTAGGCTTAAGATAAGGAGGTCAGTTGGTTTCCTATTCAATGTAATTTGAGGGTGGGTGAGGTTGTTAGGCTAACTATTAGTGGAGGAGATGTGGGGTCCAGGGTTTGAGTGCATATCCCCGCTGAGGGCAAGTTTTGTTATGGCTGAGGATGGTAGTTTTATTAATGAGAAAATTAGTTTAGGTTTTGGGGTAGCTTTTTGTTTGGGTGAAGTGGGTGATAGATAAAGTAGGTTGAGAGATAGTTTGTAAGGCATTAGGGATATTTTTTGTTTGTGTGGTGGAGGTGATAGCTTAAGTGGGTTGTGCATTGGGGTGTATTTGTTGTGAGAGGTGTATGAGTAGTGTGATGGTATGACATGAGTGGTGGTGACTGTAGTTGTGCAGTGGAAGTTGTTTGGTGGGGGTATAATAGTGTTTTGGTAAGATGTAATGTGTGCAAGAAAGGTGCATGTAAAGAGTATAGGTAGAGTGTGTAGGATCAAGGTACTGAGGTGGGAGGTTGATGGTAGGCTGGAGGTGTGGTTAGAGTTGGTTCTGCAGGTGTGGTTGGTTGTGATTTTAATGGGAGGGACGTTTGGCTAGAATAAGTGTAGGTGTGCTGGGAGTGGGTGGCATATGGGGGCAGGGAGGGGAGCAAAGAGAGCAGAGTGGGCAGAAACACTATTTGTTTTACATATCAGCTGGAACCAATCACAGGCTAATACAACTCAGCACTAGTGGATAGTCTGTAAGGTAACTCCATATTGCTAGACTTGCTTCAGTAAACCATAATTCTTTGCCTTTTAAATAAAATACCTTTTTACTTTGAGTAGAGGGATGGATAGTATGCAGGGAAATGGAAAAACAAACAATGAAGGAAAGCTAAGCAGCTGTCCTTGGCGAAACATGTCACAATTATAGTAAAGGCTTAGGCAGATAAATGTATAAAAATGACCCATGTCTTTAGCATTAAACTGCTGGGTTAGAGTACACTAGCAATGTGATACAGACTGTAAATGAAAGGGGAAAGAGAGGTTGAGTGAACAGAAGTGATTCCTGGAAACCTTGAGGCAGCTTGCCAGACTACAGTAGAAACAATCAGTTAAAGTGTGCCTCAAGACAGTGGAGCAGTTAAGAGTAGCAATTCCTAGAGGTAAGAAACTTATGCATGTAATAGCAACCTAACACATGCTGCTTTATTACGTCTGTATAGTTTTGCAGCTCTTGATATTAGCAGTTGCTAAAAAGAGAGAAGAACGGAGGGATAAAGTTCAGGGGAAAGGGTAGGGGAGTCCAAAACTATCTGATTGAGTGAGTGATCGTGCCACTTGACAAATAAGCACTAAAGTGTTTCACTATAGAAACCTGCCTAGTACAGCAGGAAGATTAATGAAACTAAGAGGTCCCCTGCAGGTGAGATGAATGCTTGTATTTCTTGCCACGAGGAATCCATTTAAGCAGGGTTAGTTAGGTGTACTCACTGGGAAAAATGCGAACAGCAGCTGTAAGAGGAAAAATAAATAAGTAAATGTTAGGCCAGGGGTATTAGTAGGGATGTAGGACAGAAGATATATGATCACTAAGGAAGTGTCTCAGCACAGAAATAGCAGAACTAGACAGGGAGGATAGCAGACAGGGGTGTTAATAAAAAGGGCTAGAGGGGGTGAAGCAACAACAAAGATGGGGGGGGTGAGAAAGGAAAGTAGGAGACCCTAAGAGAAGGCAGATAGATTAGTACAGCAGAAGTATCAGAAATGAGGCAGAAGTATAACACAATATATACAGTAAATCATTTTACAAAATGCGATTAATAGACATTGGTTACTGTAAGCCCTTTAAGGGAGTGTATACAAGAAAAAAAAACACACCAGCACAGTACATATCAGTTAAAAATTATCCCTACCAGCAAAGCAGCTTTAGTAGACATAAGGCAGTAAGTAAAACACTGTATAGCAAGTAAAAACACTTTACAAAATGCACTGTAAAGCCACTGCACTATTCGCTTCAATTAACATCTCTTCAGTACATTTGCTGTAACTAACAAAGTAGATAAAGACCAGCCCCAGAAATACTTGCATAGAAAAGCAGTGTATCAGTTACAGTTTGTTTGTGTCTTTCGGCTTTTCCCGGTTAGGGGTCGCCACAGCGGAACTCCGGTCTGCTAATGATTGGTAGTGGATTTTTACGTACCAGGTTACCAGCCCTGACGCACAACCTTCAACGAAGGCACGCCCCATTCATGTATGCCTCCACACAGAAGACGCTCTAGCTGAGAATCAAACGGGACAACGTCTTGCTATGAGGCGACAACGCTACCGCAGCACCACCACTGCAGTTTTAGTGTATCAGTTACAGTAGTGCCCAGAAAAACATACAGGTAATTTCAGGTTTACATAATAGAAATATTTCAAGCACGGGCAATAATGCCCTTCTAACCTGCCAATACACCAAAACAGTTGTTCCCATAGTAAGTGTCCAGGCTGTTCTTAGAAATATCTAAACTAGTACTTGTTTGAATGTAATTTGGTAGTCTATTCCATGTATCAGTTGCTCTCTTATAGAAGCAATTAGTCCATTTCTCATTCCTATAGAATCTTCTACATAGGGTGTCTGATGATTCACTACTACTTTTTGATAACCCCATACATTCCCAGAGGTAGTTATCTCTAAATGCCCTATATACCTGAATAAGTCACCTCTTAAATATCTGAGACACTGTACAGATATTTTAGTCTTTCATAGTGACAAATTTTTACTTTCATTAATGCTCTTGGTATATTTCTGCTGGGGTCTTTACAGTTCACTCATGATTTTCTTACATGGTTTCCATATAGTTATTCCACACTCAAGTTTGTGTCTAATGTAACTAAAAAACAATGACTTCATTTCATGTTTCCTAGACTTTATAAACATTTTTATTCTAAATATAGTTCTATAGCTGTTACTAACAAACTGGTTGATGTGTTTAGAAAAACAAACCCGGAACAACCCATTTACCATACCATATATTCCCTAGTCCTAAAATGTATCTACAGTTTCAATCACGGTGTGCTGTATTAAAATATTAACCATTCAGTCTGTCTCCCAATCTCCAATTTCATAAGCTTACTTTTTGATGTAATTAATCAGCTGCCCTGTGCCCAAAACGTCACTTTAGTGAAGTTCTTCTGCAGACATGCATGCCTCATCTGTAACACGTAATTGTTTTACCCATTTTCAAGTCATCTGTAACATACAGACTAGAAAACACACACACACCCATTTACTTAACACTTGCACACACACACACCCATTTACTCAATACTTGTACAAAAAACATTGTTTACTTAATAGTTACACACAAAAAAAAAAAAAAAAGAAAGAAGCTGCTCTGAAGTTCTTACCCTATGGAGCACCCAACCAAATTTCAGGAGACTGTCCTATACAGTGCTGCACATACTCGATCGGAGAATTGGAGAATGCAAAAGCATAATTGATTTAGTACACACTGTACTAAAATGCAACAGAAAAATCTACCCACACCAGAAGACTGCAAAGAAAAGCAGTTGCTCGGCTCTTCACTCAGACTGTCTTCTGCAAACTCCAAATGTTATTATTAGGCAGGCACCAGCAACAACAACAAGAGATGGACTGCAGCTGTATTTAATGGAAATTAGGCAGCCTGCCAAATACACCTGTAGCCAATCTCAATCAATTATGTTAACTAAAAAAAAAAAAAAAAAAAAACAGTGTTGTTTTTTTTCTGGTTGGATTAGTCCAGTCATCTCCTAAGCCCCCCCCCCCCCACCTTCATTGCTTTAGGCGAGTCATGACCAACAACATTTTTACCCCTTCCCCTAGGCAGCAAGCAGGACTAAAAGCAAAGTGATAATAACTGTCCTGGCTGGCTGTGACTACAAAAAGCTTATCGTTGGGGAGGGGAGGACTTTTGGGACATTTCTTAAAGATTTTTTTTTACATGTTTGCCAGACTGGCTTGTCAATGTGTATGCTACAGGGTACATAGCGTATGCTTTCGGATGTTCTTGGCTAAGTTATAGCATGAGTTTAAAAAGGGGGAAATTTGGCCAGGGCATTGGGAAGCTTCCCCCTAGTCTTTTTGATAGCTCAGGTGTGCATGTAAAAGATTTCACATTATTTACTGTTAACACAGATGGATGGGGTCTCAGTTTAACATCTCATCCACACATAGGAGTGCAACACTCCTCTCTTTTATTCACTGCACTCTCAGCAATTCATTTATATAGTGTGAGATTAGAACACACAACCTTCTATACCAAAGGGAAGTATATTACTGGGTCTATATCAGAATAATAAAAGCGCATATGTGCGACTACATAAAAGTCAACACATAATACGTGAAACCTGTAAATAGTGAACGGCCACATAGTTGAATTTTAGTGATAAAAATTCACATGGCCATTCGGAAAAAATTAAAATTAAAAACCATTATCACACAACCCCCACTAACTAAATATACCAACCCCCCCCCAACTAAATATACCAACTCCGATATTGAACAATAGCGAAGGAAAGGGCAACTCCGTGTAGTTGGCTGATTACCTCCTTGACCTGTGACATATTCATCGAATCGCTTAAATGCGGTATGATGAATATGTGTCGCTCTTTACGTGTTCGCTCAAAAGCAGTTTTGTTCTTCTAATATAGACCCCATTACCTATTGTGCTACTAACACTGTTTTCAAATTCTATAGCACAAACACTGACAGACATTTGCTAAACAAAACAGTTGCACATTGAAAACAGAGTTAGCATGAGCAACAGTAAGCTTACTTTCCCTTGAAATTCACACTCCTTGAAAATGCACTGAAACTCATATTTGTTAAAAATGGACCCCTGCAGTTTTTGAAGATTTTTATTTTCCATTAAGCAGTTAAACAAAATAAACCAATAAAAGGCAAAGTTACTCATTTCAACACATTTTAATCAACTCTTGGTGAGCAGTTTAGTAGCTGGTGTAGAGGGTTACGGCTGTTGCCTCCTGTAGCCAAGACAATGCGTTTGAGTCTAAGACTACTGATTAAATAACCTGCCATCCCTAACTGGGGAATTACACACACAGGCCCAATTGCCCTATATTAATTTGTAAATTATGGCATACTATATTTAACAGCCAAATAGGAAGTTGCTGTAATAACTCTACAAATGTTTCTTCTTGAACTGCTTGCCATTATATGCACTGGCACACAATACACCCACACACACATACTGAGTGTGTATGTGTGTTCTTGCATGCATCTTTGACATTGAATGAATGTCTGGGTGGCCTTTTTCCTTATCTCTAGCTTCTTCCCTAATATCAGTCCCAATGAAAGCATCTGATCAGTGGTACTGCATCCTGATCTAGCTGCAAAGTGTTTCCCATCTTACTCTCCACTACTCAATGTATTCATTTATCCATCACCCTTTCCAGCACTTTCATTGATTTAAGATAAGAGTTTGATACTTCTGTCCTGTCTGGATTTGTGAATACCCCCTTTGGTCTTGTACATTGAAACTATAATGCTGATTCTCCAGTCCTCTGCAATAAACCTCTCTGTCCCTACTGTAATGAGTGTCCACAGTAGTCATTTCTACCCACCCTACCTAACATCTTTATTGTATTTGCAGTGACTTTTTTCTGACCCTGCTGCTTTCCCTCACCTTATCATCTTCCCCATTCATCACAAGATGTGCAGGTGACATCAGATTTTATCTATTTGTTATTTTATTTCAGAAGATTCTTAAAGTACTCCTTCCACGTGTGATCAATGTCTTCTGGACTGGTGCGTCACTGACATTGCTTATGAATGGCATTTGACAACTCTCATTTGTATCTTTCTTGTGTTGCTTTGCAGCCTAACAGAGCTTAATTGCGTCGTCTACTGAGGCAGTTTACAAAAGTTGCTACAGTTTCTCTGATGCCTTTTTCCTTATCATTGAAACTGCTCTGTTAACTTTTGTTTTAGCCATTTAGTATTCCCTTTTAGCCTGATCCATCTTTCTACATTCAACATTTTTTGCACTCCTTTTTACTTTTGATAGCTTCCTTGACTTACCATCTTTCCTTAAGTACCTTAATGCTTGATCACAGATCTCATCCACTGTCTCATGCATGCTGTTTTGGGACAGCCCAATTCTTCACCTATTTTCTCTTTTTCCTGAGGTGCTAGAGCCTAGAGTATTTCCTTGAGTTCCACTGATTTCACTCCAGTCAAGTTTCAGATCTTCAGCCTCTTCTCTGTTGTCCTCAGAATGTTATCTGACAATTGCTAGACACTGATTGCGGTCAAGAGTAGTTTATACTGGGTGCCAACTGTTTTACTTGGGATTATTTTGCAATCTGTGATTTGACTTCAGTGCCTTTCTTTACTAGGAGGACTTCTACCTGAGTGGTATGCTGATCACGCATATCGGGGATCTTGTCAGTGTCTCTCTTCATGAACCATGTGTTGGCCATCCTTAAGCCATTTGTTTGAGAGAAGTCTAGAATGGCCTGTTCCCCATCCATGTGGACCCAGGCAGTCCTCATATCCTGTGCTGTCCTTCTCAGTATAAGTGTTCAGGTCCCCCATTATCTATACCGATTCACATTGTCCTTTATCTCATAAGTCTGAATGCACTCTTTTCCTTGAGACCACAACCCTACTCTGGGCATAGCTCGAGCTCATGAAGACTGCACTGTCCTTAGAACACACTCTAAATTGCCATGACTCTCTCACTGATTCCAGTGCCATCCTTCGGTGTCTTTAGAAGTCTCTCACTCTCTCTGTCCCCGCAACTCTCACACATTTCAGCGTTGTCATATCCTGTCCAAGTAATGGATCCCAGGTGAACAGTCTTCACTGCACATCTCTTTTACCTTGTCTCCTGGATACCCAGAATATGCCATCCTTCGGCGTCTTCAGAAGTCTCTCACTCTCTCTGCCCCCGCAACTCTCACACATTTCAGCGTTGTCATATCCTGTCCAAGTAATGGATCCCAGGTAAACAGTCTCCACTGCACATCTCTTTTACCTTGTCTCCTGGATACCCAGAATATCCAGACTTCACCTTATCATCACGTGATCCCCTTCCAAACTGCATCTTATCAGTGAATTATTTAACATTGCAGTACAATCAGAAGGAGGTGTAAAGTAAATGCTGTTCTGATAGGAAGAAAGTTTTAAATAAGAGAACCACCAATTGAAGTGTGAAGATATCTGACCAAGTTAAACACATTTTGAAATCAAGAGTTGATCTGTGTCAGCCTAACAAATCAGACCTCCCCAAAGATGATAAAGAAGTCAATCAGAAAGATGAACTTCAAGTCTGTTTTGGGCAACTTCTACCCAGAGTGTGTAGATGACACCTTAATGTCCTTTCAGCCATGGAGTATCAGAAAACGTATGCATCAACATTTCACGTAGCTGCAGTTGTACAACCATTATTCCACTTAGACTGAAAAACACAGGAAGAAGGTTATATTTAATTAACTAAGTAAGCTTTACAAATAAAGAGTAGAAAATCTTAGAATATATTGGAGTTAGGCAATTAATGACAGGGACAAAAACCAAACTCACAATTTGAAGGGCTCATATCTTCATAGGCTAACTGTCCTTGTGGATCATTTTAAGTATAGCTAATTACCCCATCTGAGAATCAAATCTTGCACTTTGTGTTTGTAAGATAAACACCTTAACCATTATACCAACCTCCCAGCCCTTTACCTGCATTATATCTCTAAGACAGGGACATGCCCTTACCATGTGATGGGAAGCTTCTACATGGATGCAGAAACTTTAACTTGGACACTATAAAGTATTTAACTAATTAGTGTTTAAGGTAAGTAAAGGGAAGGTTAACATTCTCCTCATATTGGGCTTAAGAAACCCTAAAATGTGGCCAATGAAAGGTAAATTTTGAAAGGAAATAAAATCATTTTACAAATGAGCTCAGGCCAAATACACAGGATTAAGAGTTGAGCAAACCATTTTCATTGCGATCAGAAAACTGAGAGAAAAGAGATCTAAGAAAACAGGAAAAGAGCAAGCTGTGCTAATTATCCATATGCTATCCTAGTAGAAATGCCTGCAGCAAGGTATAAATGCAGCTGAATGAGTGGCTATGTAAGCTGCTTCAGCCACCCATGTTAATAAAAATTGCCAAACGCACCTGTTCATCCTGTTGTCTTAGAGGTAATTGTTGAAGATTCTAGTGGTAGTAGAAGTGTGTGTTTGTCTGGTTAAAAGGTGATTTTACTAATGAGTACAATTGGGTAGAAGGACTCTGTGTACATTGTGTGTCTGTGTATGTGTGTGTTGGAGGACATGACATAACTTCATACTATACAAGACTAACAGGACTGTCTTGCAACTTTGGAGGGAATGGGCACTAGACACCAGGGAAAATTCTGCATGCTGTTCCTTAATGGCAGTTAAAAATTCATAGAACAGAGTTTTGCAGCATGAAGGCAATACGCTGGTGGGATCACTAAGCACCAGAGGTACGGTATGTAGCATGTTCTCAAGCTACTTTAAATGATTCACATGTACCATCAGTACACTCAGATTGCATCGTACGTAGCCAAAGTACCACCATTAGACAGCACGGCAATGCCAGAAATATTATGCAAGTCCTTGAAACAAAAAATAAAAGTAGAAAGGGGAAAGTTTCAAACCCTCTACTGTTGACATAAAAAGCAGCAGCCTTAATCCACTAAACTAGCAGATCAGTTAGTATAACAGTTTTTTCTTGTAATAAGAAGTACGTCTGGTGTTATTCAGTGATTGTAATAGCCTGTGAGTTACAACACACAGATCACCATTGAGATACAACAGCAGGAGTCTCCTGCAAAATGATGGACAGACATTGAGAGGGATGGGGATGTGTCCATGTGGTGGGAAGCTTCAGCACAAAGCCAGGAGGAAAGCAAGACATCACCAGGGAGAATTTTTAACTAAGCCTTAAGTCACTTAAAATGTTAATAGAGCAACAGTTCTGGCACTGAGATACAGTTTCTGAACTATAGGAAGTATGAGACTCTAACTTGTGCCATTATTGATGGACTGTAACCATCTGTGATTTATGAGATGCAGGGGAAAAAACAAGAGGCACTGCAGGGTCATTCTGTCAACTCAGGACACATAAGTAAATCAGTGTGTGTGTGTGTGTGTGTGTGTGTTTGTGGGTGGATGCATGTGATTGGGAGGGGTATGTCTGTGCCAGCATGATTCCAGGACCATTTGTGTTGACTACCACAGGAAATTGCTGATTTGCACTAGCAGTAGGTATGGGTGATTCAAAGCCATCTAAATTAGCTGATAATGAAGGCTTTCCTCTTTGCAGCTCACATGCTCTGAATCACAATGTATCACATCATGGATACACGCCTTTTAGCCAAAGTGCTTTCTGCAAACAGTGGGGTACTTCCTGAATCTCCCTGGAATATCGTCACAGTACACAGTAATGGGAGGGTCACACGATACTTTGCTAAAAAAGATGAAAAGTAGAAGTGTGGAACGGGTAGAAAATGTTGGGGCTCCTTACAAAAGATGGGAATAGTGTTATAGACCATTTCCTGTTTTGAATTTGAAGTGCCTGCCTTTTAAAAAGATTTTGAACCATGTGAAGGAGTTGGGAATGATTCCTATTTCTCTGAGTGGATTTAGAATTATAATATGGTCACTGAGGCCAAAGGCCTTGGTTTGTTCATTAAAAAGAGCTCCTTTCAGGTTTGCCTTTGTGTTTTGTATATCATATGTTAGTATCCACAGGACAGTCATTGTGCTATGACGAGAACAGAAATCATGTTGATTTTAGGAAAAGTGGGTGATACTGTTGGATGTGCTGAGACAGTTGTGAATCGACAGTATTTCAAGAATTTTGCCAAGGGGGGAATGATGAAGATGGGTCAGTAGTGTGAGCAGTGGGAAATGCTGCTGTGCTGTTTGGAGAGGTTTATTTAGAACTGGTTAAAAGACATCAGGCGTCAAATTTTTGGAAAGCAAAAATTATAGTTTTGACTAAGGGGGAAGAGTAAGGTAATATATTTAAAATCTGTATTTTTGATTTGCTGTTTTGTTTTTGTTTTTTATTTATCCATATGTTACACACACACACACACACACACACACACACACACACATGCATACACTAGTAATACTATGATGTATAAGAGTAAGACAAATAGAGAAAGAAAATGTAAAAAAAAGGTTGTTTGTCTTAAATCTTATTTTCTTTCTGCAGTAAACATAGGAAAAAGATCATATTTTAATTCTGTCATCATCACATCTGTGCTATCCAAATAGCAAATACATTTAATTAAATGAAGTAACAAAAACACATGATTTGGTAAGGTTTAATAGCAAGACAGGGCATCCTTGTTGAATGGTATTTTTGTAATGCTACATAAAACCTGAATACAAAACTGAAATGTTTATCATTCTGGTATGCTTACAGCTGTTAGCAGATGGCTAAGTGTTATTACACCGTTAGCAAATTGGAGAAAAATGACTATAGCTTTTACTTTGTGCTTTTAATTATAACGATTCAGAAAAGAGATAAACACTGCAAATGTTAAATAAACATAAGACATGAATACCATCTTATTTAGCTCAGAATATATAATACTCAGAGATAATAACTCTAGCCTACAAAGGCGTTTAGCTGATATGCTGACATTATGTGGATTCATACTGCATATGTGTTATAGGCCCCTCAGAAGGCATGTGAGATTCTGTGCTACATACATTCACCTTGTTTACAACATACTTGAATGTCCCCAAATTTGGAAAACTGTTGCTGAAACATTTCTGTGACACACAAAAGAGTTAAAGTGCATTAACGTATATACAATGAGTAAAAGTATCACACAAAGGAATAAAGCAGAAAAAAGTAAAAAATCTCTGAGTTGGAATACTGTTTATTTTTCATATGCAGTGACAGACTAAGTGAATAGCTTTGTAATCTTCATGATTTAAAGCAAAAGAGTGAGAAGGTCTGATTTCTTTAATATATAAAATGTAAGGAATGTATGCAGTCTAGGTGTACTTATGGAGTGTGTGAGGTGTCTGTAATTCTGGTCTGACTGTCAATGGGATATAGATTAAGGGATATATGTGTGTTTGTGTATATATATATATATATATATATATATATATATATATACATATATATATATATATATATATATATATATATATATTTATAAATACGTATGTGTGTGTATATATATATATATATATATATATATATATATAAATATATGGTTCCCCTTCACAAAGTCGAGCGGCCACAATCTTGAAATGCATATGGTCAAGACCATATGCTCAAAATTGTAGAAGTTCGACTGTGTGAATGATGAACGGCATACAGAGCAGAACGGGCGATTTCCCTTTCTGTGCTGTAGTGCGATCTCGGAGTTGGAATAAATATGTAACGGGGGAGTGTGGGGGTGCAGGTGGGCTTGCCCCCCTGCAGAAACACATTTTTTGTGTTACTTTTTTTTGTTGTTCCCTTTCACGAAGTCGAGCTTCCGAATTTCGAGCATATGGCGTCGGCCATATGCATTTCGAGTTTTGGAACGTTCAACTTTGTGAAGGGAAACTATATATATATATATATATATATATATATATATATATATATATATATATACATACATATATATATATATATATATATATATGTAAATATATATTTGTTGACTAAACAGATGATTGATGACAGGCATGCAAGATCGGCAGTCCCTGGGTAGAGAAATGTACCCTTTTTCCTGGGGATTGTTTGATCTCAGAATTAGAATATATACTTAGCGGGGGGGGGGGTGCAGTGGTTCTTGCCCTCCTGTAAAAAATAATGCTTTTTTGTGGGGTTTTTTTGTAAAGTTTTGCATGAGCTGAGACTAATTCTTGCAGAATACATAGTAGTGTCAAGGTACATAATGTTCTCAATTTCTTTTGACATTATGCTCATCAACATAAATGCTATTTGATCAATTTAAGTCGATCCGTATCTCTCTCTCTCTCTCTCTCTCTCTCTATATATATATATGCACACATACATGTGTGTGTGTGTGTGTGTGTGTGTGTGTGTGTGTGTGTGTGTAGCACCAAAGACGGCCCTTCCTGATGAGGGAATCATTTTTTTTAAATGTTTTTGTAGCATGCTTTGTTTATTAAAATAATGTTTTCTACTTCCATTTGTGCTCCTACATAGTAAATACATGCACCCAGTTTCATGTTTCAGTGGTCATGTACTGTGCTGTTTGAACACACACACCAAACTTTTAAAACTATTGCTGCTTACAGATGGAACTGATCCCTGCAGTTTGTGTAGTATGCCTTTTAAGTGCATCTTGAAATAAGAAATATGTAATGTGCTTTTACTTGTACTGGAGAGTGGGCCTTCTGTGATTACTTTTAAGTTAGGTGACAAGATCATAATTGCTAATCGCTGTGGTATGAAAGGTAGTAGTCTAAATCAGGAAGTCAGTCCCTCACCTGAAAGATCATATGAAGGAAGACACTGGAAGGGTGGATTATGGTAGCCCATTCAGTAGTAACCTCAGGAGTGTACCTTACAAAAGTACATTATTGCAGAGCTGCAAACTGTGCCTGGGAGAGGTGTCCAGCATTTGACATTCTTGGTTTTCACAAGACGGCCTGTATCCTGCAGTGGTTGTGTGGGCTAACATTGCTGAAGAAACTGAAGGCACTGTGTTCATTTTGTTTCAAAATGGAAGCCGATAGAACAGCTATTATGTTTTGTTTTACTATGTGGAATTCTAAATGAATCTGATTTTTTTTACATACTTCCTGCCTCTTATGTCTCCATGAACTTTGCAACACTTTTTTGTGTATTTTTGGCCCCAAAACTGCTAGCAGTAAGGCCAGTCACAGTGATTTCTTATTTTGTTCATTCATTCCCTTTATGTCGAAAGCTGATCACAGTGCAGCCATCATGCAGTCAATTATCAAGACGTTTTTGTGTTAACATCCAGTCGTACTTAGTAGAAGTCAAGGGAACACTATGTAGTGGGCATTGTGTGAACAAGTCACTCACAACTTACAAGGGTGATGTTATTCACTCAAATGGGTGATGCCAGTCCCTGACATAGGTAATATAGTCACTCAGGTAGCCCTACATTAAGTAAGCAGCCACTTTGAGTCAGACCTTCTTTTGTGTCACAAAACATTATTTCCCTTTTATGTATGTGTATGTGCCTATGCATGCATTTTTTTTGAACAACTGACTGGCATATTTTATGGTGTAACAAAAATAGCATAAAATTATGTATATGAATAAATTATTTTACTGGTTACTCACACACTTGGTCTTGAGAACTTCGTGGAGATTTTGAGCAGATTTGTGTACTAGAGAATCTCGCCGAAACTCTGTAATGCATCCTTCTCCCTTTACTAGTCTTTCTTTACTGTAAAAGGCCCTTCCCCCCATTTCAGCTACATCAGATAAAGTGAACTCTACTCTGTCAAACTAAGTAGCTGATTGCTATATTGCTGGTTGTGTTACGTATGACTAAAGATGCTCTGTAGAAAGTTGCTGACAGGATTTTCATGTTTTTTTATAGGAATCGTACTTTTGTACTGCCGTTTTAGACATATATATATATATATATATATATATATATATATATATATATATATATAAATATATATTTGTTGACTAAACAGATGATTGATGACAGGCATGCAAGATCGGCAGTCCCTGGGTAGAGAAATGTACCCTTTTTCCTGGGGATTGTTTGATCTCAGAATTAGAATATATACTTAGCAGGGGGGGTGCAGTGGTTCTTGCCCTCCTGTAAAAAATAATGCTTTTTTGTGGAGTTTTTTTGTAAAGTTTTGCATGAGCTGAGACTAATTCTTGCAGAATACATAGTAGTGTCAAGGTACATAATGTTCTCAATTTCTTTTGACATTATGCTCATCAACATAAATGCTATTTGATCAATTTAAGTCGATCCGTATCTCTCTCTCTCTCTCTCTCTATATATATATATATATATATATATATATATGCACACATACATGTGTGTGTGTGTGTGTGTGTGTGTGTGTGTGTGTGTGTGTGTGTGTGTGTGTAGCACCAAAGAAGGTCTTTCCTGATGAGGGAATCATTTTTTTTAAATGTTTTTGTAGCATGCTTTGTTTATTAAAATAATGTTTTCTACTTCCATTTGTGCTCCTACATAGTAAATACATGCACCCAGTTTCATGTTTCAGTGGTCATGTACTGTGCTGTTTGAACACACACACCAAACTTTTAAAACTATTGCTGCTTACAGATGGAACTGATCCCTGCAGTTTGCGTAGTATGCCTTTTAAGTGCATCTTGAAATAAGAAATATGTAATGTGCTTTTACTTGTACTGGAGAGTGGGCCTTCTGTGATTACTTTTAAGTTAGGTGACAAGATCATAATTGCTAATCGCTGTGGTATAAAAGGTAGTAGTCTAAATCAGGAAGTCAGTCCCTCACCTGAAAGATCATATGAAGGAAGACACTGGAAGGGTGGATTATGGTAGCCCATTCAGTAGTAACCTCAGGAGTGTACCTTACAAAAGTACATTATTACAGAGCTGCAAACTGTGCCTGGGAGAGGTGTCCAGCATTTGACATTCTTGGTTTTCACAAGACGGCCTGTATCCTGAAGTGGCTGTGTGGGCTAACATTGCTGAAGAAACTGAAGGCACTGTGTTCATTTTGTTTCAAAATGGAAGCCGATAGAACAGCTATTATGTTTTGTTTTACTATGTGGAATTCTAAATGAATCTGATTTTTTTTACATACTTCCTGCCTCTTATGTCTCCATGAACTTTGCAACACTTTTTTGTGTATTTTTGGCCCCAAAACTGCTAGCAGTAAGGCCAGTCTCAGTGATTTCTTATTTTGTTCATTCATTCCCTTTATGTCGAAAGCTGATCACAGTGCAGCCATCATGCAGTCAATTATCAAGACGTTTTTGTGTTAACATCCAGTCGTACTTAGTAGAAGTCAAGGGAACACTATGTAGTGGGCATTGTGTGAACAAGTCACTCACAACTTACAAGGGTGATGTCATTCACTCAAATGGGTGATGCCAGTCCCTGACATAGGTAATATAGTCACTCAGGTAGCCCTACATTAAGTAAGCAGCCACTTTGAGTCAGACCTTCTTTTGTGTCACAAAACATTATTTCCCTTTTATGTATGTGTATGTGCCTATGCATGCATTTTTTTTGAACAACTGACTGGCATATTTTATGGTGTAACAAAAATAGCATAAAATTATGTATATGAATAAATTATTTTACTGGTTACTCACACACTTGGTCTTGAGAACTTCGTGGAGATTTTGAGCAGATTTGTGTACTAGAGAATCTCGCCGAAACTCTGTAATGCATCCTTCTCCCTTTACTAGTCTTTCTTTACTGTAACAGGCCCTTCCCCCCATTTCAGCTACATCAGATAAAGTGAACTCTACTCTGTCAAACTAAGTAGCTGATTGCTATATTGCTGGTTGTGTTACGTATGACTAAAGATGCTCTGTAGAAAGTTGCTGACAGGATTTTCATGTTTTTTTATAGGAATCGTACTTTTGTACTGCCGTTTTAGACATACTGCTATTCATTCATTTTGAAACACATTCTTGTCTAATAAAGCTTAGCCATGTGTGTGTTGGTAACATATAGTTTGCTGAATTGAGGTTGTGTTCCAGTGGTATGTTTTTTGTCTGTGCAGGTAATAGATCCAGTACATCTGTAGACATAGTACAAATGGTATATAGTGACTCAGCTCTGTAACTGCTGAACATTAAAACTGTTGTCCAATACTTGGATGAAAAGACAGTATTTACTAATACTTTAAATGCTATAGTGTCAGACCGCTAGAGTGATGAAAAACAAGTGTATACCTACATGTATGCATAGTTCTCAGTAGCATTGTAGTCCTGGATACTGTTAACCTCTGTTTTGCATACAATTTGTGACTGGTTTTGCTTTTTGCATGATAGTTTGCTAGACAATTAAAGCAACTGCTTTATCTAAAATATTCCAAGATGCGGTTACCACTTGTCCCTCTTAAACACGACAGCCCCCATCTGAGTGCTTGCAACCCATGAAATAGCTTGAAAAATGTGAAATGCCCTGAGATTTTAGGACAACATGTATTTCCTTGGTTTCCTGTAATAGCTATGTAAAGTAATATTTTTGTATGAGAATCACTTGAATACTATATGAAACAATATGAACTATCCAAATTCTACAAGAGTGTGCTTTCATTTTGGCAAAAATGTGATGTTCTTTTCTCTATACAGTTTGTCTCCATAACATGTCCTGAAAAATCGCACATTTCTCTAAAGAAAATGTCCCACTGCTGTCATTTTAAAATGTGGCCATGCTGGTTCTGGGAAGGAGTTGACATGTAACCATATTTACCATTAGTCATCTAAACCAATGACTACTGTACCCTGTATACAGGTGGCAAGCAGTGGTAACAAAGTTTTTGCAGTACTGTGTACTGATAAAATGCACTATCATTCATGTATTGCACATGCATTAGTGTTGTGTTACTTTTTGTTTAGGACTGCTTACTGTTACTCTTTTGATATATTACTACCATATTAAATGCAATGGAGATACAGCTGGGATAATGGTTAAGGTGTTCACCTCCAGTTGCAAGGTTTGAGCCTGACCTCTGACCAGTGCCTGTGTAGAGTTTGCACATTTTCCATGCATCTCTATGGATTTGATGTCCTTCATGGATGCATCTGCAGTCATAACAAATGGGTTGTCCTGTCGTCAGGCAGCCCTTCGGTCGGCCGGATTCCAAAGTCCGGGTCCGGCTTCGGCTGATGTCGCGCTTCACCCGACGTCATCTCTGCTGGTCTTCGGGTATAAAGGCATCAGCCGACGCCATTTTCCTCAGTCTTTCTTGCCGCTTGGCGCCCGAAGCAGAAGCTGTTCGCAAGTGCCGGTCGGTCAGATCCAGAGATTACTACTACCGAATACTACTTCGAAGACTTCTAAAAAGCTAAGTACCCCGTTGGGGACTCTTTCCTGCCTCAGCCGATGTCAGAAAAAGTCAATAACTGTTTAACTTGTGGGAAACAAATACCTCATAAAGATTTCCACTCTTACTGTTTGCCTTGCTTAGGCCCAGACCACGTCGTAGCAGCCTGCTCGGCCTGTGCTTCCTTCAACCGACGACGCTTAGGCGTCGGTCGGAGTTTGCTGAACAGTTTTTCGGCTCAGATTTTGCGTACATTATGCCGTCGGATCCTCCGACTACCCAAATTGTTAAAAAATGCAAAGAAAAAGACCGACACTCGCGGTCCGCGGTTTCGGCCGAAACCACGGTTAAGCAAGCCGCGAGTGTCTCGGTTTCGGCGAAACCGAGAAAACTGGTCAATCTTCAGCCGAATCCATGACTACTACTGAGGCTCCTGCTACCTTACCTGAATCAGCCTCAGAAATTTTGCCTACAACTGTGGTTCCTACTGATCTATCAGACACCATCCCCTTGGATATCTCTACCCCAGCACGTGGTGCTGCTAGGCCTCCTGCAGCCATGTCTATTAAGGCCTTTGCCAGGGCTAAAGCAGCCAAATCAGCTAAATCAGTGCCTGTTAAACCACCCTCACTCAGGCCCACTTCTAGTTCACAAATGCTTACTCTGGCAGAAGATTTAATATCCTTAATTAGGGGATCCCAATCTCACCCAGACAGGGCCTCTCAGCCACCAGAAAAGAGACCTAGAGCAGAGCCCTCCGAGCCTGTGTCCTCTGATGATTCTGCGGATGACTCAGACATTACAGACCAGCCAGAGGCTCCTTTTTCCAATTATGAAGATTCAGATGCTGAAGAATCCATTCCAGCTGCCTCTCCACCAGAGGAATTCTCCTTTGGGGAAACCTTACATGCCATGAGAGAACAATTCCAATGGCAGGGACAAGATTTCTCAGATTCAAGAAAAAGGCTTAGGACTTTTCTGCACTTACCACAACATAGGCCCTTAGCTATACCTCCTGTCCTGCTACCCAAAGACACGTGGGGTATAGCCACATCAAACTCACCCAGAAATGGAGTTGTGGGTAGCATTACAGACTTCAGATGATGCCTAGTAAAAACAGTAATATAGACCAACTGCTTATCTTCTGTGTGCAGTGTTAGCGCTAGTTATTCCATGAGATATGTTGGCTAATTTGGCAAAAATGGGCATGAGTATTTGCTGGTGAGAAGTGTAGTGAAGATATACCAGGGATTCATGCCAATAGCTGGGAGGATCTATTTGCCTCTACTGACCAGTGTGTGCACCCACTATAAAGCCCAGCAGTCCTGGGGCTATAAGCTACTTTCCAGTTTGAGTTACCTGGAATAACTCTGTTGAGCGAAAGATGGACATAAAAGCAATTGACTTGCAAAGTTTTGTTACATTCAGTACAGGTTCACTGACAGGATGCAGCTTGAAAGTGGACAACATGTTGGGATGGAGAAGGCCAGACATCCTGTGTATCCAAAGGACAACACATCATTACTGAGAAATTAAGTTCAGTAAGAACAAGAGTCTATTTTTTTTCTATACAACATAACCCACTGTTTACAATTAGTACCATAACCCTTTGTGGTAATATTGCTTGTCTTCTGCCATCTTTGTGTAGCAGAATTTTTGGGTGTATATTATGTTATCGAACTTTTAAAAGTTCAAACATCATATGGTCGACACCATATGATCGAACTTTTATAAGTTTGAAGAGATCTCCATACAGTACAGAATGGGAAGATTTCCCTTTTCTACACTGTATTGCGATTTTGGAGTTGGTATATTTAAATAGCATGGTGTGTGGGGGGTGCTGTGGGGCTTGACCCCCTGCTTAAAATGGTCCAGTAGGTTTTTTTCCGTTTATTTTTTTTTTTAGCTTTTCGAACTTTTAAAAGTTCGCTCATATCAGTTCGACCGTATGACGTTCGAACTTTTAAAAGTTCAATAAAGTAATATACACCCGAATTTTTGACATATGACTGTGAGACAGGTCACCCAGCATCAGGTAACATGCACAAATCCTGGAAGAACCAGCTAGTGGAATGATAGTAGCAGGAATGATTGGTTCAAGTGCTGTCCTACCATGATTGGCTGCAATGGATGGTTGGTACATGTTAGCACATGGTCAAATATTGTGCTAATGCTACTGTGCATCACCAGGGTGGGTTGTTAAAATTAGACCAAGCATTTGTACAACCCTGCCTGCCCTCTTTCTTGATATGAAGAGTAAATAGGGGCACTAGGCTATGGCAGAAGCTGCCTGGTGGAAGGGCACCAAAAACAGAAGTCAAAATGTGTGTGTGTGTGTGTGTGTGTGTGTGTGTGTGTGTGTGTGTGTGTGTGTGTGTGTGTGTGCGTGCATGTATGTGTGTTTATACACACACACATACACATATATATATATATATATATATATTTATATACACAAACACACACGTATGTGTGTGTGTGTATATATATATATATATATATATATATATATATGTATATTTATATATATATATATATATATATATATATGTATATTTATATATATATATATATATATATATATATATATATATATATATGTATATTTATATATATATATATATATATATATATGTATATTTTATATATATATATATATATATATACACACACACACACACACACACACACACACACACACACATATGTATGTGTATATCTTCTAGGTAATGGTCACTGCTCATACCATTAATAAGGATCATTGACAAAAAATGTAGGGATCATCATAGGTAGGTACTAGGCTATCGGCCCAAGGGCCTGTGTAAGCCTAGCAAACAAAGTTCCCTGGCTTTTGCCACCCAAGAAGGTTATTTTCCTGTGTGCCTGTCGGACAGAGCCACAGCTGTGATCCCTGGGGTGAATTTCCTATTTCCTATCTACTCATCAAGATTTTTCTTGAAGAGTGCTAATGAGGAACTCTGCTTGACATGGATAGGTAGTTTGTTTCAAAGTATAGGAAGTCTCTGGGACAAGAATCTATCCCTCCAGCATGTTCTGTTTATTGGGGTAACAAGGTTCATAGTTCATAGGTTAGTACTAAGCTAACTGCTCTTACGAGCCATTTTTAAGCCTAGCCAATTATCCCTTGTGAGACTCATACCCTGCACCTTGTGTTTGTAAGGCAAACACCTTAACCATTAGGCCACCCTCCCAGGTCCCTGGAGCATGTAGCTCAGAGGGATTGGGATTTCTTTATGTGTAGCATGTCCAACAGCTCTGGGTTTGACATAGCTCTATATGTTAAGCAGAGATCACCTTGGATAGGCGATATGCTACAGAGTAAAGCTGGAGTTTTTTGAGATGATCAGCGTAGGGCAACGGTTTGAGTCCCATAATCCTCTTTGTGAGGAATTTTTGTGGCCTTTCCAGCTGTTACAGATGTCTTGTCAGGTACATTCTAAAAGGGGCATTGTACTCAATAATGGGTCTAATGAGAGCTGAGTAGAAGGGAAGAATGACCTCTTTTTTCCTGGATGAGAACCCTTTTGTGATGAGTTGTGCCACATAGAAGGATTTCATGACTACTGTGGTGATGTGATTATCAAAGGAGAGACTACTGCTCACCTGAGTCCCAAGGTCTCTTATCACACCTTCAGCATTAAGTGGACTGCTGCTTATGTGGTAGTTCATGGGTAGCGAGTTTTTACCAAAGGGGATGATAATGCACTTTTTGACACTAAGATTGAGTCCTTGGCTCTGACACCTACCATCAGTCTCAGTGAGGGTTTTCTGTAGGATGTCCACTTTATTTGGGGCCTCTACTATGGCACCTAATTTGCAGTTATCTGTGAAATTTGTCAGCCAGAGGCCCTCTGTGTTAGCCTGTACTTCAGAGAAGTAGATACCAAACAGGAGAGGACCCAAGACTGAACCCTGTGGTACTCCACTTGTCGCAGGTTTGAAGTCAGATTTGGAGTCTGCAGCTTTTAAAGTGTGGGTTCTGTCATTGAGCCAGTTGGCAACCCATCTTGTGACATATGGATTTATATCCAGTTTAGTGAGTTTATCTATGATTCCAGAATGGGGGATGTTGTTGAAAGCCTTGGCAAGGTCAAGATATGCTGTGTGAACTGTCTTACCCTCGTCTACGGCTCTGGTGACTTTTTAGAAGAAGTCGATCAGCTTCAGAAGGCATGATCTGCCCTTCACAAACCTGAACTGGGTGGGGTCCAGAGTTTGGAGGTTACCAATGTCTTTCTTTATGAATTCCATGATGATAAATTCCATGGCCTTGCAAACCAGGCTCGTCAGGCTAATAGGGTGATAGTTCCCGGGGTCCGTGGTGGCTCTCCCTTTGTGGAGTGGTATAACTGTTGCTGTGTGCCATTCAGTGGGTACAAAG
Organism: Protopterus annectens; assembly: GCF_019279795.1. Classification (NCBI taxonomy): domain Eukaryota; kingdom Metazoa; phylum Chordata; order Ceratodontiformes; family Protopteridae; genus Protopterus; species Protopterus annectens. The sequence goes on from NC_056734.1 coordinate 582,230,029, forward strand.
CCTGATGTGAGGTGGTGATTGAACATGGTGCTTAGGTGGGGAGCCAGTTCATTATGAAGTTCGTGTAAAATGCAGCCTGGGATGTTGTCCAGTCCCATGGAGGCTGTGTTCTTAGCCCTGGAGAGCACAGTTTTTACCTGCTCAGTTGTGATTGCAGGGGCACTGAATTCTTCTGGTATGGAAATGTGCCCTTTAGTGGTGAGGGGGGGGGTAAAGTTGGCACTGAACCTATCAGCCAGGATGTTGACGATATCAGATGGTTCCATAATTTTCATGTCATTGTGCTGTAACTCAGAGCATATCTGGGTGTTGCCACTGAGAATCTTGACATAGCTGTAGAATGCTTTGTGGTTGTCAGAGTCAGTGGAAATCTTGTTTTCATAGCCAGTTTTGGAGGATTTTTATGAGGGATCTCAGCTTCTTACTGTAGCTGACTAGGGAGCTCCTCCACTCATGGTATTTTACTCTCTTTTGCAACAGTTTCTTCCTTCTGTTGTAGAGTTTGTTTATTGCAGGGGACCACCAAATTGGCTTCCTTTTTTGGAGGATAGTGTCTTGGTTCTGCTAGGGATACCACAAGCCATGCACTTGTCTGAGTGCATTTGTATAAGAGTCGGTAGTCGTAACTGTATTGTCCATCTGCATGGGTGTCGTGAAGTTTGCCACTTCTGTCTTAAGAAGCATGAAGTTGGCTTTGGAAAATTCTTTTTACAGTGCTTTCCTTAATGGGAGGTGGGGCCGGGATGTGGATATCTATGTTGATTAGCTTATGGTCAGATCTGACCAGCGAGGAGTTGACTTCAGATGTGGAACACCGGTCACTCATGTTGGTAATGACTAGGTCTAGGATATTATTGCCCCTGGTGGGGGTGTGAATAAGTTGATCCAGGGCATTGGAGTTTATGAATTCTAGAAAGCGTTGAGCAAAGGAGTTGGTACATCAGTAGTTTTCCTAGTTAATGGTGAGGTAGTTAAAATTGCCCATAATTAGGGTGTTTGGTTGAACCCTAATATTTTCCAGTATATCAAGAAAAGAGGAGTGGGAATCCTGGGGCATGGTGGGGGATCTGTAGCAAGCTACAATATGGATTGCAGTTTTACTCAGAGTTAGTTGCACTTGGATAATTTTGGATGCATTTTGTTGAGCAACTAGCCTGGAGGTGTGGATATCCTAAATGAATATCTGCCCTTGGTGTTCCGGTCCTGGTTAGATGACTGAAAGGTATGGTATGAGTTATATCTTGGTAATGCAGAGGTGCTCTATGGAGCTTTGAACCAAGTTTCAGTAACTGCACACATATCAATGTTCTCCATTTTAAGGAGTGCCTCGAGTAAGTGCATTTTGAGGTTTAGACATCTAGTGCTGAGTTGCATTCCCCTCAGTTTTTTCTTGCCTGTATCTGTTATGGTGGTGGGGTGGTCATTTAAACCTTGGCTAAAAAAGGCACTATAGAGACGGCAAGAGCATTAGCCAGTATCTGGAATCCCAGGGGCAACAGGTGCAGGCCATCTCTGACAAAGCTTCATGGCCTGTCGACCATGTAGTCCTAGGCAGACAGATACCGGATCCCCTTGGAATGACACCAGAAGCTTAGCCAATTGTTGAAGTCAGTCATTTTGTCCTTGTGATGTGGTTTCATTCTGGGTAAAGGTAGGATGCTACTCTGGGCTAGGGTCATACCTGCCTGGATTACAAGATCGGAGAGCTCCTCCAGGTCTCTTTTCATGTAGTCCAGGGAGGTACATCTGAGGTCGTTCACACCAACATGGACAATGACTGAGTCATACTTTTACTTGTTGTGGAGTGACCTGAGTGCATGGGTTATATGGCAGATCCTAGCACCTGACATGCAGCTAACAGTAACCTTCTCCTTGTCTATTCTGGTGAGCAGAACATCAGCATGCCTGACTATAGAGATACCTATGACTAATGTGTTAGGCACGTTATTTTGCCTTATGGGCTGCGGTTGAGTGGCACACTGGGTATGTGTGTTATGTGTCTTTTGGGTTATGTTGAGGGGTGGAGGTTGCTTGCATTTCTGCTTTAGGGGTCTCTGTTGCTTGGGCAGATTCTTATTAAGACCCTCTGAGAATGTTTGTGTGTATCTATGTGTGGGTTTTGGTGGTGTAAGTATAGTGGGATTATATGATGAGTGTGGTGTGGTGCAAGTGTTTACTTTCTCCTCTTGACTGAAGTTCAGTCTTGTGTTGAGAGAGCTTTGCCTCCAGTTTGTCAAGATAAATGTATCTCTCACAGGTTGTAGTGTTGGGTGGTAGGAGGAGAGGATTGTCTGTGTACATGAGGAAATGCTGCACTGCCCCAAGATGCCCAAATTCATCAGGTAGACAGGAGAGAACACAGGGAGCTGTCCCTTAGACATGCCTGGGTAATCACTATTTTCCTCTAGACAAGTGAGGGAAGTACTAGAGCTGTTTTCCTCAAAGTAACTTTAGGAAAATAAGTAGAAAACTGTTAACTACTAGGAAATGAGAAAGGTTGAGTGCTTCAGTAATTTGTAGCTTATTTAGTGCTTACAAACAGATGTGAACCAGTGCTAAGCACGGAAAAGCAGATTCAAGTGCTAAAATTAAGAAACTGGCTAGTCCTAAGGGAAAAACTGAAGATCAGACTTTATGGTGCCAGGAATAGTTTAATCCTAGCTAAGCAGTGCTGCGCAATGCGCAGAACTGCACAAACACGGGTTTTTAAGCAGAAAGATGAAAGGGGAAGAAATAGCCCAAAATGGCCTTATTTAATTCCTCATCTCTGTCTTGGTATAAAATGTGTTGTAACCATCATCTAATCTTCATTTTTTATATCACCTCTTAGTTGCGTTTTAGCACATTTGTGCTTGCAAAACATGGTGTCAGCACTTTCTTGCTTTCTAGTCACACCAGCTAGATTAACTGCAATATTTACAAGATTTGTAATATATTATTAAGACTTTACTAAGGTCACTGATGTGTAGAATTTCAAATTTGAAATCAACTTTTAAACCACCTTTTTTAATGTGTACAGGTCACAGTGTACAAAATAAATAAATACTTTATCACTATGACTTCTGCATAATTCCATTTTTGTGTAGTCTTGGTCTATGGCTTGCATCTCCTTGGTTGCTCCACTGTACACGTTAGTTTACTGTTGTTATAACTTTACTACCACTATATACCACCAACCATTCATACTCAACATTTTCTACAGACCATCTTTCGTGTTAGCAGCACAGTGCTCTCATTTTTCCATTTGACAAAATCCTATGACAGTCAAAGAGGATGTCTTTCCACATCACTGTTGCAGTATTCTACACGTAAGGGATCTCCTGCCAAGGATAGCCAAACATCCGGCCAGTATATGAAAGCCTTCAGCTTTTATAGGTATTGCACATTATTTTTATGCTCCTCGCACATGATGTGGAGCATCATGGTGATGTACTGAAACAGATACTTACAACTTCTTTGCCGCCAGTAGAAACACGTTATCAAACATCAGTCTGAATGTTTTTCTGCTGTGCTGAATACCAAGCAGCATTGTCAGATAAGTGCCCCATTGGTATTTCTTCTCTTCCTTGTCTTATTGTTGTTGTTATTGTGTTCATGTAATCCAGAAAGGGAAAATGTCAGAGTGGGAGGCATATTCCCCATAAAGACCATCATGACCCATTTTGTTTTTGTTTGGATGTTTCCCACAGTCATAAACAATGTTATATGTGCTAAGCTTTTGTGCATAGACTCTGCATCATCACCTCTCCTCTTTGACCATATACCTGCAGAACCACTGTCTTAAGTTGTTGGCTGAGGGTGCTATGGCAGAATCTGACCATCCAGAGCACCAGCCATCTGCCAAGAAAAAACAAAGTTATCCCTTTTCTAACTGCTGTTCAGCCTCCCCCAGACATCTCTCCCAAGCCATATGAAAGCCTATAGGACTATTCTGTGCTTGCTTTGGTTTTCTTTGCTTGACCCCATCAGAGGATTGCATGGATCAAACTACTCACACTCCTTAGAGACTTTTCAGACATTTGTGCCTAACATTGAGGGAGAACCTCAGCTGATTATATGTGTAGGAACAATGGGGATTCCTCAGATGTTAATGAGGGAGGATGTTTACACAACCATTATAGAATCTCATCAGGGGTCTGACCCTCAAAGGGTGTTTCAAACAGATGTCCTGCAGAAAAAGAAACACAAGACAAAGTGTATTTCCCTTTTTGTGAAGGATACCCAGTGTGAATAGCTAGGTTTCCCTCATGGTTTGATTAATGCTTTGATGGCTAAGAAGCTACCTCAAGGGGTTTCTGTTCTTGCTTCTCTCTGGTCTTCCATTCCACTCAAAATGTCTAGGGATCTGGATTCCTCTGATGAGGATTTGAACTCAGGGGAAGATTTCCTGGCTTATTCTTCCCAGTCCCTACCCCCTTGGACTATGTTTCAGAGGAGGAAGATTCCTTAAGTCCAGATTCCCCTTTGGAATAGCTCTCCTTTGGGGATACCATTGCCCATATGGCTGACTATTTTAAGTGGGATTGTTCTCAAGTCTCTGATATATAATAAAGGTATTATAAGCTCCTGTACATGGACTCTTCCAAACCATTTGTTACCCCTCCTGTTCAGTATGCCTTTTTGTATACCTTTTCATCAGCTTCTATAGCCCCTGACACTCAGCCTCTTGCACCTAAGAAGCCAGATAGATCTATAAAGTGCCTGAGAAGGGCAAAATCCTTTATACATGCCCTTCTGCTGACTGTTCTGTAGTGTCAGTTTGTCTTGACAAACCATCACAGTTGTTACCCTCCATCAAGCTGTTACTTTCTGATAAGGATAGTTGGGCCATGGAAAGGTTGGGTAAGTAAGTTTACACTGCTACCACCTTGTCCTTTAGGGCCCTTAACTACCAGACGCATATGATTAAATATGATTTGGCTGTCTTTTCTCAGGATTTTAAGGTGGTTTCTGACCTTCCAGGCTCAGAGGGGAAGGTTTTGGCCCTTTCACTGCTGGACTCCACTTTGCAAGTTGCCCACCATTCAGTCAAAATAAAGCTTCGATCAACTGATGCCGCTTCCAGGACACTTATGAGGTGTTATTTCTGGCTTTCCTGATGTCATTAATGCCAAACTTTGGGATGTTCCTTTGGATAAAAAAAGTCTTTTTGGATCTGCTACTGCTTCTGACTTTTTCAAGTTCCTCCAGGACAAGGCATACCCTTGCAGGAGCTGAAACATGTTTCTAGTTCTGTTTCTTCATTCCCAAATATACCTGCAAGTCTGCCTTTGTTTGTAGGCAATCTTATTCTTCTCACAAGGACAAAAACGGTTCTTGGTGTGTGCTTGCAACTAAGTTTACTCAGGTTCCTTATTCACAGACGTTTTCTTTGCAGGACAAGCCTGGTTCTATTTAATGCTTTGCTTCCTCTCTTCCTTAGCTAGGTTCCCTTGTCCCTCTGACTTTCCTTGCCTCTCAAAAGTGGCTGTGGATCACTTCATACTCTTCCCATGTAGGCATCACTGCCTACACACAGGCCTCTGTCACTACTTACCTTTTTGCAGTCCCTTCTTCCTCTGGTGTCTGTCACAGCCAGGGATTTTCTCAGGGTCTTGGGGATCATGGCTCCACCATTTCCATACTCCCTCACTCCATGCTTCATATGAGGAAACTTCAGTGGTATGCCTTCATCGTTGCCACCCCCTGGAGCTCCATGTACCTTTCCTTCCCAAGCTAGAGCTTCAGTGGTGGATTCATCAACTTTCTTTCAGCTTGGGGCTTCCTTTTCAAGCTCACATTCCTTCTCGGGAGCTCTTTACAGTCACCTCAGACAGGGGTTGGGGTGCCTCCTGTGCCCCCATAAAGTTTCAGCATCTCCAGCCCCCTCATCAGAGGTCAGACCACATTCACATAAAGGAGATGAGGGCTGTGCTTTTAGCTCTGCAAGCTTTTCATTCCCTCTTTCATCCTGGGCTCCTCAATGTTTTTACAGACAATACCAAAGTGATGTGGTATGTCAGCAAACAGGGGGCCACAAGGTCCTATCTTCTTTGCAGACTAGCGTTTCAGGTTTGGGATCTAGCTATCCAGTATGAATTGATTCTTCAGGCAGTTTACATTCCCTCAGAGCACTGTCTAGTGGCAGACTCCTTGAGCAGGTGCAGCACACAAGCTCATGAATGGGTGCTTCTCGGAGGTGTGTTTCTGGACTTTGTCCATCGGTGGGGTATTCCTCAGGTAGATATTTTTGCCTCTACTCTGAACAGACAAATTTCTCTATTCTGTTCCAGAGTCCCAAGTCCTCTGACTTGGAAAGTGAATGCCCTCTCTTTTCCTTTAAAGAAGATGTTTCTGTATCCCCTGCCATATTCTCTGTTACTATGATTTTTGCACAAGATCAAGCAGGACTCTCCAAAATTATGCTGGTGGCTCCCTTTTGGTCCAGACAGCACTGCCCCCCCTTATTTCTCACTTGGCAAAAATCAATCACCACAAGTTACCTCACTGAGTGGATCTTCTCACACAAGACAACAGGACTCTTATGTATCCCCACTTGTTCACTCTTCAAATGACACTCTGGGTGATAGGGTTTTTATCCTTTTTAGGCATCTCTTTTGTCAGGATGCGCTTTGGGTTCTGCAAGAGACCAGGAAATCTTATATGTCCAAATGGAAAAGATTTTCTGTCTGAAGCCTCTCTCACCATGATGATTTTCTATCAGTGGAAGTTGCTCTGGTTCTCCCTTATTTGTGTGACTTGATCCATGCTGGGTTGGCATATTCTTCCACCTGTCAGGAATTTCTGCTTATCTGCTCTTAACTTCTCCTCTGGCATTTCAATTTGAGGTCAAGCAATTCCTTAAAGGCATATTTCATATTAGGCATCTCAGGAAGCCTATGCCACATTCTTGGGATGTCAATTCTTGAAAAATGTACCTTGGTTCCTTTTGAGCTGGCTTCCTCAGCTTCCTTGCAACATTTTACTAGGAAAACTGTTCTGCTTTTGGCACTTACTTCACCTAAAAGACTGTCTGAACTTCAGGATCTCATGGCTATTTTTCCTTTTAGTTTTCCATAGAGATGGGGTGCCTCTTTGTACTAATGCTTCTTTTATGCCCAAGATGGTCAGTGAGTTGCCCGTTATGAGTCTGTTCATCTTCCTTCCCTTTTTCCTTCTTCACAGTCTGCCAGTGGGAAGATTCTTCATACCTTGGATTTGCATAGGCAGCTCAGATATTGTTTAGATAAAACTAAAGTTTTTCAAAAATCTGAGCAGCTTTTTGTTTCTTTTCATCCCATCCCTGGAGTTTGGGTTTGGCAGTTTCTCAGCAAACCATATCTTCCTAGATTTCTAAGATCATTTCTTTTGTTAGTCTTTTCATGGCAAATGTCATTCCTCATCTGAAAAGGCACACATTGCCAAGGCTGTTGCCTCCTCTGGTGCCTTTTTTATGGGTCTGGATTCCAATTTGGATTCCAGTTCCATCCTTGAGGCTGCTATTTGGTCCTGTGTTTATATTTTCACTAAGCACTGCAAGTTGGATATTGTTTCCAGTCTCCCAGCAGGCTTTGCCGTGACTATGCTACATGGGTTTGTGGAGATTTCTTCCTTGCCTTCCTCCTCCCAGGCATCCTCTTGAGCTCTTGTACACTCCCTTATGTGAAGACTACTGCAACAGTGATATGGAAGGACATTGTACAGTTGTGTAAAATCTTACCTTAATAATAAATGTCCTTCTCTTCATCGTTGCAGTATTTGGTCTCTCCCTCCTTCTCCCACTGCTGTGAACATTGCCCTGTGTTCAGATTGCCTTCCTGGCTGAGGGACCCTTCTCCCTTCTTCCCATTTTTTTTTTCTTCTGGGAGCAATGCTCTTTTTTGTCCGTGAGGGTATTGTGTTCTTCCTGGGGCTTTTCCAGTTTTTAATATCTGTGTCTGTACATCACCTTTATGCCCTACATCATGCGTGAGGAGCATATGTGTGACATACATTGCCTATAAAAGCTGAAGGACTTGGTACATTGCACAGACATTGGGCTGTTCTTGCTGAGGAACTGTATTTATCATGCTTACGTGGTTTGCCTGTTACCTATTATGTCACTATCAGAGGGTGTGTCTGTTGTTACTTCCTCAATCACTTGCTTGAGACAGAGCACTACAAGGCCCACTCCTTGTAGCTTTTTTTGTGCACAGTGTACATGCCACCATCAAAAGATGACAACAAAGGTATACAAATACACTATCTCTGTTTTGTTTATAATATGCAGCTTTGTCTCTATTTCCTTATGAATCTGTGCCTGATGGTTCCAACCTTGAATTTTGTATGAATGGGAAGTTTGTCTTAGGTTTAATCTATCAAACATTGAAGCAATATCACCTGATGCCACGGTATGACTTCCATTAGCTAATCTTGAGCCTCCAGCATTTTGCCTTATAGGCTGCAGACTGAACATTGTGCCTTGGATGTGTAATTTGTATGTCCAGATTGACAATTCACTGAAGGCCAAGATGTAAGCCGTAATTAATTCACTACATTTTTATCAAAAGACTGTCAGGTGTCAGCAGTCAACACATCATCATAGTTCCTATCACCCTGATTAACTTAAGCATTTAATTTGGTTGTTAGACATGAGAACAGCAATAAGCTGCAGTATCTTCTTGGTTGGACTGTTGTAGTGAGCATTACCTTGGGCTTAGGAATAGGAGCCTTGCTTACCTTCAGCAGGTCCAAAAATCAGATGCTATGCGTACGTCTAATTGATGATAAGATCTGCAGTCTTTGGCTGTGGCAGTGAGCTCAGTTTCAAAATTTTAGTTTTTATGTACTTTGGTCAACTTATTTTGTCACCCATCTAATTGCAGTAACTCTTGCCTCCAGTATTTATTTCAGGAAGCTCAGGTGATAAAAGTGTTAGGCTATTGATCATTCCCAGCAACAGTGAACTTGTATTCCTTTGTATTCTTTGCCCTTTTCCTAAAGAACTAGCCCTTTCCCTGATTTAGGCATACCACGTACATGCCTCATTTTGAACAATCCACAAGTGATATTTATGTAAATTTTTCTAGGGAACCTCCACACTAACACCTTAATAGAGACACTGTTTTATTAAACTTTGTTTTAATCATTTGTTATTTCATGTTATTTATTGTGGGTTATTTAATTTTAACCATCTAGTTTTATTTTTATTAATAGTGCAGATTCTTGCATACCTTAACAAATTAAAGATTAAAGACATCAGTTCATAGATTCATAGGTGCTTACTAGGCTAACAACCACAATGACCTTTTTAAGCCTAGCCTTGGATCCCAAATCTCTGACAAGTTCTGATACTCTTGATAAGTGTAATCATGAACCTGCAAGATGAATCATTTACAGGTCACCTCTGTCCATTAGAGACATAGGTGCCGAACAAGGGATGAACTTCTGGCTTACCAAAAACCAACTTCAAAATTAAAATACGACACGACCAGTGATAAAATGAGCAAACAGATTACACCAAAATAATAATATTTAATGTCAGCAAAGACACAGCACACTGTTCAGCACTTTAGCACCTCGGCTGAAAAGTCTTCTAGGAGTTAAGTTATGAATTTCTGATTTCCCATCCAGTTGTCCAAGTTGCACTCCAATTGGATTACATACCTATCTCTCCAGCAGGTTCTATTTATATCACAGGCAAGGTTTAAGTCTTTAGAATGGGTAATTCTGGTGCTGTTTGCTTTGTGGATATGCAGTAAATCCACCAGAGTGGGGTCTGACAATACCCTGTATGCCAGGCATAGATCTCCCCTCAAAAGCCTGTAGGAGATAGAATACAGGGATAAGGCCTTGAGGTGGTTTGCAAAGGACATTTTACTTTTGCCCTGTATTCCTTTAGTGAGGAACCTCTGTGGACATTCCAATTGTTGGATATGACTGGTTAGGTACATACCAAAGAGGGACATTTTACTCAGTGATAGGTCTGATGAATGCCAAATACAATGGAAGAATGACTTCCTTGGATTTAGATGTCATACATTTGTTTATAAGTTGCACAACATAAAATAATGATTTCCTCACCATTGTAGACACATGATGGTCAAAGGCTGTATTACTATCTATGTGTGTCCCTAAGTAACTTATTACTGGGTCAACTCTAAGGGGTGTGTTGTCAATATGATAGCTACCAGGGATGGATGACTTCCCAAAGGATACTATTATGTATTTCTTGGCATTTAGTTTTAGTCCATGGCTCTGACACCATTTGTTTGTCTATGTCAGCCCCTCCTGGAGAACATTTGTGTCAGTGTGAGATTCAATTGACAGATCCTACTTAGCAATCATCTGCAAATTTAGTCAGCCAGAGACCACTGACATTGGCCTTGACTTCAGAGAAGTAAACGCCAAAAAAGGAGCAGTCCAAGGACTGATCCCTGAGGGACTCAACTTGTGACTGGCATCTTTGTAGAGGTGGACTCTCCAGTTCTAACTTCCTGGATCCCTGTCTGTGATCCAGTTGGCTATGCACCGGATGACATACGGGTTTGTACCTAACCTCATGAGTTTGTCAACAAAGCCCTGGTGGGGTATTGTGTCAAATGCCTTGGCCAGGTCAAAGTAGGCACTGTGAATGATTTTGCCCTCATCCATTGCATTGGTGACCTTCTCAAAGAAGTCCACCAGGTTGAGCAGGCATGATCTGCCCTTGACAAAACCAATCTGGGTTGGGTCCAGTGTCTGGAGGTTTACTATATCTCTATTGATCATCTCCATTATAATTCCTTCCATGGCTTTACATACAAGACTAGTGAGACTTCTGGGTATGTAGTTTCCAGGGTCTGTAGATGACCCACCTTTGTTCACAGGGATGACTTTTGCCTTTCTTCATTTATGAGGCATGAAGCCTGTTTGGATGCTAATGTTAAAAAGTAATTCCAGAGGCCCTGATAGGTCATGTTTCATGCTATTCAGAAGGCATCCTGGGGTATTGTCTGCTCCAATTGATGCAGTGTCATTGGTCTGAGAGAGAGCATTAAGAACCTGTTCCCTATTGATAGTAGGGGGAGTTATATTTGATGATATTTCCTGAGGGAAGGTTGAGGGGGAGAGAGGGATAAAGTTGGAGCTGAATTTATCAGCCAAGAGGTTTGCTATATCTTCTGGCTCAGTATAGGTGGCTCTATTTACAATAAGCTCTGCACAGAATTGTATATTGCCTTTGAGGTTGCAGACATAGCTAAAGAATGCTTTGTGGTTGTCCTTGGCCTGAGAAGCCAAACTTACCTCAAATTTGGGTTTGGTAGACTGTATTTGTCATCCAAGTTATTTGTTTAAATTGATGAGAGTACTTTTATCCTGGTGGGTGCTGCACCTCCTAATGTTTGCCATAATTTTCTTCCTCCTGTTATACAGACTATTGATTCTGTGATTCCACCAGGGTGGCTTGTTTTTTCAGTTAGTTCTGTACTTCTTCCTGGTGGGTACAGCTGCCTCTATGCAGCTATTACATGCTTGTACAGGATTTCTGTGAACAGTTTCTGCTTAGGCAACAGTGTTCTCAGGGTTTATGGGGGCTTGGAATTTTGCCAGGTTCTCACGTAATAGTGGGAGGTTAACCTTAGAATAGTTTCTGAATATTCCAGGTTTAGCCTGGGGTCCAGCTTTTATTTTTACTTCAAAGGAGACCATTTTGTGGTCTGACATTACCAAGGAAGGCATTACAGTAGAGTTGTGCAGCAGTTTCCCTTTTTAGTGAGGACCAGATCCAGTATGGTTGCACCCCTGGCTGGTGTACTGACTGTCTGGTCCAGGGAATTTGTGTTTACAAAATCCAGGAATCTCTGTGCATGTACGTTTGATGTTGTATAAGATTCCCAGTTAATAGTCGGGTAATTAAAGTCACCCATGAATATGGTATTGGGTTGGATGAGTTAGCATTTCTAATAAGTTTAAATACATGATATGAGTTTCCTGGGTCATAGAGGGGGACCTATAACTTGCGAGGAAGTGGTATTGGATTTTACCTGTGGTGGTATGAACATGGAGTAGCTCAAGTGCATTGTCCTGGTTGACAAGCCTTGAAGTATATTTATTTTTGATGTAAATAGAGACACCTCCACCTTTAGTCCCTGCCTGTGAAGTAGCTGGCCTAAATGTGTGGAAGGCATTATAGCCGTGCACTGTTGGTGTGCTCTCAGCAGCTTTAAACCATGTCTCAGTGACCACACAGATGTCAGCATTCTCTATGGTAAAGAGAGCTTTTAGGGAATGGAGTTTTTTGTTTAGACTTCTATCACTGAGCAGTAATGTCTTTAGATTTTCTTGGTTTTGATTTGCTATGACAGAAGTACTTTCAATTTGGCATTGCCTAAAAAAGACACTATGGGGGAAGACAGTGTTTTAGCTAATATTTAAAAGTGTAGAGGGGAGAGGTGCAGACCATCCCTGGCAACTAATAGTTGAAAGCCTAGAGGGGAGAGATGCAGATCATCCCTGACAAATCAATGTGGTCTGTTGACCACCTCCTTCCATGCTGAGAAATATTGCACCCCCTTAGAATGACACCAAAAGCTAAACCAATTATTAAAGTCAATCATATTTTGTTCATATTGTGGCATCATCCTTGGAGAAGATAAAATGCTGTTCAGTGCTAGGCTCATACCAGCCTAAGACACACATTCTGAGAGCTCCATGATGTCTCTCTTCATGTAGTCTAGGGAGGTACATCTCAGGTCATTTACTCCTACATGGACTATGACTGAATCATATTGGTAATTGTGGTCCAATGACCTGAGTGCATGAGTAATGTAGCAGGTTATATCCCCTGATAAGCAATTAACCATAACTATCTCTTTACTCATCCTGGTGAGAGGGACATCAGTGTGTCTCACAATGGAGTTTGCAATGACTAGAATGTTAGATTGTGTGGTGGCTTGCCTTATGGGCTTACAGGTAGAGGCTCCATGGGATGTAGCTCTATGTATTGATGTGGGTGTTGTTTTGAAAGAGTGCAATTACGGCTGCTGAGGGTATTTGTTATGTGTACTTTAGGAAGGAGGTCATTGTGGTTTAGGAAGGTTGCATGCAAGTGCCTCAGCATATGTGAGTTGATATGTCTGCTTTGAATTGTGAGTGACGGGTGCAGCATGTGTACTACTGAAAACCTTATTGACATTAGGAGTACTTTTATGTGAGAACTTTGCCTCCAGTGACATTGTGTAAATACATCCCTCACATACCATATCAGTTTGTTTGAGAATTAACTGGTTGTCAGTAAACATGAGGCAATTTCTGCATTGCCTCAGGATGCCCATAGCCACCAAGCTGGTAACGGAGACAGTAGGAAAGTTCATATCCATGGCAACAGACCTTTTTTATTGATTAGATAGTAGGAGTATCCAGTTTGCAACTATGTGGACAGTGCAGACTAGTTGTCTGTGCATTGAGGTATTGGAGAAATTTCAGTTATGCTTTTACAAGACAAATGTCTCTCAAGGTGTCTGAGTCTGTACAGACCACTGCCAAACACTTGAGTGGAAACTAATACACAGACCCTGAAAATTTAAGGATTACGTTTTTAGGCAGATATTCTGAAGTTATAAACAAATTAAGCAGTACTTCCTGCAAACAAAGAATTAGCTTGTCAAAAATGATGAAAAGAGGGAAGTCACATGAATGGCTACTGCCTGGTTACTGCTATTGTTGGTCTCACCACAGCTTCACTATGTTGGGATACAATGCTCCTTTGCTTCTTCTCTCACCAGAAGCAAAATGTTAGCACCAATCCCAAGAAGAGAAGCAAGCCACAGCCTGTTTGGTGGTCCACAGTTTTGTCTCAGATGATGCAAGAGTCTGTAGGCTTGTAGCCTTTTTCTGGTGGATGCTTTGAATAGCAACCAGACCATTCAGGAATGTTAAGCACAGGCATTCACTCCCCAAACAGAAACAATCAGGACCAGAATATAAGCAAAGATTCCAAACTGTCACCTATAAAGCAGTTAGGCTTTCTGGTGATCAGCAGTCTCCAGGAAATAGTGTCTCTGTACACCTCTCACCAGGAAAAAACAGAACCTCTAATCCCAAGATGACTACTGAGAGGCACAATATGGGCTCTCCAATAATTGGTGGCCTTGCAATACATGTTTAAAGGTAAGATAAAAAAGGTTTATCCTAAACACTGCAGTGTGCACTAAGCAGTTAGATATGAAAGTGGGTAATGTAAGTTTTAGCTGTCTAAGTGGACAGCCAATATTTTTAAAAGAGCAAGATAGTGTATGGGAATTTTGTATTTTGCTAATATGGAAAACAGTGGGAATGACAATAAATTTAAATAGCTGAAGGGGAGTGATTTCACAAAATAATAATTTTATGTTTACTCACACCAGCCAGTGAAAGGAGAGAAGGAAGGAAATATAAGTCAAATTAACATAAGGGGCAGGCAACTAGAAAGACAGTGGTGTTTAAGAACACAACAGTAACAGGGTGGCAGGGTGGGAAAAAAATTCTGTCTGACTCAAAAGAGACAGAGCTGTGGTCACGTTTCAAATTTTAATATGCAGTTAAAAGCAGAATACAAGTAAAATGCAGTGTAAAGAAAACAAATAGTATACAAAATAGAACAAAATTCAAAAGCAAACTTACCTTTCCCTCACAGCAAGCTGTGGCAGAGTCTGGGTGAGCTTTTCCAGCAAAGCTTTGAAATGTTTTATTTTACCCCTTAAATAGAAGGTTTACTTCCTAGCTCCACCTCCTCAGTTCACTGATGATTAACCTTAACTGACCTGTTGTAACTTCTGTGTGACTCCTTAATTGGCCTGTTCTAATTTCTGTCCCACTCACAAGAGACAAAGCTGTGGTCTCTTTTCAAGTTTTAATTTACAATTAAAAGCAGAATATAAGTAAAACACACTGTAAAGAAAACAAATTACAGTATACAAAATAGAAACAGGCAATAGAGTAATACAAAGTGCAAGAAATCAAAAGCAAACCAACCTTTTCCTCACAGCAAGCTGTGGCCAAGTCGGGTGAGCTTTTCCAGTAAGTGCTATACACTGCCAAGGATAATACTGAACAACCCTGAATGAGTTTATTCAATGCAGATGTACATGAATGATGCAGAGAAACCTAAAATAAATGTATGCATGAACAGAACCATGCCTACATGCATATGATAAGCACTGCATCACAGCATTTCACTGATATTTTGTTCTTAAAATAGGGTGGGATTAAGTTCTCAATGATCTGTAAATACAGGATTGGTTAAGACTTTTACAGATGGGAATATACAGGTCTCTATTCATTATTTGTTGAGTTATACTCCTTAGTCCTTCTAAAATGAAAATGTTTTCACGGTCTGCAGGATGATTTATCAGCACAAGCTTCCCCTTGTTGTCATTTTACATACACTGCAGTAAATTTCATTCTTCATCCTTATATAGCATACTTGTTCTCTGTTTTAATAATTCATGTCATATTACTGGAGAGAAAATAAATACTAATAATCTAATCAAGTGGAGAAAACTGAAGTGCAGCTAAGATCAGGGATGTGGAATAAAAATTCAAGAAGCCAGGAAAGGTGTTTCACTATAGAATTCTTAGACATGTTAGATAAGACATTAGACTGCCTCCTTCAGAAAAGAAATAGCAACTCTAACCAAGTTACAAGTTTTTCTTACCACAAAATACTTTTCTTTCTCTCTATATTTGGCAATCTTTTGTTTGGACTACATTTTATTATTTATTTGTCTTTTGTTAACCAGGTTAGTCCACTGGGGTGGTGGCCAAGTTTCAGTGGAGACCCGAGGAGAAAAGCTCCACACAAAGAATAAAATAACAGAGTTTACATGGCGGTAATGAGCATTTGGGTATATAATTACATACATTTGTGCCATATAGGAAATATGAGTACAGAGCCACAAATATTCATGCAATAATGAAAATTAACAATTCAACTAGATTAAGCAGGGACAATAGCTAATTACAAAAATAAAAATGTAAACTTACAATACATCATCAGAAAAAAAGCTCTTAAAATATCATTAGGAATTAAACCAAGTTGGTAGTCAGGAAAATAAATATTAAATAGCAGGGTAGGAAATAGAGAGGTGGGGAGTAAAGTTTGGTAGAGTCAAGGGAGTAGAGAGAGTAAAATAATGCAGTTGAGAGAAGGGGGGTAAGGAATAAAGTAGAAAAAGGAAGATAAAAGATGAGATTTAGGTAGAAGGATTAAACAAATATACATTATACCAATATACCAGTCTGAAGTTTTTTTTTATTATCTTATACTATTTCCTTTTGATATTTGTCATATGGTCTAGGACTTCATGTAGGAATAGACAATAGATCCATCTTTATGGCCTTTATGACCTATGGTTAAAAAGTAATTATTCAGGCAACTATTTCTAGCTCCGGTTAAAAAAATTAAACCAAGGTGCAAAATACTGTCAGTCTTTTTACATGTGGGATACAAGTCATATATGGCAAACTTAACTTATAAGTTAAAAAAGGGAGGCACAGTGGTTAGCACTGTCACCTCACAAGAGAGGTTTTCAGGTTTGATTCTCAGCTGAGGTGCCTTTTGTGCAGAGTCTGCATGTCCTCCCTACATTTGTGTGGGTTTTGTCAAGTTGCTTTGGAGTCCTCCCACATTCCAAAGACATTCATCTGGAGCATTTTCCATGGGCCTCTGCCAAAAATGGACTCTGACTCAGTTGGACTTTCCCAGTAAACAAATGTTAAGATAAAAAAAAAAAAAACTAAAATGTATCTTAAAACAGTATTTCTGAGTCCAAAATGTGCTCGATAAGCTACACCTCTACTCCTAACATTCATATGTAAGTTAAAATGCTGTATAACAGATGATCACTAGAACAGACATGAAAGAACATCACTGCAAAAAAGAAAGGATGATGTTCCTGTATGGACAAACAGAAAAGCAAAGAAATTGGTAGACACATATTACCATAGCAAGATTTCTAATCACCACACTGCACTCTTGTAATCTATGAACTTGCATCAGAGAGTCAAAAACCTTGACTATAGAATGAAATTACAGCTCAACAGCTATGCCTTACTAAGCTATTTTGGGATGTAGTAAATATGGAGGTAATAACCACTTGTGGAGCGTTAGGGGCAGTACAGAAGTAATAAATGCTCCCCCTTCCTCCACTAGACACTGTACTATGTTGAGTTAAGAAGTCATACACAACAAAAGGATATCAAACTTATCGGAAAAAAAGGTGAAGAAAAAATCAACAAAAGGATAATATTGGATGAAGAGCATGACAGGATGTCAAGTGAGATGGGGCTTCTCTTACTAGATACCAGAAAAGATAAGCATAGGATGATGGAGTCCGACTGAGCAGAAGAAATGCAGAGTAAACAAGCATTGTGAGAATTATGTGCTTCATAGATCTACAAAAATGCTTCTCACAGTGAGGGATGTGGACCAAGGTATGGGCTACCACAGTGGTTAATATAGATGAAGTACACAGAGGCATGGAACAGGTTTTGTAATGGTGAATAGGACGTTGGAGAAGGAAGGAGAGAGAATGTTAAATATACTGAAAGGCAGACTAGAAAGGAAAAATGTCTCTCTCTCTACCATAAAACAAACATTAATAAAATTCAATAATCTTGTACTTCTTTTGTTAATAGTTGCATATCCACAGACTGACAATTTCTGTGTCCTTTTTTCTCAAGCGTCTTAAGTCCAGACATGGTGGGTTGAATGTTAAGATCCCCTTCTGTTTATGTGATGCAGTTTCATTATGTACAATATAGTGTTTCATTAAATTTGCAAGCAGGAGTGAAAGCTATATGAATTAATATGAGATCTATGGGAGTCCCACCCACCTGAAATGATTTACTTATTCCAAGTTTTCTTGTCTTCTAAAGTCACATTTAGTTAACCAGGCAGAATGTACATGTTATCCCTCAGATCACATCACTTAAGTTTACTTTTAACTCTTCTCCTCTGTAACTGAACCACTAAGATCCTCTGCTCCTTCTCAAATCTCTAAGTTATTCTAGCCTAATTCCCCAAATATTTTGAAATGTTTGTACATATTGTAAATTAATACATTGGATTTACTATGTATCCTAAGCAGTACTTTACAGTTGTACTGTTTTATCATTACTTATGTATTAGTGTACTCTTACCTATTTTGTATGTCCTGTCAGTTTTTGACTCCAGACCGAGACTGAAATAGGTCAAAGCTGATCAGTGCTCTCTCCCCAGTAAACAAATCCAAATACATAAATCTGCAAGAAGATTCACAGCAGATTATTCTTATACCTGGCTTGTAACACCACATCAAGAATGGATGTCTGAATATGAATATATACCCCCCCCCCATACCAGCACAACACTCAACGGAAATGAAATTATTGAAGTTTCATTAACAAGAGAAGTGCATCTATCGAAATATTTTTGTTTACAAGCAAAATATATAGTTTTATAAGTTATGGCACTGCCTATGCTAAAATATGAAAATTATAATATTTGCTGACTTAGATAACTTTTTGTTTAACTTACAGTTTAAAAGTATCCTCAATCTGTTTAAAATAAATATGTGTAGAATACAGGAAAAAGGCCAGTGAGATGATGATAAAGTATTTCTAACATAAACAAAATAGAGCCTACAGAATTGTTATGTGACTTCATTTACAACTAATGGGCATGTGACAGTGTGATGCATTCTTAAGATACTTTGTTTTTTTTTCAGTTTGTTGTTTATATAGCTTTAACTCTTCGCTTGATGACACACCTCTCAACAACAACATTCTGCTGTAACACTTTCAGTGTGAGGTAAAAATTTAAATGGTGTGCTTTACATTACCTGTGATACATATAAATACACTGTTTTGTTGGCAATTTTGAAGGGGGGACAGTACTTACTGTAGAACACCCTACTCATCTATGTCTGTATATCATGCAAAGTGGCTTTTGTGTTTCCACACAAACTGATGAATTCTGGCATATAAAATAGTGTATTACAGGCTGCTTCAATAACAGAATGTATTTATAGGCACTGGAAGTCAGCAATCATTTAAGAGTAATTCAATATTTTCACGTCATAGTTTGTAGTAACATTATTCAATGCATATGAAACAAAACCTTCTTTTAGTTCTCTTATGCGGTCAGATTGACTATATATTGAGACCAAGTAAATCATTTTAAATATTTATTTTTATTTAGGGATAAATGAATATTGTTCCATGCTTCATTGAAAAATGAAGATGTAATCCCACCTCCACCTTAAACGCATCTGTCACTCCCACCGCAGACCTCACCACTGTCACACTACCCTCATACATATCCTGTACCACACTTACATACTTCTCTGACACTCCCGACTTCCTCATACAATACTACACCTCCTCTCTAGGCACCATGCCATATGCTTTTTCTAAATCCACAAAGACACAATGCACCTCCTTCTGACCTTCTCTGTACTTCTCCATCAACACTCTCAGAGCAAACATTGCATCTGTAGTGGTCTTTCCTGTCATGAAACCATACTGCTGATCACTAATCATCACCCCCCTTCTTAACCTAGCTTCCACTACTCTTTTTCATAACTTCATGCTGTGACTGATCAGTTTAATCCCTCTGTAGTTACTACAGCTCTGCACATCACCCTTATTCTTAAAAATCAGTACCAAAACACTTTTTCTCCATTCCTCAGGCATCCTCTCACTTTCCAAGATTTCATTAAACAATCTAGTTAAAAACTCTACTGCCATTTCACCTAAACACCTCCATGCTCCCACATGGACCAACAGCCTTTCCATTCTTCCTCCTCTTCATAGCTATCCTTACTTCCTCCTTGCTAATCCACTGCACTTCATGATTCACTATCCCCACATCATCCAACCTTCTCTCCCTCGCATTCTCTTCATTCATCAGCCCTTCAAAATACTCTTTCCATCTGCTCAACACACTCTCCTCGCTTGTGAGTACATTTCCCTCATTATCCTTTATCACCTTTACCTGCTGCACATCTTTACTAGCTCGGTCCCTCTGTCTAGCCAATCGGTACAGGTCCTTTTCTCCCTCCTTAGTGTCCAACCTTTTATACAACTCATCATACGCTTTATCCTTAGCCTTCACCACCTCTCTCTTTGCCATGCACCTCATCTCCTTATACTCTTGTCTACTTTCTTCATCTCTTTGACAATCCCACTTCTTCTTCATGCACCCGTGAAATCTAATCTTGGGACAGACAGGAGCGGCCCTTGCAGTATGCCCCAAAAATTGACATATAACCAAAGGAAGCCGAATCGACAACCATTCTGGCTGGGATGTGTACATACCCGGAATACAAGGGTGGGAAAGCCTGATGACCCATGGGTCGAGACAATGTATGACATGGGTCCCATGAAGTGGAGAGTGGGCAGCGTGTAGTGGTGTGTTCAGACCCAACCTGCACCCAGAGTAATGATGGGTGCAGTAGAGGAGGTGGGGGAACTATGGGTAGCTAGTTACGGGTCTAGGTGTGCAGGTTTTGCCTGGTGTGGGTCTGTACGGACAGCCTCAGGGATGTGAGCAAAAGTGTTCACTGGGCATAGGCGTTGCCCAACGAGCAGCCACACCCGCTACGAGTCCCACTGCAGCAATGTGTAATCTATATGGCAGAGAACGGAATAACCAGATGTATATATGTAGAGGAATGTGTGTGCATATCTACATGGAGATACACCTCTCCCTCACCATAGTATAAATGTATACATACAGAGACAGAATACATATACATACCCACATATAGATATATACATATGTAGACACCCATACACCCATATGTTGTTAGATATACATAGACAGCAGTATATAAATATATACATGTGTGCATTCATATACAGATATATCTGTATATAGTAATGTAGATAT
Source organism: Protopterus annectens (assembly GCF_019279795.1). NCBI lineage: Eukaryota > Metazoa > Chordata > Ceratodontiformes > Protopteridae > Protopterus > Protopterus annectens. The sequence goes on from NC_056734.1 coordinate 582,250,880, forward strand.
ATATACTTATATGTGTGTGTGTGTATAAATATACACATGTAAATAGCTAGGATATGATACAGCAGTTACGAATTACATATGTTCACAGGCCATGCAAATGGGGGTGAGGGGTCCAATCAACAAACGTGTAACACATAGCATCAACTACCCCCACCTAGATAGGTAAAACATACAAACACACGATACATGTAAATACACCACTGCTTCCCAGATCACAGGCAGGATACTGGCAGTGGGAGAGACCTGCTAGGTCTAATCTTGAAACAAAGACATCAATGTCCCTTGTGGGACACCCCAAAAATTACTGATCATCGAAGTCAGTCCCTGTAATGATTCATCAAACCAGGCTGTAGACATACACGGACCAGTAGGTTGTGCAAGCCTGATAACCCATGGGTCGACACAACATATGACATGGGTCCTGATACGTGGAGATTGGGCAGTGTGTAGTGGTGTGGTTAGACCCCACCTGCTCCCACAGTAAGGATGAGTGCTGTAGAGGTGGGGCAGGTGGGGGAACTATGAGTATGCAATTATAGGCCTAGGCGTGCAGATGTTGGCTGGCACAGTTGTATTATGACCGCCCCGGGGATGTAAGTAATTTTCCAAAATGGGCAGAGTTTACTCCCATACCTCTCAACCCCTAAGAGCAAAACCACTGAACAGAACATAAACCATTGGGGGAATAAATAGGGACAGAAAGCACATATTCCACTTACAACCTTAAAAAGCTGATAGAATAATAGGTATGCATTAGTATGTCTCAGCTGAAGGATGTGGGGTCCTAAACCCAATTACTTGTCTGTATTTAATGGTGTCAGTTCCCAGGTATTTGCCAGACAGGTGCAGATTGTAAGAGGAACACACCAGTAGTATGGACAGACCGCGGATTCTGTACAGTCGACCAGCATGCTTACGCCTAATGGGCAGCCATTCCTGATATGGGTCCCACCGCAGCACAGTCCAGTTTAAATGGTGGCTAAGTATGTTATGACTGTATGTGTCATCGTATAACCCACTACACAGCACCTACGGACACATGGTCACAACACCCCACTGTAGGCATTTAAGCTGATGTAATAGGCATCGCAAGGTATTATTGTAGTCCTCACCCCCATCCAGGGGTGTGAGTGTCAGATGCAAACACCAAATGCAGTGCATTTGCAAGTACGGGAGCAAGCGGGTGTAAGCCTTTTTGGCTGCCGGTATGCGAGTATCACACTGGTGAAGCAATGCAGAGGCTAACTAAGTGTAAGAAACTGTAACTGAAGGTTAGCATTGCTTAGCTCCGCGCAAACCCATGCACACCCGCTCACAACTGCTTTAAAGTGCCTTAATCACTCTGTATCCAACAGCTCATGATCTGGCCAGCAACAAAATAAACAGCCTGTGCAAGGCTAGAACTCAGGTGCCTGTACATCACAGTCACAGTCGTTAACCACTATGCCATGATAGCAGTACATATAAAGTAGGTATCGGCAAACTAATCCTCACCACAGGGAAATCAAGTCAAACATGTGAACTGAATCTATGTACAGTGTAATGTTCTACAACCTACCACAGACCATAAATATGTGAATTGGAGTACTGCAGTAAACATAGAGGTGAGGTGTCACTGTAATAAAGTTATGAAGTCCCCAGGACCCCATACAGTGTATGTACACATGAATGATGGATACCAGATACATACATAACCTGTAATGAATAAGACATAGCTTAGCCTTTTCAAAACTGGCCAATTACGGAAAAGTGCGAGAATATGGCTCAAAACTGGTTGTAGCATCCCCCTGCAGGCAGAATGGCTGGAGTGGGAGAATGCACTCGCTTTAGAGCACAGTGCTGGGGCATCCAAGAGTCCAAATTCATGGTATGGCTCTTGGTAAAGCACCATGACAGGAGACTACTGCAGGGCCAGTACCAGGGCTCTCAGTAAAAAATGGATGCCTGGGTCAGTCTTGCCTGTGACGTCACTAGTGCCACAGGTATCCCCTGGACTGGTGAGCAGGATAGGCACCACCATGCATACCTGGAGCGGTGGAGTGGGGTGTCCTGGAACAGTGGATCCAGGAAGCAAGACAGATGCAGAATGCCCCAGAACTGAGTAAGTACTCCTTCTACTATGTAGTTAATAATTAACTAGCTTGTGTATACTATGGATAGGTATGGCTAAATATCACTGTACTTCTCTGACAGCTGCAGGTGAGCATGCTGCAAACCAGCAAGCCTATGATGCTAGGCTGCAAAGGATGCGTCGCGAGGCAGGTTAGTAAATAGCCTGCATGTACTGTCATAACAAATAAATGTAAGAGCCTCAGAAAGTATTGTACCAGTATACAGATGTGTGTAATATGCTGCAAATAATGGTGTAACCCCTGCATTGCATCTGTTTACTCTGCAGTCATATGTTGTTGTACTGTTGCAGTTATTAAATAGTACTGTTGTAGTAAGCAGTGTTACACACACTTTGGTATGCAGATAAAATGTGTATGAAGTGCTGTATAACAATGTTGGAAGTGCAAACAGGTCAGTCATATTAGTCTAAATACATTGCAAAGCCTCACAACAATTGCCTGATAGCATAGTGTATAGTGATCTTAACTGTAATGCTTTTGTCATCAACAGCAGGGCTTTGGATCCCAGGAGCGCCAGTGAGTTGTATGCATAATCATTCCACACAACTGCACACGGTTTGTTAGAATGTTCAGAGAGAGAAAGCTGTATGCATATATACACTTAACAACTGTACAGATTATGTTAGAATGCTCAAATAGAAAGTGGTATGCATATTCATACCCCTCAACTGTTCGAATCTGCCCAGTATGTCCTCATAAATGTTCCACATCACCTGCCTTTTGCCCTGTTCCCCCGACAAATTAGTGTGATGATCCAAGACGTTTAGGCAGCTGTAAATGACATATAACTGTTAGTCAGACTTGTACATAGTCAGAGAATGTACATGCATACATACCTGTCATCCCAGCATCTCACCCAAAGTGTATGACAGCAGTCTAAAAACATGTTGCGTTGCACCTGCATCTTGTCAAGACCATACGTAAGACACAGGTTCCATACATACTAATCTACAAACATACCATTGTGCAATATAATGCCTCTGGGTAGTGTAATAATACATGTAAGGGACAGACCACTGCAGTGACTACGAATCTTGTGAAAACTACAAGGATTTATTAGTTGTTAATTGAATTCTCTCTCTCTCACCCCTACCATATTTGCAAAAATAACTGATTTACACAACTCATTTGGTGTGTTTACACTCCTAACCTTTGTTGGGACATATGTCCCATTGGTTTATAGATATTCACATTTGTTACTATGCATGTGCCATGTTAAAATATTCCCATATTGGTGACCTGTTGCCATCAATGAAACCTGCATCTTGTTGTAATGGCCACTGTTTACCCTTATATGCATGTGTTCTGCCTGCTCTGCAACTATTTTATATCAGGTGCCCTGGGTAATGGGAATACCTATGCATGCTGTTATAACTAATTGTGAATGCTGACTATTACTCACCCATATCTGCCTTAAACATGCTACAACATAACTCATATGGGAAGGCCAGTCCCAGCGGATCCACCTGTCCCAACTCAGCTGGCCATGGCACCGGGCCCCAGCACATCTGGGGCCCAGCCTGGGACCTCCTCGCCTGTTGGCCCTGCACCACCTTCGGGTGGAACTGCTGCAGGAGATGGGGCTCGGCCCCCCCCTGGGAGTGGGAGCGGACAGGAATCTGTCACCCGTGGTACGGTCCAGGCCGTGGTGCATAGGGAGCTCAACATCGAGATTCGAGACTGCCTATGCCAGCTTGAGGGCCGAGTGGTGCAACTAGAGGGTGAGTCTGACCTTCCTACACAGCCCCCAGGGCAGCCACCTTCTCGGCTGTGAAGGTACAGTGGTGACTGCCCATGGGTGGGGACCTCAGTCCCACTGTATCCATTTGTGGGCTCATGGGCTTGCGACATCCAAACACCCCTCCCTTACAAGGTGTCCCCCCATGTATGTCATATACCACGCCTGTATGCATCTTGTTTGTCTTGTCTGTCATCCTACCCAACCTATCCCCCCTAATCATACCTACACTCCTTCCGCAACATCTCACTCTCTCAGGATTACTTATAACAGCATGCATAGATATTACCATCAACCCAAGACAACAGATGTCATACATTTGCAGAGGGAGCACAACACATGCATATATACTGCATGACATCTGTCCAAAGTGTAAATGGCTTGTGACTGCAGCTATGAACAGTGGCCCACTATTGGCATGTCACAGTGATAACCTCAGACAGTGACTGTCATACCACTGTTTCACATGACGTATGTCCAATGAGGGATGTGATGGCAGTAACTCTCATCACTGTCACCATGTACTGACTGCAATCCTCACACTATGCTTCTGCAGTTCACAGATATGTGTTCTGTGAGTAACAGAAGGAACAAATGGTTCCACACACTGACCAGTCCATAGATGATCCTACAGATGGGGGTTTCCTCACAAACAGAGCACTGTCTTGTGAGTTATTAAAACATGCAGACTAGCCATTACCACACACAACTTGTTAAATTGGCAGTAGTCTGAATGAAGCATAGCTACACTTACATGCTGTAGTCATGTCTGGCACATCACCCTCCTGTCTTTAGGCTATTTTCCACTGTGTATGTCATTTAAGTAATGTCCAGATTTCATCTGCGATGCTGTTTACCAAACACCAGATTCAGGTTCCACTCACAGCGACTGTCATGGGCAAACACCAACATGATGTTCCTAGATATTGTAATGTGTTTCCATGCAATTGGCTATGGGAATGTCATCACAGCTGTTCCACATGCAATCAGCTAGAGGAGGACTGCAATAGGTGCAGAGGCCATCACCTGATCATGACCATCACTTACAAAACACAAGCTGCTGCTGAGCAGGTGTACATCTCCACATCCACCAGAGAGTGTGTGTGAGGGATAGACAGAGGCAAAGTGCATCATTGAAGGGCTGGGAGACTAAAACCTAAGCATCATCTGTCACACACCTACCGGTACAGGGGTTCAAACCCCTGACTGACTAGCCACTACTATAACAGGTGAATGCAGTTACTCCATGTGCCACATAGCTGACATGTTGGTGTGCTGTAAGAACATATATGTGTGCTGGTGATAGACATCTGCAACAGAGTTATAGTAGATGTACATTAGGTGTAGCACACACGGCTGTCCACATGAACAGATGTCATTGTCAACACAACCACACTCTCTAAGAGACTCAGACACATTGGCACACTTTGGCAGGCTCACAAATACACTTCCTAACTACTTAGTTTGCCACACTACAGTAATGCACAGGTATTACATGCACCACAGGGGTTATCCTGAGGTTCTATGGGCTAGGGCATGTGAACGTGTCTGACATCAGTCAGTATGCCAATGGGAGTTATACTGGGTGTGACTGTGGTTGGGAACATCATACCCCACACACAGACACAATGTGCCAGTACTGACATGCATGTGTGCATTGCTTCATGGGTGTGTAGTGGTTGGCTGTGCAAGATGGCTGCACAAGGCTGGGTGAGGGGTAATCCTTGGCATCAGGCCACTTGACAATGGTCTACAGTGTGGTTCAGGGGTGTAGTGTCTGCAATGTCCCACACAGATGGGTATTGTATTAACTGTCCTATCATCCTGGTTACCATTGTGTGTGGCCATTGCTTTGCAATGCATGCCATGTCTGTGTTTGATAGTCCTTGACATGGACATTGCCTGGGATGTGCACGTCCCACATTAATGTACAGTGACATGTTTAAGTGTACCTGTTTTGCCTGGCACATGTGTACACAGACTGTTATCATCAGATGTGCCAATCCTGGCCTGGTGTGGCAGGACCTGCTAATAACAGCAGGTTGACCCTGCACCTGCATTGATATCATGATACAGGTATTCCCTGGTGTCAGTGGCATCTGTCCATACAGGGCATGTGTGTCAGGCATTGTATGTCCTTTGTGGATCACATTTGATGGCACCACATATGTTGCAGGCGTCCAGTGGGGAACATAGTGAAGGCACATTGTCCGCAATTATGTGCCTATTGTACTGGTGGACAGGGTGCCATGCCCTCTGCAGCCCACTGCATTCACACCATGCCTACTGTCTGTCAACAATGTGCAGTGTTTTTCTAGGCAAGTGTGTTTGTGTAGGACACATGGGTTCAGACCGTATTCTGGGTAATAGTAGGGTTGCTTACTTTGTTCACCAGGCCTTTTGCCAGATGTAGGGGTATGGCTTGCCAACACAGTCTCTTGGCTGATTGAAATCTGTAATCCTCATGATGTGGACATTGTGACATATAAAACCCACTCCTCAACATGTCCAGTGGTTAGATACTCACAGCCACTTCCACACAGGCTCTGACTGCCAAACACACACACACACACACACACACACACACACCTGCCATGTCTTGGAATAAAACTCCTACCTAACTAGTTTATCACACTACAGCATTATGCAGTTATAGCAAGAGCTATGGAGATTACTGGGCTACCCCATCCCCAAAGGTGTATTACACAAGGAATGACATCAACAGGGTTACCAAAGTAGGGCATTTCAAATTTCCTGCAAGTGAGTAGCCCAAAATGCATTTTTCACAAAACAGACAGTGAGACACACACACAACACATCCACAACTGACATGTGTGGGTACAGAACCTATGACCAAGATCTATATCACACTACTTCATGGAGATGTTATAGTATGCACCACAAGGATTACTAGGGAACTCGTTCCCCAGAGGTTGTATTTGACAAGGAATTACATCAGCAGGATCACCAACGTAGGGCATTGTAAATGTCCTGCGAGTGAGTAGGCTATAATGCATTGCTCCCTACAGAGACATTGAAAGACACAGAAAACATACATAACTGTCATGGTTGTGGATGGAACCCTACCACAGTTCTAAATCGCACTCCAGCAGTACGCAGTTACCCGACTCGCTACAGAGTTTACTGGGTTATAGCAGTCCCAGAGGTGTATTTCTAGGTGGGTGACATCAGCACCCTTGCCAAAGTTGAGTATGTGAATTGTAAGGAGTGTGCATACTCTAAAAAGCATTGTTCCCTTCTCATACACACACACAGGTGGCAAGTCTGGGATTAGAACATCTACCAAACTAGTTTACCACACTACAGCATTACGCAGTTGCAGGACGCACTATAGAAGTTACTGGGTTACAGCACTCCCAGAGGTGTATTTCTAGGTGGGTGACATCAGCACCCTTGCCAAAGTTGAATTTGTGAATTGTAAGGAGTGTGCATACTCTAAAAAGCATTGTTCCCTTCTCAGGCAGACAGACGCACACACACAGTTGGCAAGTCTGGGATTAGAACACCTACCAAACTAGTTTATCACACTACAGCATTATGCAGTTACAGGATGTGCTACAGAGTTTACTGGGTTACAGCAGTCCCAGAGGTGTATTTCTAGGTGGGTGACATCAGCAAGATTGCCAAAGAAGGGCATTTCAAGTGTACTGCGAGTTGTACATGTCTTTTACCTGTGTGTACCTGCTGCTGTCACGAAAATGCATTTGCATCCACTTACAACTGCATAAAAGTGTCTTATTCAGTCCTAAATGACATTATCAACAACCCTTGTAGGTCTTGAACCCTAGACCATGCACACCAAGGACACTAGACTTACCAGTAAGCCATCTGGGTTGTATACATGTTTCATGGTTTTATAATACACATTTTACTACAGGTACTCCACAGTACTGAAAACAAATGGAACAGTCACTTTGTGTACATATGTACAGTACCCCTGAATATACTGTACTCTGTGAAATAACATAGACAAGTCTACATATGTACAACTGTTATTACTAAATATATCTATGCACTTATGGGATGTGTATACACACACACACACACACACACATATATATGTTTGTGTGGGGCAGCACAGTGGTGCAGCGGTTAACGCTGTCACCTCACAGCAAGAAGTTCTCTGGTTCGATTCTTGGCTGGGGTGCCTTCTATGTGGAGTTTGCATGTTCTCCCTAAATTTGCATGGGTTTCCTCCAGGTACTCTGGTTTCCTCCCACATTCTAAAGACAGGCTTCTGGAGCATTTCTCCCCGGGCCTCTGCTGAAAACAGGATCTGTGGAACCTAGTCAGGCTTTCCCGGTCAACAAATGTTAAAAAAAAAAAATATATATATATATATATATATATATATATATATATATTTATGCATATACACAGACACAGCTATAGCCATATATATAAACATGTCTGAACACCCTTTGTGACACAAAAGGGTTCCAAAGGAATTGAAGTGTACACAAAACAGAGGCAACTCTTGTTTTATAACATTTAAATTTTAATCAGTTCACCAGAGAAGGGATGGTTGTTGTGTATATGGAGTTTGGGGTGGGGGATGATGGCTAAGGAAATATACCCCGGGGATTGTGGAGTTTGGGTGGGAAAATGATGGGTATGGACATACACGCCGGGGACCACATCTGTGTCACTGCTGAACAGTGGCACAGGAAAATAACATACCCAACAGTAGTCGTTCTTGACTGTCTATTCTTTTCTATTCCTAACTATGCAATAATTTGTAGACTCCACTCACCACAGATGACTACCATGGTGTGCAGCATGTTAAAAGACATAACACATGTGTATGCCTGGCTACAGGGTAGTCACACACACACACAAACACACACACACTTGCCAGTATTGTGCTTACATGTCTTGCCTATGTAAAGGTAACTAGTAGAGTGGTATGCAGTTGGGTTATGTGCCACAGAACCCATACAATTACACATACTCTGATTCTGCTTCTGAGCTGAGTGACATCACAGAACTGATTACTTTCAGTGGGCAGGGGGAAAAGGGTGGTTTAGCAGATGACAAGGATAAAGGCCAGTGCAAAAGGTGGTATCTCTTTGGAAAGCAGTAAAACCCGCTGTCATGACAGGATGCAGACACAAATACGCACACACAACCACACTCAGCCATTCGCTTACACACACACTCAGGCATTTGCTCTCACACACACACACACACACACACACACACACACACACACACACACACACACAGAGTTGCCAGTGGTGGGATCAAAACTCCTGCCTATCTACAGATCGCTATTACAGTACTACGCAGTTATGAGACGCGACACAGAGGTTACACATTTCAAGGCAGTCAGAATGCCCTTCTAAGACTGAGGGCATCAACAGAGATACTGACAGTTAAGATGTACATAGCTGTAAACCTGTGTGTTTATAGTAGGAGTCCATTACAACATGTATGCACTAACAAGACACATCATCTGCAGGTAAGACATAGGTAGGCCTGATAGGTATAGTTGTAGCACAACAAGCCCTGAACTGGAGTATGTCCATCTGTGGAATGGACAACTACTATCACTATACAGGGTTAAAGTGTTCATGCTCATACACATAGAATCACAGGACTTGTTTGGATGCATTGACTCCAATTACACAAGGTCACAGTGGGCATGCTCATATACTTAGTAGCACAGGGCTGTTTAGGATGCACTATGACTACAATTACACAAGGTTATACTGGGCATGCTCATACACTTAGAAACAAAGGGCTTGTTTGGATGCACTGCCTCAAATTACAGAAGGTGTCAGTGGGTACGCTCATACACTTAGTAGCACAGGGCTGTTTGGGATGCACTCTGATTCTAACCACAGAAGACCACAGTGTGCATGCTCATACACTTAGATATACAGAACACATTGTAATGGACTCCTATTGTAAACACACAGGTTTACAGTTGTGTACATGTTAACTATCAGTATATATGCATATCATACAGGTTTACTACCAGATACCTGTATGTGGCCCGTAAATTATATATCTGTGTCTGTGCTGTGTGATACACATGCATACATGTACATGAAGTACTGCCATATATATGTGAAGTATACACAATCATGCATGTGTGGAAGTGACAGACAATAGGTTAACTGGGACTCGCAGGTGGATGCTAACTACAGCATGTGTCACACACATTGGTGCTCTGAAAGGCATACATTGATATCAGGTTGTGGACAGTGGCATTATAGTTGGAACAGAGGCATGTGCAAGCATAGTAGGTGAGCCCCATTATCTAATGGTACTGAGGTGCAGATGTCAAGATGACCTCTCCCAGCCATGTTAGTAGTTGTCATTATTAGCAGGACTGCTCCACTAAGCATATCTGACATTGGTCATCTGCACAATGTCTGCTGCTGTCCATCACCTTAGATGTAGCATTTGATACCAAACACAATGCTGCCACTTGCAATGATGTCATGGTATGAGTGGCAACTGCTTGACCAAAACAATGAGCCAATGTCTTGCTGTAATTATGATGTTGTCCAGTGTCTGTCATTCCAGGATGTCATGACTGAAAAAAGACAAGCCTTTGTCACAGAGCACATGCATCCATGATTCAAGGGAGTGTGGATAATACCTAGGTCGCATTTACCTATATAGTGGCATTCCAAGGCAGAAGTCCTAAACACAGAAGTAACACCCTGACACATACAAGACAATTGCATTGGATGCTAACCAGTGCTAGATGTGTGGCTTTCATAATCCATTTGCTCAATGTTGAACCTACAATGGGGAATACTGACATCTGTGCAGTGAGGAACACCTGGCTGAAGGCTCTGTAGTGCAAATAGTACTACCACCATATAACTCAGATCCAGACATGTGGGCCATAACACTGGTATGGACCACTCCAGGTGATGGTGTCCACATATTCATAAAGGCTACTCACAAGTAAAGACCACTACTCTGGCATAATTCATCACAGATGAGTCAGGTACAGGGGACAGTGGCAAAGGCTGCATTCTATTTTGTATCCTCATATACATCCACCACCATGTCCTTAGACTACCAACACGCATCAATATATGTGGTATGAAATAGTATGGTAGAACACAAATAACCTTCGACTGTTGGACTATACCTAGCCCTACATCAACTGTGAAATGTACCCATGTACTGACACAGTTGCATAATGTGTTATGCAATGCAGTAATACCACTATTTGTAACCAGGTCAGTTGTACACATAACAGGGTCCCGCAGATGTTGTCAGCATTAACACAGTTGACTGCTGCTGTACACCAGTAAACAACACCCTCATGGTTGGATATGACCTAGATGTACATGCCCTGGATATGTACATCCCACACTCATACAACATAAATAAAAATACCATAGCTGCTGTTGTCCTTTATACATACAGGTGGCTACATTCATTACACACATGCACATGGAAAATAAGTCCATGGCTGCTGAATGCTAACAGTGCATAAGGTTTGATATCTATGTTGACAGAGGTAATATTTCCTCTCTACTGGTCACCCATGACTCCTATCATATCATACAACAACCCATGGGGCATGTATGTCATTAGACATGTCCACCAAATGCAATGCCTGCAAACATACTCAAATAACAGATCATAGGACCTACACACATAGCCTGTATTGACAGACTCAGGGAAATACAGCTATGTTCTCTATGTTCCTGGGTAGTTACAGGTGATATGTCCATGACGTGTACAGTCATGTGTGCCCACAGCTCCTACATATACTCCCTGTCAACAATTGCAAGCCATGCATGCTGTGTGCTGTCTGGACATTAACCTTATTACCACAATAGCCAGAACATGCTGAGGTGAGATGTTTACAAGCCACAGACCTCGCACATGCTTGAATAAGTGTAATGCCTAGTTCAAACAGCACATTGCTAGCACTCTTTCAGTAATCATGAGGTGTGTGTAGCAAATATGATGTGTGTATGTGGCAAATATGATGTGCTCACTGTTGACCATTACAGTGCCCTGGCTTCACAGTGGAACTGTCAACTAACAGTTTGTGGGATCATGACATGGAATATTGCTTTGTGTGTCTCTTGCTGATGTGCTGTTGGCATAAATATACACTTGGCTACTCAATGAAGGTGGCTGTGTGTCCTACCAGTACATGAATACAACATCCATTGTGGTGTAATGCTCAGCTAGGTTTCACACATGGTGTGGGGAAGGTGTGGAATGTATGTGGAAGGTGTGGAATGTATCCTCTTGACCTGCTAGTCCACTTACCGATGGAGACTGCGTATGTGTACATGTATTGATGTGTGCTTAGATTCCATGCATGTGCAGTGTCTGATGTTTGAAGGTGACTGTTGCCTTAGTACATCATGCAGTTGCACTGCAGCCTCAACATTGCCAACTGTATATGGTGATATGCTCAAAGTATAGTAAGCAGTACGTGAGGTATGGTCAGATGTCTGACATAGCTACTAAATGGTGGGGATAATTTGCAGATGAATGATTACTGAGGACAGCTCATAGGTGTGTTACAACCATTCCTACAATAACCTGTGTATCTGCTAAACTATGGTTTTGTTAATCAAAGGGGAAGACATACAATGTAGAATGCAGTAAGGGTGACACTGAAGGCAAACCTCGACACCTGGAACAGTAAAACCTCCCCTGTGCATATATTGTGCATATATCAGCACAGCTGGCAAAAGAAAGAGTCAGTACACTTTGTTGTGAGTGTGATAGTGCTGTCACTCTGTAATACCTATCATGAGATAGGCAGGTTTTTGATTCACAGTACTGGCATGTGTGGGTGTGTGTGTGTCCATATATATCACGTATGGTGGGGAATACATCTCAAATGTTTTTCACTCTCCTGTACACTGTTATAGACATCTGTACAAAGTGAAGTGTAGAAAGCAAGACATGGGCAGGTGTTTGAATCTCACACATGTCAAGTGTCTGTATATGTGTGATATAGGTGTATATCTTTGTGAATGCCACAGTGTGTGCGCGTGTGTGTGTGTGTGTGTGTGTGTGTGTGTGTGTGTGTGTGTGTGTGTATGTATGTTTGGCTCTCCAGTCCCTGGAGTGAGGCTGTATTTTACCATAGTGAAATGATAAGACCCCCTCCCCCCATCCACTCAATGCAATATAGTATCTCTGTTGATGTCATCAATCTTAGAAGGGCATTCTAACTGCCTGTAAACATTTATGCCCTGGGGTGAGGCTTGTTGTTACATAGCCTACTGAAGAACCCCCCTCCCCACATACACTCATCGCAATCTATTGATGTCATCAATCTTAGGCCATTATGACTACCTGTACATGTGTAATCTCTGTGGCACATCTTGTAATTGTGTAGTACTATAATGATGATTTGCACATAGGCAGGGGTTCTTATCCCAACACTGGCAACTGTGTGTGTGTGTGTCAGAGTGTGTGTTACTGTGTCTGTGAATCCTGGAGTGTGTGGGTGTGTATGTGTATGCATCCTGTCATGGGAGCAGGTATTACTGCTTCCCAATGAGAAGCCACCTTTTCCACTGACCTTTATCCTTGTCATCTGCTAAACCACTCTTTTACCTCCTCCCCGCTCCAGGTAACTATACCTGTTATGTCACCCACAGTGGATGTGACGGCTCTAGCCACAGTAGCTTACTACACAGTTATCATGCTCTTGGATCATTAGATCAGTAAATATGTTTGAAACTTGGGAGATTATAACTGTGATGTGGAAGCTACAAAGTGCATACAGCTATTGTCATACAGACTTGTGAGTAGTCTACATTTACATATGGGACACTAACCGACAACATTGGCATCTCCCGGCACATGCAATTACACCTGAAAGAGGAAGGCAGAACATCAAGATCAACATGCAGTTACTATTGTTACACATGATACATACTGTCAAAAGTACAAAATGCATTCTAAAACTGTAGTACATGGTATGTCTGCTGCCTGTCAACACTACTCAACAGTTTTAATCTACAATTGTCTTCCTAGTATGTTCACCCTGTGCATCAGACCATATAAGCATGTCCCTGCACCGATGGTGTGGATGACAGAAATGCGGCACAGGCATCATCATATGCACAGGGTGATAATGTTTGCCAGAGGCATAGGCTGCACCACTGGATGACATGTGTGGGGGTTAGGGCCTGTGATCTCATTGGGTGTGTGTGTTGAGGTGCCCTACATTTGTTTCTGGTGTGTGCGTGTATGTATGGACTCAGGTCTGGCATGTGGCTGGCCTACACAGGGGTATTATTGACAGCTGCAAACTGTACAGGGCAAGTTTCACAGCTCACGGTGTCCGGGTATGGCCATGTGACCTGCGCCTGCCAGGGGTTGCATGGGCAATACCAGGCAGAGGTCCATATTGGGTACTGTCTGATAATACATGTCCACTGGTACCGTGTCCCTGTTGGGACCATCCAGGACCATGTGCACATGGCCTGTTGTGTCCTGGTGTGGACAGCACAGCAACAGCTGCACTGCTGCTGCTACCGCCACTATGGGAGCGGGCATGTGAAGTAGCATGTTCACGTAGACCTTCAACAGGTGATGTAGCTGGCCTACATCCTTGTGCCTGACGCCTCAATCCCACCAGATGTTCCAGCACATTCCATGCTCGAGGATTGACATGCCACGGTCAAGGACTCCCACCATGTCACCCAGTCATCTATCCAAAACATCTGCAAGATGATGATGAGCATTTGCAATTGCCTGGATGTTCTCAGTTAAAGAACAGACAGCAGCCCTCTGAAGCCTCAGACCTTCTCTGTTGTGCCATTCAGCATGTGCCTGTGCCTCCATTACTGCCTGAAACCTGTGTCCGGTGACACCAGCTGATGTGCTATGTCTTGCAAGGGCATGTTGGCCAGAGGTCCTCCTATGAGCAGCACTGGGCACAAGCCTGTGTGGGACATCACCAGTCAGTTGGCTGGGATCATGGTGTGTAGGCACACCTTCCATAGTTTCCACACTTTCCTGTTCCATGCTACCACCCACCAACTGTCCTTCCTCTACGGCCACTGGTGATGGGGTATGTGTAGGCATGAGAACTGTGTGCGGGGATGAGGGGGATGCAGGTGGAATGGCAACCAATGGCACAGATTCAGCCCCTGACAACCCTGCCTGTGCCTCAATCATACTTTTATCAACACTGCTAGAGTCTGTGGGGACACTAACATCAGGTGGACTGCAGGAGGGCAACACACCTACATCAACATCTATGAGGGGCAGACAAGAACTGTACATTACAAGTTATACAGCACAGCACGCACACACACAGACACAACAGACAGACACATGCTATGGCACCCAACGGCATGCAACATGCATGTGATATGGCAGAAGGCATTCAGCTTAGACAATTATAGTGGTAGTTATCATACATCCCTGAGTTGCACACAACAGCATGCATGTGTTATAGCAGAAGGCATGCACCTTACACAATTATAGTAGTAGTTAGCATACATCCCTGTGTTGTACCATTTGTGTTAGTAGGTTATGCCCCAAACCTGCAGCACAATGCATGCACTATGCACCAATGCACTGCACTGCCATGTTTTTTGCAACATACCCCACATGTTAACAGACCATCGCTGACCTTTGCACATCTGCCACTGATGCTTTGTGTTGACCACTGCCCCTGTGTGTGAGGAGAACATGAGCAGAAGGGTATGTTGAGTGAATACTATGTTTGCCCAAGCCCCAGCTTGCATATCTCCCCCAAAGCAGTGCATGTCTGTTCAACATTATTCTGCTTACCCCTGAGCTGAGTCTACAGACAATGTGCATGTGGCTGTACAAACATTTGACATGGCTGTCCCTACTTTGCAATGGTGATACAGACCAGCAATGGTGACACAGACCAGCACAGGTTAACAGTACACCAGCCTGATGTGTGGCATATCACCTTGCCAATCACATGTAGTATGACATGTCTTCTGCTGACCTGTTGAATGACATGCATACATGTTTAACACAGTGGTGTCCTTTCAAATATACAGTGAGGTAATGGTGTCCCAATGCAGGGACATGTTATACTAACATGGACCTTCAGCTGACGCAATGTTGTCAGTCTGCCCTACAGATATACAGTGGCATACTGCATATTGAGCTGATATGCATAGCCATTGCAGGGCATCATGTGGCTTCACTATTGCTATACAGTGTGAGTTACAGACACAGTTCATAGCCATGACTGTGTTCAGATACAATATATATCTAATGCGGAATGTGACCCACATCACTGAGGTGTATACACACTAAACCCTAATATGGAATGTTTGACACAGGTTACTGAAGGGTATACAGATGACACCCCTGCACATCTGCAACCATATTGCTGATGCCTGGCAACTATGCCCAGACATGGCTAACTTAGCAGTACTCCGTGTTCCACATGCCATCTGTGTACCTCACACACATGAGGAGAAGCATGGCAGTGATGTCTGACACCAGCAAGGTAAATGTACTGTATCTGTGGCCTGATGAGGTTGTATGTGTATGTTGTGCAACACTTGTATGTATTTGGATACTGTATAGGTGAATACTTTCATGTCGTGATGCACTCATGATGTTCAAGACATGTTATGTGGTGGTTTGATGTCATGCCTACACAAGCTGTGCACTGGCCTATATGATATTTAATGTTTCACATCTGCAATATCACCAATACACAAAGACCATAGTTGTATTGTGTCTAGCTAGTGTACAACAGGGTGTACACATACATGTACATCACTTCTACTGTGTGTGTTGCTTCATGTCCCTGGCCATCCTCCATGGCCATGTGTAAACATGTTTTGTCCAATGGTTGTGATGGGCATCTGTTTCACATGTCAATGTTGTCCCATATGACATACACCCATAGATGTCATATGCTCCACTGAGGACAGGGTTATGCAGACAAAGGGTGGTATGTTTGGGATGTGAGATATCATGTTTTGCAGGATAGTTAAGCAGTGTTGCAGTCAGCCCACTAAATGCCATGGACATGTCAGATAGCACATGACATTGTGTGACATTCATAGCAAGGGTATAATCTGCAAGGGTGAATCCTGTGGGCTGGTCATACTCCAGCTCCAAAACATTTAGAATGTGTGCACACATATGCTCTCTGTATAGTAGTTTGTATTCCTCACATGTGCAATGCTGATCTGTAGTAAATGTCCCTACAGTGAACCATACCTCCACCATTGTATTTACAGCTGTTCACAAATCTGGCAATGACAGTTTATAAGGTTTATTGTAGGTTTTTTATATAGTCTTCAATTATTCCACATGGGTAACCACTGTGATGCATTGCAGGTCTGACCTGTATATATTAACAGGGCCACCATACATTATGTGTACGTGTGTTAAATGGCCACATGGGGCCACATGGCAGATAGCATGCAATTAATATGATCTGTGCATTATCAAGCCTAATAAATAATAACAATCTCACTTGCAACAGGCTGCTGTCACTGCGAAATGCCAGAGGTACTTAAATAGGAGTGTCACAGCAGTAAGATCATTATCCACACCTGTGTGATAGCTACAGGGTAAATCTGTAAATTTCAGATGTCTCAGTCTTACTTTGCATTTGATCTTTTATGTCGGCAATCTTCTTAGCAGCTATACCAGTCATGGTCATGATTTTTCTTTTTACGTCAGATGCCACACTAATCAGTTGTTTATACATTCAGAGCCTTCTATTACATGGGCATTTCTTGTTGCACCACAAACACTAATATATCAATGTGAAGTCAAAGGAATGTGCACTTTCTTAAAGACATTAAATTTACACAATTTGAAGATATCTATTTTTATATTCCAAAAACCTGGCCTGCATCTAGTTCCAAAAGGAACGTAGAAAGTAATGCCATTGAGACCATTTCCTCAACTATAATCAATGGGTAATATTTTAATCACTTTGCTATGGTACTGCTTTGCAGAATCTGAATAATTGTCTTCCTTTATAATAACCATACTACTCACTAATTCTATAATCTCTAAATGCTTCTTACACACTCAACTTTCCATTAATTTCTATAGAATGCATCTGTGGCCAAGCATCAGGATTTACCTGTAGATTATACTCTCCCTGGTAAACTTCCTAAGCATGTAAAAATTGTCACAGTAGTGAAGGATATGATTATTAAGACACTTAAAAAAAAAGTTTTTTTATGTTTGTAGATATTCATTTAATATACCAAAGTTAAATAATACTAAATTTACTTTTAATATGTGTATGATAAAAGTTTTAATGATGCTGGTCTTTTAAATGTAGTAATCAGCTTAACATCAGCTGACTTGTAAAAAGTTATATTAAGGGTGTGTTTTGCACTAATGGATTCTCCGAAGAAGTTCGTACATAGTACGTACGAAAAGCGCTTAAGAGTTTTAATAATAAAGTGTGTTCACGGACTTCCAGATTGCCGTTTTTTGGATTTACTAGCAGTTTTTTTTTTGTTTTTTTTGTTGTTTGGTGATAGCTACAGGGTGCAATGTGCATGTTAGCACATAAGCCAGTACTATAGATTATACTATGGCGTATGTACTTCTGTGCATACATAGAGTAGCAAACTATAGTATGTGGCATGTGTGCATACATGCTTTGCATATGATGTTGCTTTGTAACACATGTAACTATATGAAATATAGTTGTGTTATATGTGCAGTAGTGACTTACCAGACAACTCCAGGCTCAGTGGTTGTGAGACACCCACCTCCACAATACCAGCTAAAGCTTGTAGATGGAGTTCTGCAGGTGTCCCCAGGTTGGCCGCTAGCTCCTCAGTACATGTGAGTGGGGGCCGGGTGAGTGGCCCCCCACCTGTTGCACCTTGTTCCCTGGTGATTGCATTTGCATGCTGTTTCGCCCATCTAATGATGTCGATGCAGTGTCGGCGCACCTGCTGATAAGTGCGATTGTGGCCGCCAACATCATTTACACTCCTGTGCATTTCCTCTCACTGGGCATCCCGCTGCTGTGCATCCTGTGGCATATGGCTGAAGAGTGTTACATGGTTGTTCAGGAGGTATGGAATGAGGACCTCATCCTCCAAGCGGGTGTATGGTGGCAGCCTGGCACGCGAAATACCTGGAAGACATAATGATGGAGACAGGTCACAGTAACTCACAGAGAAGTACAGAAATACAGCTGAACATACATGTGTATCACATTTATTAAGATTACAAATATGTCTTTGCAAATCTACATGCCACTAACACCATTGACTTGTTTAACTCACACACATTTGACATGTACTGGTGATTTGATGTTATCACCTTGTGCGTGTGTGTCAAGTGATGGCATTGCTCATACTCCATTGTCTTGATGTGGGCATGTCTGTTTGCCTGTACTGGTGTCTTTACCTATCAGCACATGCCTGGATGTGTTCACATTAATGCAATAGACCTTAATGTTGTGTATATGTCACATATATATTCATACACAGCCTTAAGGGATATGACCTGTGACCCTGCAGACTTGCTCACGGAAAAAGTTTTACATGTATGTGTTTTGCCATATACATCTACATGGCACTGTACAGCAATTTAGCATCCTGCCATGTATTACCTGTGTTGCACATGTGAAACACATGGGACAATGGCTACCTTGATGGTATTTGCAGAGTTGGATATCAACTATAGCATGTATGGTCATAGTGAACTAGTAGGCTATATGCCTTGGGCCATTTATGAGCCTAGGCTGAAAGGTTACCTAGCTGTAGCCAACAGACAGTTAAGTTTCAGTGGCCAGTTCAAGCAGTGCCACAGAACTGATCCACAGGGTTACTGATATACTTGCCATGCAGTCATCACACTATGTCTCAAATAGGGGCAATGTGCAGCTTTGCTGGACAGGGATGCATAGTATGGCAGGAGTATGTAAAGTGTATGGGACAGGGATCTGTCAGGCATGTTGTGATCCTTGTACTAGAAAGGTGGATGTCCATGAAGTATGTGTTTATTTGAAATCAGGATGTGTAGTGTATTGGACATGGCTTTATTCAGGGTAGGCATCATGCTACATAGTGGAGCTAGGGATTGGGAAGGCCGATGCAGGTCATCTGAACATGGCCAATAACTCTTAAAGAAAATATGTGATCTATTATGGGTCACTTGAGTGTTGAGTATGGCTGAACAATGATCTCTATATTCATGGAGGGCACCCTGTCATGATTAGGGGAGCCACTTATGACTACCTGACTGGTCTGGTGAAGTAATTATCAAAGAAAGACTACTGTCCAGCTGCATCCCATACACACACAGTTTCCATTATGTTGACCGCTGCCTTGGTGATAGTTCATGGGTACAGGGTGTGTAACATAGAGTATAACAATGCAATACTTAGCTGTCAGATTGTGGCCATACATCACACACCACACATCTGACCCACAAAGGCTCTTCTGTATGTTGCCCGCAGCACTCATTGAGTCAGCTATTGCTCTTAGTTCATAGTCATTTGCAAACTTCAATAGGCAGATGCCTTCTGTGTTAGTTTGTGTGGTATAAATAACAATGAGGGGGAGTACCAGGAATTAACCCTGTATTACTGTAGCTGGCACTGGTTTGATGTGTGTGTATTAGTCAGACACCTTCTGTAGTGTTGGTTCTGCAAGCAGTCCAGTTGCCAACCACTCCTGTGACATAGGAATATACACCTAGTTTACTGAGTGTAACTGGAACACAGTATGGGTGATGGTGTCCTAAGACCTGGCAAGGTTATAATATGCTGTGTGATTCAACTGTACTGTCATCTACATCTGTACTGACTACATCAAATAAGTTGATCAAGGTTCATGGCCTTACAGACCAGACTCAGCAGGGTAGTAGTGCACTATTTCCCATTATCAGTGGTGTCTCCCCCTTTGTGCGGTGTGATAACTGTTGCTGTATGACAGAAATACACAGACATTTTTCATTTAGCAAAACTTTATTACATTCTGATGTATTGCCAAAAGGATTCAAGGACTAACAATACCTGCATGCTATACAGGAAGCATTTAACAGGTCCAATTCGTAACCAGTCACAACTGGTGTCCCACAGGACTCAGTCCCGGGACCCCTACTGTTTGGCATATACGTCTCAGAGGTAAATGCAAACACAGGTGAACTATGGCAGACCATGTTTGGCAATGACTGCAAACTGGGAGCTATAATTGACAGTCCAGCTGACACAGACATCCTTCAAGGGGCCTCACAGAGACTGACACAGGGTGTCAAAGTCATGGACTCCAGCTAAGTGCCACAAACTGCATGGTCATTCCATTTTGGAAAAACTAAACACTCACATATTAACACATAGGTGGCAGCCACTTTAATACAGATGAGGTAATAGGGTATCTGGGGACTAAGGTAGACAGTGATCTCTCCTTTGACAATCATATCTCCAAAGTAGTTAGGACATCCTTCTATGTAGGCCATCTGATTACTAAAGGGTTTGCATCTAGACATACTGAAGTTATAGTGCCCCTTTATTCATCACTCTTCAGTCCCATCACAGAGTATAATAACCCATTTGTGATGTACCTCAGAAGACACTTCCAACAGCTAGAAGGACCACGAACATACCTCGCCAAGAGGATTACTGGCCTCAAACATATGTCCTATGCAGCCAGACTGAATAAACTCCTGCTTTACTCAGTGGTATCTCGTTTACTCAGAGATTATCTCTGCTGGCCAACAAAGCCATGTCCAACTCAGGCTTAATGGATATGCTCCACCTATGGGAATCCATGTCACTGTGAGCCACACGCTGTAGTGAGCTAAACCTTGCCACAACAATAACTAGAAGATGCTGGAAGAACAGATTCCTGTCACAGAAACTCCCCATGCTTTGGACCTACATCCCTAATTGCATTATACAGAGCCCCTCACTAACACTCTTCAAGAGAAACCTTGAAGAGTGGATGGGGAACAGTAGATACACCCCAGGGATCCTGCCATTGGCTCTGCTCCAAAGAGGGACAGTTAATTAATCAATGGGGTGGCAAAAGCTGACACATTTTGGCTAGGCTTATGAATGCCCTCAGACAGTTAGCCAAGTACCTACCTATGAACCTATACATACAGTATCAGTACATGATGATAGCTTAATTTACTGTTCAGGTGTTGACTTACCTTGTGCCAATAGCAGCTGTGTGTGCAATAGTTGAGGGCTGCCTATGTTGGGAGCGCACAGTAGACTGCCTATACATGTCAATTTACAGGTAGACTTCTGTGTGTGCCATCCATTTTTACTGTGTGTGCAGGTGGAGAATTGCGTCAGTCCCTAGGTGCCTACACTGTCAGCGTGTGTGCTATACATTCCCTCCTTGCCATGGCATGGACATACTGGACATGCCTCCATCTGCCTACTGGGACTGGCTCAGGGTTTTTGTGGTCTGAGTACCTCTTTGCCTGTGGGGCCCTTGGCAATGGTGTTGGGCTGTGAGGGCCTTCACCATTCTGTTCCTGCTGCAGCTGTTTCCGCAGGATCAATTTGTATAGCATGGCACATATTATGAAGATGTGGGCACACATGCCTGGAGAGTACTGCAAGGCTCCACCAGATATGGCCAAGTAACAAAACCGTGATTTCAGCATCCCAAACACATGCTCTGTGATGATTCTGGTTTGTGCGTGTGCCTCATTATGGCATTCTTGCATGGGTGTGTGCACATTTCTGATGGGAGTCATCATCCATGGTTCCATGCATAGCCAGCATCCCCCACCAGGTGGCCATATGGGATGTCCCCACTGGCAAATACCTGATACAGTTGTGAGGCATGCCAGATGTAGCAGTCATGATAGCTTCCAGGGCTGCAAGCACACACATCCATGATAATGCTCTGGGCATTGCAAACGACCTGGCAGTTGATGGAGGGGTATCCTTTGCAGTTTATGTAGCACCTACCCTGCTCACCGGGTGGTGACTTGATGTGTATGTGCGTGCAGTCTATTGAACCCAGTACCTCTGGGTATTCTGCCACACTGTGGAAGAGACGCATATTGCTGGCCAACTCCTCCTGCGTTTGGGGGAAGTATATCTGCTCATTGGCATATGGTAACATGGCATTCAGGAACTGGTGAAGTACCCTGGATGCTGATGCCTGTGAGATCCCCATGATATCCCCAGTTGACCTTTGAAAGTTACCTGTAGATAGTATTCTCAGGCTTACACATACCTTCGTATCCACTGGGATGGGTTCCCCTCTGTTTGTTCTGGCTGTGAGACATGGCCGGCACAGCTCCACAAGTTGCTGTAGGGTGTCCCTGTCAACCCTGTAATGCTCTACTATCTCCAGACCAAGTAGCCCCTGGTAGGTTACCCTGGGTCTGAACACTCTTCTCCTCCTCTGCTGCCTGGGGTGGTTGTGAGCATCATCCTCCACACCACCTTCAGTCTTCAACACATGCTGGTGAATCAAAGCTATGGCAGCCCCTAACATGTACATATTAAAAGTTCCTCATCTGTATACACCAATGGTGCAGAGTGTATGTGAATATACAAGTGTATGTAAGGTGCTTTCACACTTTATACTATTGTGCTATGGATGCTGTGGATGTCATTGAGTATGTATGAGCAATTCCAGCTGCAGGGTATCTTAATTATGGGTTTTACAGTGAGTACTGCAAGTGTAGGGCCTTTAGTGTGGAGTTATGCTTACCTACCTTGATTAATCTGTTGCCCTTTAATTCACTTTTATACCAGGATCCCCACCCATCATCAGGCATGCCTCCACATCCCGTCTTTCTTGTTTTGTACTTTCCCTACCCAGTCATGTGTTGCAAAATGTGTCTTGTAGCCAATATAATGCAAATCTGCTTTGTTCTGCTGTGACACTTTATTGTTTTCTTTGCAGTACAGCCCCTCCCCTTTCCTGTTCTGCAGGTAGCTGCTTGCAGCCTTGTTAGCTGTTGTCAATAGCCCACTGTAGGTTCCTAGGTGTTAGTCATTTGTACTCCAATTTCCCTGCTGCAGCATTTCCTTATTTATTTCCTATATCCTTCCTGTTTCAGCTGTGGTGCATGCCACACAAACCCGTTTACCGAGTTTAAGCAAGTTTTAATCTCCATTCACATGCATACTCGGTTACATTGTGTGCTCTCAGCTAAGCAAAGTTATAGCTAGTTCAACACACCCCTTTCCTGCAGCTTTGCTTAGCTATGGGAAAGCCAGATTAGCAATGCTCCAATCTACTTACAGCAAAGGTGACACACCCTTCTCTTGATGTCATTTTTTATCTCAAGGGCACACCTCGGTGTTGTTACGCTACGCTGTGATGTGCATCCTTACACCAGCCGGGAATCTGTGATTCACTATTACTTCTCTTATTTGCATGGCATTGTCTACTAATTTCTAGCTACCACGCAAAACACTGTCACAGCCCCTTAGCAACCCTTGGACCATGGTGAGGTGTAACATGCCTGCCATTGACTATTATGGGGAAATCATGATATGTGTTACATTGCAGTTTTATTCCATATTTTTCTGTTTTCCTTGCGATCCTGTATGCGCTCCACTGCCCTGCACTTAAACTTCACGATAGTGTGAAAAATAAATTTAAATGTTCTTTTTATATTTTGTACATGTTTTTTTATGCCAATGGCTATATATTTAACCATTGGCATATATTAACAATATAATACATGTGTTTGGCTGGCTGTCATGGCTCCGATTTTATGTTTGCAAAAATGTAAACCGTTATTTACAGTTTAAATTTCTGCATGCTTGCACTACTCCTGCACCACTTCCTGGATCGCTAAATACCTTCATTTGCATGCTACACTGCTGCAAATGGGCTAATTAGCATACAGGAGCCGGGAGCTGTGCAGGCATAGAGTACGCAGGTAGTGCATGTGGAAACAGCTCGTACCTGGATCGCTCACCAGCCATATTTGGTGTTGGAATGCCAATGTTACGCCTGCACCTGGCTCAAGCTTCATGAATCCCAGGGCATGTTTTTCCAGTTCACTGGATCAATATAATAAATTTACTTAACCTCAATGATCATATATATCATGCCCTGACTGTGATAACCAAATAATTTGAAATATGCTTCTGCATTAATCAGCAGTACCATATTTTAATGTTATATATATATTTTATTTTATTGAGTATCTGCTATAATTATGAGATAGTTGTATGACCCAGGGCATTCTTCACTGGTGCTGCTCTCAAGTGAAATTGAAATGCTCTAAGACTGTTGAGATATGGAAAAAATGGAGAAAAAGAAAGCTGCTGACTAATCCTACACATGCTTACAGTCTGGCTAACAGCAATGCTGTAGTAATAATTTATGTTGTTTTTACTAATAAAGCAAAAGGTATGAAAACACCTGCCACCCCTTCAATGCTTCATTTTCTACTGCACTTCATTGCCTGTTTGTCAGGAAATGTAGCATGTTAGTCTGTAAATTTAAAATATGGCTGGAAAAGTGAGAGTGTCTCCATCCGGGGAAAACTATTGCATTGTATGTATGTGCTGCAATAAGGGTATGGCGTTCAACTTTAAGTAAATTGTTACAAGGAGTACTAAACATTCCTGAGTTTATACACGCAAATGAACCACACACACTCTGCTCTGGGAGAAGGTATAGGTTTAGCTAGCTGTTATGGCTCCAAATGTTTCTCTTTCCATTTAAACTGTAGCAAACTGCTTTCTACAGTGTGTAAGCAGCTCCCACAGTTTATACAGCATGTTAAGTGCTCCATAGATTCATAAGTGTATACTAGGCTAATGACCACTGGGGCATTTATAAGTAGTCACGCAACCGAAATGTATCTCATCTCATGGGTTACTGTGCCTTAGATTATTTTATAGGGTATATGTAAGCTAAGGCATAATTTAATAGCTGCCTTTGTCCAGAGATGTAGGTGTCTACACAGGGGTGACCTTATCAGAGATGACACGACACTAGGGAGGCTGGGGTAGAGAGTGTAACATTCCCCATATTTGTGAGTACCATGTCCAATATATTTGTACCACTAGTCAGCATATGCACTAACTTGTCAAGGGTGTTTGTGTTTAGAAAGTCTAGGAATCCCTGCACCTGGAAATTTGGGGTGCGTAGGAATCCCAGTTTATGAAAGGATAATTAAAGTCCCCCATGAGTATGGTATTGATGTGAATAGTGAGTGTCTCCAGTAAGTCTAAGTAAGAGCTGTCAGTTTCAAGGGACAGAGGGTGACCTACAGCTTTCTAGGCTATGGTGTGGTGCTTTGTCTATGGTAATCTAGATGTAAAAGAACTCCAGCACATCATCCTGTTTAACCAATCTGGAGGTGTGCTTGTTACTGATGTAGACTGAGCCACCTCCACCTTTAGTCCCTGTCTGTGCAGTTGCTGGTCTAAATGTGTGGAAGCTACTGAAGACCTGCACTGCCTGAGCAGTCTCTGTGGCTTTAAACCATGTCTCAGTAAATGCACAGATGCCCACATTCTACAAGGTGAGGAGAGCTTGTAGGGAGTAGAGCTTCTTGTTTAGACTCCTAGCACTAAGGAGTAACACCTTTAGATTTGCTCTGGTACATTTTGTAATTGAAAGGTCTGTCAATTTGGCATTGCCTAAAAAAAGGCTCTATGGGGAGAACAAAGTTTTAGCCAATATTCAAAAGCCTAGATTGGACAGGTGCAGACCATTCTTGACAAATCATTGTGGTTTGTTATCCATGTCCTCCCACGCTGACAAAAACATACCTCTAGAATGAAAACAAAACTAGGCCAATTATTAAAGTCATTCATCTTCTGTTCGTATTGTGGCATTATCTTTGGTTCTTCTAACAGATGCATTATGCACTGCTCTGATGACAAATACTTGATAATCATGCCACATAACACTTTCTGGCTAGTTTGGCTTTCCCCTTTGTCACATCCTTGCTAAGTTACTGGGAGGAGGGTAATTGATCTATTCATATATCTGTTTCTGAATGGTATGTTACCATGGCAACTTCAGCAGGCAGACAGACAGTTTCAGAAGCAGCACAGTAATGCAGCAGTTAGTAAGCTTGCAAAGAGTTTTACAGTTTACACTCTAAGCTGCAAAAAATTATTGCCATCAATGTTAATATTTGTATATGTGCCTTTATTATTGACAGTAGCTCTGTGGTATTGCAATGATATCTACATTATTATTCCTTTTTATTAAGCCTGGCCTAGGCCACGGTGGTGCAGCGGTTAGCATTGTCACCTCACAGCAAGAGGTTCTCCCGTTCGATTCTTGGCTGGAGTGCCTTCTGTGTGGAGTCTGCATGTCCTCCCTGTGGTCGAGTGACATTTAAAGACATGCAGGTAAGTGCATGCGTGAATGGGTGTGCTTTCTCTGAGCATCAGGCTGGCAACACGGCATCGTAAATAATCCACTGCCAATCATTAGCGGATTGAAGTTGCTCTGTGGCAACCCCTAACTGGGAAAAGTCGAAAGGCATTACTATTAAGCATGGCCTAAAGTTTTGAAATTTGCTGGAATGCAAAGCTAAGGAAAATAACGCAGTTCAACAACTTTCTGCACACCCCCGCTCCCCCAAGCTGGATGTGGTTAGCCATTGCTGAAGTTGTGGAAATCCTAAAATATATTACATTTAGCAATTTACATGGTGGTGCAACATATTTCAGATGCATTTTAAAATACAAAAAGTTTACTAATATTTAAAAAATGAATCTTTATGAAACTATTAGTACAGCACAATTATTACTGTCTATCCATCCATCCATATGCCCATCCACAAGCCCTTTTTCCCATTTTTTGCACATAGGGTCGAGGTGTCACTTCAGCAGTGACAATCATCTACAGCCGAGGTTTACACCACCAGGTGGCTAGTCCTGCAGCAGTATTAAAATGAAATTGTCTGACTTAACTGCAGTGAACATTTCTTAGGAAAGTAATTTGATTTTCAGAATGCAGTAATCCCCTTTTTACAACAGCTATGGCTCTGTGCATTTTGCTTCCTTTCCGTACACGTAAAAACTTAATACTGCAATATTATACTGTATGTATGCATATATATATATATATATATATATATATATATATATATATATATATACATACATATGTAAGTGTATACAATTATTTATATACATATATGTGGTATTGTGTGCGTGTGTGTGTATCTATATATATGTATGTACGTATGTGTGTATGTGTATATATATATATATATATATATATATATATATATATATATGTGTGTGTGTGTGTGTGTGTGTGTGTGTGTGTGTGTATGTATATATATATATATATATATATATATATATCAATAAATAAATAAACACACACACACACACACACATACACTGTAAAAGAAACATAATATGGAACTCTGGCCTTTGGGCCTGCACCATACCTCTCAGCTGTACAGATTTTTTGCAGAATGTCCAGATTTTTGCCTCATATGTTTTGTCCATTTTTTGTAAAATTGTGGTTGTCTGGCAAATTAGTGGCAAATCATTAAATAATGAAGTTTGAAAATAATGACACATATTTTGAGTTTTAGACTTCATACCATTCAGAAAATCAATGCTAATGCACAACCTTTTATTCTATCAACTTTCTAAGTTTGCAAGAGCAATATTTAAAAATTGTCCTTATTTTTGATCCTTTGTCCCTCTTTTATTTATGGCTTTGTCTAGGTTTCTTGCTCTAAGAGGTTGAGAGGTATGGCCTGTACCTGTGAAACACAACCAGCAACCTGATCCCTCTTCTGCCTCTGCAGGTTATTGTACCTGTGGTGGCATTTCTCACTGGAATGGGTGATCACAATAGTATAGTGAGGTGATCAGATGCTCCTACCAGATGTTAATTTTCTTCCAACTGCTTTCTGCAGTAGTATTTTCCAGTTTACATAAGCATGACTCCTACAGTAATCAAGGAGTGTTTTGGCATTTTTTTATTGGACCATCTTAGAGCATAGCCTGTGTTTTTAACCGATTTCATAGCTATTAAATTCCAATTTCTGAATGTGATATAGAAATCTGATGCAGGAAGTTCTAAGGTGTGACAACACCCTACCCAGAGCATACACCTTATATTTTTTCTACCTTCTGAATTGATAAAAGTGGAAAGGTTTTGTATAATAACAGGATATTTTTCAGAACAGACCATACCCCATGGATTATGCATTGCAAAGCAGTAATTTTGTTTCTTAGTTATGGCAAAAATAAATTATAACTTTTGTAGACTTTGCTATGATAGTTGTTTTTTCATGTTTTTAGTGGAAATTGTTCCCTATAGCAGTAACAGGGAGGTCACTGGATGAAAATCTCAGGCAATGCTTCATTTGTCAGGTGGTTATATGATATGATATAGCTTCTCTGTAGCAGGGACTGCACAGCATGAATATGAATAACTGAGAGATATGAACAGCTGGAGATGGTGATGTCTGGCTACTGATGACATTCTGGATGCATGCATGCCATACACGAAGTATAGCATGGTAGAGTTCAGTTGATGCACAAATGGTTCTCACACTCTTGTATCATCAATGCACAGCTTGTCCACAGCAAACAGAATGAGCTACGGCTATAAAAGCAAGTAAACGTGTGCTGCTTTGCAACTCAAAGAGCTTAATGAAGCTGCATCTCATTTGTAAAAGAAATGTTCACACTATCCCTAACTTACTCCATGCTGATTCAGTCCACCATTTTAAGCAAATTGTTGAGTTTCACACTTCTGTGAAAGTTATTGAGAAGCACAAACCAGCTAGAAAAGTTGATTAAAAGTGAAAATAACCTGGAATCATTAGGAAAAGCCAGTCATTATTGTAATTTAGTATGACTTGTTCAACATTACTCTGCATTTATTGGTAAGAAGTGAAATTTTATAATATTTTTGATTACTTACGAAATGTGTGGTAATGTGCAGGATGTCACTTTCAATGCTGTCTACATCTGACAAGTGGCCTATAGTAGGTAGTGGTCTCTGACAGTGGAAAATGTCCAGTGCAATACTGCACGTCAACATCACTAACTCAGGAGTGACATGCAGGAGCAATTATTTAATTATTTAATACGCACTATTCCATACCATTAGAGCAATTACTTACAGGAATATGTTTAATTACTGCAGCAGGTAAATGCATTACATAGACAATTCAAACTCAGAACTAGTACCTCACTCTCCTTGTCATCCTTATTTGTTTTCCCTGACATGCACGATCCCTAAACAACTGAAGTTTCATACATGTGAGTCAGCTGTCATTTTTTCATAACATGTGCTTCCAGGTTACAAAATGATGCAGCAGAGAGCAAGACACTAGAAAGACAACTTCATTCTTTAGAAAAATCACATCCTAATGGATGCTCTGAGAAAATATGTAAAAATGTCTTTTTAGAAAAGTGTCAATCAAAACAGGCAGAAATACCATGAAGGCATGACATCAAGTAATGGCTGACATAAATGTAATGGGTGGAAGGAACCATACCTTTTCACAGTGTAGTAAGAGTGAATGGCATGGCAGGATATGCCAAGACAAAAGTTACACAGGATAAAATTGCCAGAACAAAAAGTTAGGATACAATTGCCTGTGGTGGTGACCCATCAACACTCTCAACTTTAATGCAGATGGTAAGTATCTTCTTGATGATTTTAGTGCAGATGAGCGTGCTGCTGGAATCAGAGCTGATGTGAACACCAGTACTTTTAGATCCCTTAGACAGTGTGGAAGGTTAATGCATAGCTGAGTTTATGATATTATGTTTTAAAGTTGTAAGCATGACACCTGTGTACATATAACCCTTATATGTTTCATCATTAGGTATGCAATTAACATTAGGTGTAGCACAAACTCTACATATAATGCATGGTAAGTGCTGGCATCGTGCCTTTATGTAGAAAGCATTCCACTTATCAGCAGTCGCATTAATTCCCTCTAGACATATTTGTTCACAGGGCTCAGTACCAGAAACAACCACATCCTAAGCTTCAGTACAGCAGGCTGAAACTGACAACAGAAGGGCTGTCAATGATAATGTCACAACTCTCATACTCGCGACACAGCTTGCGGAAATTGGCACACAGTTGCAAAGCATACTGACAGGGCCCTCCCTACAGTACATTAGAAAGGTGTAGGCAGTGATATAGGCTCATTCTTTCATCTTAATTCATCATAATGAGGAAATGACATTACAGCTGGGGGGGAGGGGACACCATGTAGCTCAATACCTGCTTTTTGAACACAGCCTCAATCTACCGATGAGGAAGCTATCCTTATAGAAGTAACAGTGCTTACTCTCACACCTGCAGACACAGTTGCCAGGTAAATATATATTTCATAATTAGCTCCAGGGACATACAAGGTCAGGGCTGTCCAGCACCAGAGGTGCCATGAAATTGTTCAGGCACAGATTATTGTGACTGAAAATCAGGTAGGGCTGAATAGAGTATTGTGGGGTGGGTCTATATTATGTGTTCGAATGGTCAAGTATTCAAACACATAATAGTCGACTCATAATAAATCGAACCGCCACAATGTAAAACGGTTCAATGGAGATCTCCGTACAGTGCAGAAATTGAAGTTTTCCATTGTCTGCACTGTAGTGCGATCTCAGAGTTGGTATATTTAAGTAGCGGGGGAGGTGGGGGGTGCAGGGGGGCTTTCCCCCCTGCATAGAGCATTTAAATGGTTTGTTTGGTTGGGTTTTTCTTTTCTTATTTTCCGTTCAACATTGTGGTGGCTTGATTATTATGGGTCGCCTATTACGTGTTCAAATATTTCTCCATTCGATCACGTAATATAGACTCTTGTGGGGTAAATGTGAGGTATTTCACCAGTACATAGAAATGATGGAGGCCAGGGTCAATGCCATGATGATCCTCATGCAAAGTATGGTTGCACACATGACATCTATGTCAGCCTCCATTCACATAGTAGTAAAGACTTAACAGACACACATTGGGAACACTGCTGGAGATAGATGAGGGATAGTGCACATGCATTGTGGATGAGTAGGTGATAGACCACATGTATCTCAAAGAAGTGATGTGGATGAGGGATAATCCACATGCATGGTGGATGAGTAGGTTGTGAACCATGTGTATCTTAAGGAAGTGTAGACACCCATGTTGATGCACCTAATAACAAGGCAGCCAGACCTCATTAGACTTCCATAACATGTTCTAGCAAAGGTATTGCAAGCTGTTATGGCCCTTGGTGCTGTCCATTGATCTGGTGCCCCTCTCAATAAAATACAAGGCATCAGATGTACATTTCATTTTAGTCAGGCCGATAATAGTTATATCCCCACAATTAAAAATGTAACAAAAAAAAAGAGAGAGGAAAACACATGGATGTTTAGCATGGCATTTTTTTTCAAACACTATGAGAAAGCTTTCCTTGTCCATAACAGCTATATTTATGCACTCCTCCATTGGCTGGTTATTGGACATTAATTATAAAAACAGAAATCTATTGCCATTTTGATAGCATTTCATATGTGACCTTATTGACAGTTTCTTTTAAAAATGCATGGACTCATTCCATTTCTAGATTATGTTTTTTATTTTCATCTTTAATTGTAATGCATTTTAAGTAGAATGAGAACTTTTTTTGTCAGCGCAATGCTAACTTGTCTCTTGCAATATTTAGTTCATTATTATTATATATTTTCTTTGAAAGCATATTATGAATATTAAAGGCTTTTGTAGTATTTCTGGACTTTTAGTCTAAGAAAGTTGTGAATCATGATTTTTGACAGACACAGCCTATGCCCAATTGTACCTGTTAGTACTTAGAAGAAAACACCCACAAAGAACTGAATATGAAAGGCTGAAGGGGCACACAAAAAGTCAGCATCACAGATTTATTGCTGTGCATTGGAGCAATCATTGATGGTTTTCTTGAGTAACTTAATGTAAATCAATAAAGCAATCATGTTAGTTGCTGCAGAACTTTGTGGTATTTGAACCTTCAAAGCGTATAGAGCCATTGCTGGCTTTAACATCAGAGTTTTTATTACTTTAGGCAGCTTATCCCAAGAATGATACAGATATTTTGTCTAATTTCCATAAGTTATACACAGCTATTGAACTCCACAACATTGAAACTGGGGCTTGACTCACAGAGGATGTAGTTCAGTGGTAGAGCATGTCATACATTTATTTGTTCCTGGGTTCAATCCCCAACTTCTCCATATTAGTTTGACTTTTTCATACAACTGCTGTAGCTCAGCCTATAAAAGAAGTGTTTTATATAATACAAGTGATAAAAGCTGAGAGTTCAAGTCCCCTCAAGGTTACATGCTTTGGGGGGTTAGCTATTGGCATAATGGTTAAGGTATTTGCCACAGAGACACAAGATACAGGGTTGTATTCGATGTTCGGCTGGGGTGTCTTCTGTGCGGAGTCTGCATGTCCTCACTATGGTTGTGTGGGTTTCCTCTGGGTGCTCCGGTTTCCTCCCATATCCCTAAAGACATGCTGCAAGTGGAATGGACATGCTAAAATTGGCCCTAGGCGTGAGTGCGTGCATGTATGTGTGTGCCTTCTCTGGAAGGTTGGGCGCCGGGCTGGTAACTCAACACTGTAAAAACTCAACTGCCAATCATGAGCAGACAAGGTGATCCACTGTGGCGACCCTTAACCTGGAAAAGCTGAAAGAGAGAGAGAATTCTCACAGTTGGTCAATATTTGATTGTTAGCTAGGCAGGTAATACCCTGCAGAATAATTGCCTAGTATTTTCCCATTTTATAAGGCCGTCATAAAAATGAGCTTACAGGTCGCATGTATTATCTATTGTGTCTGCAGTTAATATGACTGATTTGAGATGAAGCCCAGAAACACTACTGCTAGTCTGTAGTAATGTGAACCAGCCTAACAATGCATGTGTACATCTTCACTTGAAAGCAGAAAACTGATTTCTCTCTGCTCCGTCTTCTTTATAAAGCAAACTTTGCAATGCATTTTCAACTAAGTAAATTCAGGCTACAGCTAGCAAAGGTGAACATTTTGTGACTGTAACAAATCAACAGTATTGTATTAGCATTATTAGATATCTGAAATAAGACATTTAGTTTCTATAAGTGATATCTGAATTTTGTATGCACTTGTTATTTATAAAGAAATAATATGTTTCTTTATCATTTTTGTGTATAACAGTCCTTTTGCTATTACTTTTTGCTTACTCCTTTTTATACTCCATGCCTGCATGAGGACAGTACTTCTGAGCTGCTAAATCAGGGTGCTTCCAGTATTGGAAAATGGAGATAGGAGGATGTGTTCTGATTGCAGAGGGACTGGACTATTCACGGTCCTCTGGAAGTCCACTGATTCAGGAAGCATAATGCAGATTCTATAATAGACTCCTTGCACAGATATTGGAGGTATTGCAGGAGACTGCACATATTTCTTGCAAGAGGTACTATACCAGGAAACGGCCCTAGACCCACATCTGCATGTCTTTCAGTCCCTGTACATTTGGATAGGTCACACTTGAAATTCTGACTGATTTGGAGCAAAAGCAGATGGCCTTAAGAAGAAGTGATAAACTTAATAAACTCAGAATGATTAAAGGATTCTAACCAGGGTTTATCATGGATCCTTTTCTGGTCTTGCTTTGCATGGACAAGATATAAGAGTGCTGCTGAACCCGTACAGTATCCACATTCTAAATCATAGGTTTTTGTCTTTCATTCTTGCAGATATTGTCCTTTTACTGTCAGGTAACTTTGATCTGCAGTCAGTAGTGAAACAGCTTACTGCTAAGCATGAAGCTGTTGAGATAAAAATCAGCACCTCCAAATTGCACACCATGACACTCTCCAGACAAGAGTCAAATGATGTCTATAGGTGAGAGGTATATCTGTGGTATTTTTAGAGTTTAAGTATCCTTTCATCTTGTTGGATGTAGCTGTCAACATTACTGTGACATTTGTATGATAATTATTATAGTGAAAGACTCATAAAATGAATCTACCATTTTTTCATTCAATTTTCCCATTTTCACTATGGTTATGTGCTTTAAACATTAAATAAAATGATGTGATCATGGATACAAGCAAAATAAATTAGGTCCCTTTGCAGGTCATCTGGGTATACTCTTTGTGAGAAAGTGACACTTTCTGCAATCTCTTATAATCTCAGAGTAAAGACATCTCTCTAGTGAGAGGAATAGTTGATGTGGTCTGGACAGCTAATGATGATACCAAATGGTTGTCTATAACTGAAAGAATACTAGTAGGGACCCACGGGAAGGAAGCCACAGGGTAGATCCCTTGCAATTTCAAGGAATAATATCTATAGCCTTGTCTGGGAATACTTATGGAATATAAAAGATGTGATAGAGAATGTTGCTTTGGACAGTGATGTTCATAGTACAAACTATGCAATTGGGAGACTGTTACATGCATAGTCAACAAACCATATTCAAAAGCTCCCTCCAGTCTCAAGGAGGGCAGCACAAAATAGACCAGAGTAGAATTTGAGGCTGCCCATTCAGTTGTCTAGGTTTGCCTTGAATGGCAAGGATGTGACCCTACTTGCCACATAGTAGAAGCTTGTTCCAGAGGATGGGGATACATTGTGATATGAATTTATCACCCTAATGTCCCTCTATTGATAAAGGTTTAGTTCCTTTAGTAGGGTATTTGAGGAGCCAATTATTCTGTGAATGAACAGGAGTTTAAATAGGGGGGATCATCCATATCTTGAAATGTTAGATATAGATTCCAGTGGAGGAGTCTGTAAGAGGGCAAATACAGAGACTGGATTGCCACTCTTTCTGGATAAGTGAGGGTACTGAGGCCACTGATTGTTGTCTTTCTTCAGGAATCTCTAAGGTCTACAGAGTGATATGTTTAGATAAAATTCATGCCAAAGGGGCATTATATTTAATAAAGAGTCTAATGCGATATCATGTGCATGAAGGGGAATTAAAAGTTCTTTTGGCCTAGAGGAAAAGCTTTTGGTAAGTAGATGATCCAGGCAAATTCTTTTTGTTGTACTGTGAAAACATGATAGTCAAAATATAAGATTTCATTGCTTTGAAACAAAGACTCTATTACAACACATACATGAATGTGTTCAACTTGCAGGAAGGCCACAAGTTCAAGCACTTTTTTGTTAAGGCTCCTAGTACTGAGAAGAGACATTTTAATATGTTCTAAATTAGAGTTTACTAAGTTGGTATATCCGGTAGACAGACTCTGCTAAAAAGAGGCACAGTGGTGGGGTGGTGGTAGGGTGTCAGCAAAAGCTTTAGCCAGAATGAAAAAGCCTTTGTAAAAGATGAGTAGCCCATCTCTGGCAAAGCTGGCATTATTACAAGCCATCTTGTCCAAACTGACACTGGATCTCCCTAGAATGACACCAGTAACAATGCCAATATTTTTAAAAGACAATTATCTGCTCAATGAATCCCAGCATCATTCTAGAGATAGCAAAATAACATTCAAGACCAGTGTTTCTTCAGCCTCGGACATCTATAGCAAGCTTATGTATAACATTCTACAGTCCTGGTGGAAAAATATTAGGGCATAATCATATTTTCCAAGATGGAGATATATCTGCCTGTTATATACTTGATCCTGGCTCCTGAAAGACAGCCAACCATCACCTGTTAGACAGGGGTCCAGGGGAGTAAATACTGTTGGAAGAAATAACCAGGGAATTGTTATAGCTAGGCTTGTATAGGCCCTAGGGCCGACAGCCTTGTACCAACCTATGAACTTATGAACCTATTCTTTTTCAGCCTGGAGAAGGGAATGTTCACATGCTTAACAGTAGCACCTATTAATAAAACATTACCATGTTTTTTTTTTGTGAACAGTTCTCTTTTCACAATTAAAAAAAATACCATGTGTGAATGCACTCTTAATGGACCTTAAACACTTGGAGTTTGTGCTCTTGTGACTTTTAAAGGTATCTGCAGTGTCTGTGGACATGCACAGTGAATGTGGATGAGGTGCTATGTAAACACAACTTTGAGGTGTTTAAGTGCATCTCCTACATGGTTTAGGCCATGTTCACTTATCTACCTCAGCTTAAGTTGATGTAGTGGTGGTGTTCTGTGCTATAGTGTGTGTGTGTGTGTGTGCGTGTGTGCGTGTGTGCGTGTGTGTGTGTGTGTGTGTGTGTGTGTGTGTGTGTGTGTGTGTGTGTGTGTGTGGTACTCAAATATTTTCTGAGGTTTGAAGGCTCCTCTGAGGGCAATAAGCACTTACACCTCTCGCATAATGAATCATTGTATGGTAGGAATAGAGAGTTTTTGGAGAGCATGAAGCAGTCGCAAACTACTTCAAAATACCTTGTGCTGTCAGACGGACTACAGAAGGGAGAAGACCTGACTGAGATTTCATAATGGTGAGTTCAGATAAAGAAATATAAGAAAAAGAGATAGCTAAATAATCTACTCTTGATGTATGGCAAGTATAAGACAGAAATAGATAATGTACTGGGCAAGAAAAGGTGATAATATGAGATATGGTTTGTGACGTCCCACCACTGGACCAGTGATCAAGGAGCCTCAATCCTCACCACTGGCAACAATGGGGGACATACTCTGGGAGGATGACAGTTACACACACATTATTTCCAGATGCAGCTCTCAGTCTCATTGCTACAGGGTAGCTCCCTCCCAGAAGTAACCATCTCACTAGTCCTGGGTTCAAGTTTGCAGTCTGTATGGGTCCCCCCAGGCTATCAGACCCACATGCTTGTCTCCAAGTCTGTCTGCATGTAACTGCATGCACACAAGGTACTGCATTATCAAAATCATTCCCTATTAGGACATCTGCAGGGATATCCTCAAACACACCTACTTGCTTGTTTCCTTTTTTCCTTCTCTGTCAAAATGAACCCTAGCTAAAGGTATTTGGAATGGGGACCCTCGTAAAACTCTGACCGGAGTAGACTGCTCAAGCAAGTAGTGCTCCTGTTTAACTATTGCAGGCTTCACAATGGTTAGGTCAGAGGCTGTATCTCTCTTAGTAGTGGCCTGTTTTCCATCTACTAATATAGGATATAACCTCGCAGTGGCTTATTTTCCATCTGCTAAGATAGGATATAACCTCTTGTGGTAGTTTGGTACCCTTGTTGTCTCCAGACAACTTACTGCTGGCATTTTGTCATTCCCACTTACTAGGTATCCCCATACTTTTCAACCTGGAAACATCAAAAATCTGGAAAAAGGCCCATGAGAAATAGGTACAAATCTGTACACTGATTAACATAAAATTTGCATACATAATTATGCAATCCTGCCCACTCCAGTGGAATTGTGGGATACCAAATTTTAAATGCAAACTGAAGAACATACAACCAAAATATGGCCCCAGAGTCCCCCTGCAGCCATTCCAATGTCCCATTACTTGGCTATTTCACCCGATTTACCATAAACACTGCAATGTGCATACTGCTTTACTTCTACAATGATTATTTGGAGTTCATTTAAAACTTTTATTTTACATTTTATAGCATAAACACTAATGGACATCTGCTAAACAATGCACTACAGTCACAATGAAAATAGACTTATTATTAAAACATCTCTGCCATTGAAACTCACATTCATTGAAACAACTTTGAAATCGACATTCAAAGAAAATGCATCTTGCCAGTGGTGGATAAAGATTACCTTTGGGTTATTTTCAAATCATAGGCCCCGAGTACATGAAACATACATATGTTCTTTGATACACCTTCCTGACTGTATTAAATTATATTCCCTGTATAATACAGCACACTTGTTAGAGCGGGTTTTAACTTTATTGTTTTGAACATTTTTTCCAGTAAGCAATGAAGCAAAATGGATGAACCAATAATGACAAAACTGCTCAATTCAGAACATTTCCATAATAAAAGCCTACTCAAACTTCTGCAGTCCACCAGTATCAGTAAAAATGCACAATCTCTGCAGAAGTAAAAGTCATCTAAATAATTCCACATTAAATAGATCTGTAACTAATGAAGAGGTTGCTGCTAGCAAACAACTTTATATTTCATTGTTTCATCTACAAGTAAAGTGCCTGTTGCCCTTGAAGAATAAATTACCTATGCTACATTAAAAAAATGATAAGCTAGTAATATTTCAATAGAGAATGGACGGCAAACTGATAACAGGTTCATAGTTACTAGGTATCTCCACCAAAGGAGGACATTCTCAGGACTGCAGAATCAACGCCCTTTAAAAATACACCTCAGTATCAGCAATCTATCTGTATACAGTAGAGAGTAGATTATCCCAACGTCGATTATCAGAAATGTCAATTATCAGAACCAGCCTTCCAAAGTTTTCGGGTTGGAAAAATCATAAAGTCTGAAGAAGTAAACATTATACATGAAGAAAACACAATGAAGCTCTCTCAGCTTAAGATACAGCAGTCAAACAGCAAAGCAGCAAAACGACAATATAAATAAAGACCACTGCCTAACCTTCATAATTTAATAAAAATGAATAGAAGCAAAGCTTTCGAATTTTTCAATGAATGTCAAGGAATTATGTACAGTTCAGAGGTGTAGCTATCCCAAGTTTTTTTCCCCACCTTGACTCTGTGGACATCTATATGCTGCATGGCTCCACTGGTTGCCTTTAAAACATGTAAGCCTTGGTCCTAGTCATGAGATAGTGGCTTCCTCTGCTACTGGCAAACACTGTTGGGGTGGTTTAGGCTGCACACCATGGGTTCCCTTAGACCCATGAGCAGCACTAGGTATCCCTTTCCTGTGCAGTGATGCCATGCTTGTAAGTATAGGTCTCCCTTTCTCCCCAACTCATCTGTGGTATTGCATTGCCTATCTGCCAACCAGATTCTCATGTCCTCAGGTAAAGAGCTAAGGGCTTCTTCCCTCACCAAAAGGTCTGCAAGCCCTTCAAATGTTGTGACCACCTATGAAAATAAGTGCTTAACTCAGCAATATATTCACACACACTTTCATCTGCCTTGCTTCTGTGCTCAGCAACCAGATTCTCATGTCTTCAGACAAAGTGCTAAAGGCTTCTTCTCTCACCAAAAAGTCTGTCAGCCCTTCAAAAGTGGTGACCACCTATGAAAATAAGTGCTTAACTCAGAAATATATTCACACACACTTTCATCTGCCTTGCTTCTATGCTTACAAAACTTTTCCCTATAAACTTCAAGTGTTAACTTAAAACACTCTAATAAACAATTTTTAACAGTATTGTAATTTAAGCAATCAGTATC
Organism: Protopterus annectens; assembly: GCF_019279795.1. Taxonomy (NCBI): domain Eukaryota; kingdom Metazoa; phylum Chordata; order Ceratodontiformes; family Protopteridae; genus Protopterus; species Protopterus annectens. Next base: position 582,290,872 of record NC_056734.1, read on the forward strand.
AGATAATTTACAAATAGCAGTTACAGCTTTATCATGGAGTAAGGGGTTCAGGAACCGTACCCAGAGCCCTTGGTCAGCATTATACTGTCTACATACCCTTTCGAACATATGAATAAAACTATTAAAATTTATCCCCCTCTGTAAATTGTGGAAGAACTTTACTGACCTTTGTTGCTTCTGGGGTTTGGTTATTCCCTTCCCCATTACCTCCATGACCCCGGCGAAGAGTCATTATTCCCTTTTCACATTGGCTCTGCCTCTCATTTTCTTCACCCTCCAGATATCTCAGCCTCTCTGATGATTCTATTTCTAAATGTTTGAGCTCCAGTTCAAGTCTTTTTATCTTCAGATGGATTTTTAAGTCCTCTGTGGAAAGGTTGAACTGACCATTTTCTGAGAGTTGTACATTCCCAAGGCCAGTCTGGTTGTCCTTCTGGTTGCTGGTCTGTGATGAAGCTGTGACTTAGGCTGCAGTCATTTCTGCTTTAGTCAGGTTAACACAAAAACCAAGTCCCAACCACTGATAAAGGTAACTGCCAGATAAACACCGAAAATCCAAAGCATAAAAATTGGCAGGAACACCACAGCTTCACACAATAAAGTATTTGTTTGTAAAAATGGACCAGATAAGCACTTTCACATTGTAAAACCAACACTTATTCAGATCATAAAAACACAAAATTACAGCTCAGTATAAAACATTTAGATGTTCAATCAGCTATGTTAATTCATCAGTTCATTAAACCAATTTCCTCCCTTTCAATACAGGTTTTAAAGAGACAAGCATTAATACCAGGATGTTTATCAGCCTGTAGCCTCAAGATCCATGTAAGTGCTACCATTTCAGTATAGTTAGTGAGCCCCCCCCCCCCCGGTGACCCACATGTAGTATTTGTAGTACTCTGAAAACAAACTCATGTCCAACATTTTCTTTAATATGTTCATCTAGTGCATTGTTCATATTGCAAGTCCTAATCTCATAAGAAGGACTTAAAATTCTATCTTTTAATCTCTTATTGGTCTTACCAACATAGAATCCTGTATAGGACTTGCATGTGGCTAAATAAATCACATTTGCTGTACTACAATCTGCATACAATCTGAGACTAAAAATATATTTCATCCATGGATGTTTAAACACTTGTTCCTGTGAAATATATGTACAGGTTCTGCAATGCCTGCAACTGTATGTACCAAGTCTGGCAGATAGCAAGTTACTTGACCTAGTATTACAATTCCCTGTGCACAGTTGTCTTTTCAAGTTTAAACAATTTTTCTACTTAAAAGAGGGATTGTTCCAAACTATTTCAACTGTCTTGTTGTCACTTGTTAGTATTCCCCATTTTTCCCTATATTTTTGTATAATATTACATACAGAGGCTGCATCATTTGTGTACTTCAAACCAAATCTGAGTTTACTGACAGAGGTCCTATCCTTATATGCACTAGAAGCACATCTAGAGAAGTATGGGGCAGCAGTGTTTTTTCTATCCTTGACCACCCTTTCTTTATGCTGTATCAGAAGTTCCTTCTTATAGCCCCTTATCAAAAAATGTTGACTCAATGCATCAATATTTTCATGAAATGCTTCCTCTTGTGTGCATACCCTAGAGGCTCTCATGTATTGGCCTCTTACTACATTAGGATTTAGTCAGGTTGGCATGCCCAAGTCCTTTGTCTTGGTACATCTCAGCCGACTGGCTCCTTGTCAGTTTGCCATACGTCTCTGCTGACATCCTTGCCTGCTCTCCCTGATTAACTAAGCTAAGAAAAAAATAAATAAAATTGTTGTGATTTAAAACTCTGAATGTTCGCTGTGTGGCTGCTTCAAACACCTTCCTTAGTGACCACTGTTCACAAGCTACAGGAATTCAGTATCCACACCACTGAATCCTAATATGTAGATATCACACCACTGAAAACCAATAAACGTAATGCCTCATAACTGGACCAGTAATTAAGGAGCCTCAATCCTCTCCATTGGCAACAGTGGCAAACGTACACTGGGAGGATGACAGGTACACACACACAGTATTTCCATTCCAGATGAAGCTCTCTGCATCAAGTGGAATTTCACTTAAGGGCACATAGAGTCCACAGTCAGTCCGGGGCTGGTTTCTCCCAATCCCCAATAAGACTCTCCACTGGCACAGCTATACAGTTAAATCCTTAGCCAGAGTTCCAAGCCAAGTCCTCCAATGTTCTCTCTCTTTGTCCAACCAGTGCTTCATGTACCTGCCCAAGTAGCTGACACACACTCTTGGAGATTTGATTTACAGACACACACACACACACACACACACACACACACACACACACACACACACACACACACACACACCTGGGAAAGGCTGGCAGAGGTTTACTAGCTATGCCTCTTTCTGCCCAGACTATAAGATAGTTATCACTGCCACCAGAACTCCTTAGCAGCTACTTTAAGGCCCTTAACAAACAGTGTCTATACTTACTGTGTAATGTTACTATCAGTACAAATGGTAGTTTGACCAAGAGCAAGGATATTAGGAGTGGCACACACAGTGTCTCCAGATAAATATGCAAGTAGTCTCAGAACTTAAATATCTCTAGACATGTCAGCCACAATGAAAGGTTTAAATATATTTAATAATAAATGTTAAAAGAACAAAAACATACTCAGTATATATTTACAGTGACAACAGAGTTCAGAATCACAGAAAATATTTAAAACAACATTGCAGGACAGTCTCAAACAAAATAAAGAAAAACATCTAAATTAAGCTTTGCTATATAACTGACTATATCTGAGAGAGTTACTATTCTCTAGTATACGTACTTAATCAGAGAAAGGTAGATGTGGTGAATGTTTCTTCTAGATGTTGTCAGGTGAAAGAATACAGAATGTGCTCTCTCTAAGACACTTACCCAAATTAATATCTCAAATATTACTACTGGGATAGCTTGCAGAGTGACATCATTTTTGTTATCTGACTTTATCCCAGGTGACACCCCCCACTGCAATATTAAGCATCTACCTATGAAAATCCTTAGACAAGGGCTCTTCCTCAGATCTAAGGCAAATGGTGGAAGTCATATAACAATAAGACACTTTCAGGACAATACAGAAGACTATTAGTTTTAGACATCGTGTCTCCTTGCTGCACTGACACTGAAAGACAACATTTGTTTTATGGCCTAGCCATAAAGTAATCTAATTTCAGCTATTTTTCTGAAGTGTTGCAAGTTAACCTCCTGTATTCCAGTTTCCCCTGTTAAAATATATACATTTCAACAGTTACAATAGTGTATGTTCATTTCTGTTCTATTCCAATAGGGTACACTGTGGATACATTTCAAATAGCACTTTGTAAAGTACCTCTTCAGCACACATGTCTGTACAAACCATCTTATATGACATACTACAGCTCTAATACATTTGTAACACAAACATCTTATATGAATCATGTTGATATTTACAAATGACATATAATTATTTACAAAATTCCAGATAGCTGGTCTGGCAGTATCTCCTTTTGTGACTTGGATAAAAGATATTAAAAAACACTTTAGTATTCTAAAGTGCAAAATAATGTAAAAATAACAGTGATATGTAGGAACAGTAATTTAATCTGGGGCAGACACCAAATGCAAATCAGATAGATTTACACAGTGTGCTAATCTGGTCTCCATCTAACTAATATTTAGCAGCAGATAGTCTATACCAATGTTACGGGGTACTTGGGTACAGTAATTAAAGAGCAACAACTACAGGCAGTCCAAATTAATAGCTGAACATGCAATAACTTTAAAGTAAAACGTTTCAATGCAGTATCAGTAGAACAGACAGCACAGGTAATAAAATATAGTGGATAGGTAATTCAATGCTCTCTGGTGCATTACTGTACAGTAGTATCTTTAAATGCTGTGATAATACAGTAATCAGAAAGAAGAAAAAGGTACCATCACCAATGACTAAAATGCAATCAGTAACTGAGATAATAATAATCTAATTTTATTTATGTCCACCCAGTATCTTTTAATTGGCAGTGACATTGTATTTATTATCTTAGATATTGCCACTAGAGAACAAGAATACAATAGCACCAATGCACAATTGTGCAATATGATACTACAGTGAACAAAGCAATAGTACCAATTCCAGCAACACATGCAAATAAATTATATTTAGTAAGTTAATAAGTTATTAAAAAGGAAATGGTTTCACTGTATGTAAAAAGGCAGCATTAAAATCAATCACTCTAAGGCAACTAAGCTGAGGCGGAGGAGGCAGTGAAATTTATCAGCTATAACATAGATGGATTGGTTGTTTTACCTGTTGTATTCTAGACTTTTGTGCTGGTTAGCCAGTAGGATTAATAACTACTTCAGTGCATGAAAGTGAGTAAGAGTTGTTGGGATTTGAAGTCTTTTAGCCACTGCTCCACCAAAATCCGGACAAAGTACAAACAACATCCAAGCAGAAGCTGGCCAATCAAAAACAGCCATTCCGATCCTTCACCAGAACTCAGTTTCAGGTTACTGTCACATGGAAGCCTCTGCTATTGGCAAAGTCTGGAACGTTATTGACATGGTCCTAGGAAGCCAATTAAATCCTTGTAATACATTCCATCAGTAAAATCATGAATGGAAAAGGACTTTATACCTTTTCCTACTCGATAGTCTTCTGTTGCCTTTGGAGGTAGCCCAGCACTCAAGAGCACTAAACTGACCAAGACTCCACTGCTGCAGATGCTGACCAATTACATTTCAGCCAGCACCCCAACCATTCTCAGGTAGCGGCCACATGGAAATCTCTGCTCTCACCAAAGTTGGATCACTGCAGAACTGGTCCTAGGAAGATGATGTAGTCTTTGAAGTTCATATAGTCATTAGGAACTCTGTAGGAAAAGGGATCTGTTGTGTTTTCCTCCTTCACAATAGCTTTTGTTGGGCCTCTTTGTCTCACTAGTTCTATGATTCTCACCAGGGCATTTGTTTCAGAAAATATTTGGAAGGATGACTATATGAGTATTCATATTTCAGTATTGTATATCCTTCTTGCTTTCTAGTCCATATGTGGGCTACATACCTTACTGATTTTTATATAGCTGACATTTTTCAGTAATACTGAGAATAACTTTCACCAGCCAAGCGTATTGGTCACTGGCGTGAATATAGCTATGACTGTGCTATTAAGTGCATGATAACAGAGGTGTATACAGTGTTTAATCTTGTCTGTTTAAAACAGAACTACCTTGTAAGATTTTTAAATGTATTTTTCAGAAAATGTCTATAGCTGGGAAGCTCAGTAAATCAGTGGATTCATAAGTATGATACTTTACTATACAATTTTAATACTGACTGTTTTTATTTGTGTAGCTAACTAGTTCACAGTGATGTCTCTTTCCAAAAGTGGTGATTTATCAGATTTGCCCACAAGCGTAAGTAGGACTAATTTTGTACGTTATGATTAATAGTATAATAAATATACAGAGTACTTTCTGTTCCTAGACAGTCATGCAACAGTAGCCTAGCTTGACTAGTAAAAACACTGAAACCTGGTATCAATAAGTTCCTTTGGTTTGTTAATGATGAATTATTTTTGAGTTCATGCAAGGTAAATGCAGAAGACAGAATGTGTCTACTTTTTATACTATTCCAGGCTTCCTGACAGAGCTAAATTGTTATTTATCATTTACAACAGCTGCCTTTTGTCCTTCACAGTAAACTGGCCGTCCATGTGATAGTCTGGATTGTAAATTCATGTAACATGACATGCCTATCAGTAGTGCATACAAAAATATGTTTACCAAACTGCATAACTGCTAGATGCTACGTTTTAAAGAATACAAGCTGTCAGTGTAAACAGGACAAATCTAATTTCTGAGTTATAGAAGGGCTAAGCAGTATTAGTATAGTCATTTAAGTTTAAAAACTATAGATGCACATGTCAATACCAGCTAGAGTTTACATTTTGCAAATAGCTGACTTTATTTAATGCATTTTTATCTGTGTTTCAGGCAATGCCAATAGAGTGTACTATTACCTAAACACTGGCAGAAGGTTTATCAGACTTAATATATGTCATTATTCTTTAAAGAACTAGGATTTGAAAACTGGAAAGTTTACTGCTTATGAGACAAAACAATGCAGAAAAGGAATATATAGAATACATTTGTTGGACAATCATTAAGTTCATAATATCTGTAATAAGAAACTAAAAGACTGACACCCATTATGACTGGAACATTGATGGAAAATGTTGAGATAAGAAGGATTGTAGCAATTTCATAAAGGCAGAATACTTTATTACAAGAAGATAGGTCAGAAGGTTATACTTATTCAAGAAGGCAAGTAGGTTATGTGGATGCAAACTAAGGAATAAGAATGGCAAGCCTGAGAAACATATGGTAGAAGAGTCATCTCTGGATTATTAAATATGGAACACCATTAAAGAAAAATATCAAGCTGCATGTAGCACTAATCCAAAGGAAAAGCACTGCATGTTTTGATGGAACAGAGTGGAGTGGGGAGCATTCTTTCAGAGGGAGGGTTGAGGTGAATGTCCTACCTATGTCATTGTAAAGCCACCATTGCTGATAAAGTGAGCTCAGCTGCAACAATGGTAGTGATGAGTGTTGTGAATATCAGATCATGCAACCAAAGTGTACCAGTACAGTGCATTAGGGAAGAGGAGTTGGACATTCAGAAACAATGTCCCATTCACAAAATGATGGCATCCCTTTCTCAATGGTAAAAGCTAATGGATAATGGTGATAGTGGGTAGGCCCATAATACCAATGTTTAGCATGGGGGAGCAAAGAAAGATAGCAGTGTAAATGTGTATGGGGACTGAAAAAGAGGTTATGGATAGCTAAACACAGGCAAGTTTGTTAAAATCCTTTATAAAATTACTGTTCTTAGTTACTAGAGGCAGACTAATTCATCCATAAGCACACAAAGTAATGCTCAGTTCTCAAAATGCATGTATCTAAATTTAAGAACTGAATATGAAAAGTGCTTAGGAATACACAGTAAATACTGACATACACTAGAAGAGGTATTGCTGGTCTATACAAAAGTAATAATGTTTTCATTTTTCCCATTGAATCTTTCATTAAATTTAAACAATGAAACGTATTCTTAACAGAACGTTGAAAGGAATACAGTATGATTACTGTGACGTCCCCACTCTGGGCCAGTAATCAAGGTGCCTGAATCCTCACCACTGGCACTGGAGAGAGATGTTCACCTGGAACAAAAATGGACACACTTAATATTTCCAAATGCAGCTCTCTGCATCAAGTACAATTTCCCTTAAGAGCACACAGGAACACACTCAGTCCAAGGTGTGGGTTTCTCTCTCCTTCTCTCCAGATCCCCAATAAGACTCCCTACTGGCACAGCTGTAGAGTTGAGTTCTCAGCCGAGTTCTAAGCCAAGTCCTCCATTACTCTTTCTGTGAAACCAGTGCTCTGTATCCCTGTTACAAGCAGATGGCCCACACACTCTTTTAGATTTGATTTGCACACGCATGTGCACATACACACACAAATACACACCTGGGAAAGGCTGCTGCAGATTTACTAGCTATGCCCCACTGCCAAGACTATAGGGTAGTTACTGACACCAGACACTTCAAAGCCAAATACTCTAAGGATGTTGCAAGGGTACCTAATTATACTAAGTGAAATTAATAGTTATACAAATGTTTTGTCCAATGCAGTCAGGCTTTCAGGAGTGGCCACAGAGTCAACAAATAGATATGAATAAATAATCCAAATAGTCGTGCTGGAAGACAACCAAGGCAATCGTAAATTGTAGCACAAGCTATAGAATCCAAAAAGTACATCCAATGACCACATATATAAAACAGGTAGGATTTATTGTGGAAGATGCACAAATAGTTATTATAAAAAACGCACAAACAGTAAGCGCTTTCGCCGTAGCTTCATCAGACTGTTTAATGGATTATTTAGTGGATTATTTCTCTTATTTTTTTATCTGGAAGATATTCATACTGCTGAGTATCGTTTTATTCGTGGTTGGAAATAGATATGAATACTCTCAAAAGTTAAAATATTCTTTAAAGGACCAGCCACAATGACAATTTTAACTATATTTAATAATAAATAATAAAAGAACATGAAAATACAAAATGCCTATTTACAATAAACACCAGAGTTTGAATCACAGGAAATACTAAAATAACACAGAGAAATAGATCCACTTAGATACAGAAAAAACAGTACTGAACTAATCTCACTATATTTTCCTGACTGATCTAAAGAATTACTATTTCCTCATTACTTAGTAGAGCAAGGCATGCTGAAGTAGGTGAGGAGTTCTTCTTTGTCAGGTTCCAAATAACAGACTGCTCAGATACTTCAGTCTGATCTAGTATTAAAACCTCATTTTTTTGCCCTAGATTACAGAACAACATCAAATGCATGTGGCCTTTTGACTTCTGGTTACCACTCTTCCCCTCTTGGCTAGAACTTGTAAGGTTTCAATACATATGTATCAGTAATGCACACAAAGAGCCTTGCTAAGATCTGCTGCAGCTCCTGGAAGTCATGAAACAATTTCAAACCACCACCCTTCCAGAGTAGCAATTAGTTCACTCCAAAGTCATTGCAGAAAGCTTCCTAGTACAGACGTTTTGTCTCTGGTTGCATTGAGAACTAAGATTAGATCTTTATGGAGTAAGCCAGGTAATTTAATTTCAAACTATTTTCAAAGTTTGAGATTAACCTCTTCTCCTCCAGTGTCCTCTGTAAAAAATATACATTAAACAGTTACAATAACGCATGCATATTTCTTTTTCTATCCAGCAAGGCACACTGTTGGTACATTTTTACACAAGCAGCTTTACAAATACATTTTTCAACACAAGCACCTGTACAAATAAGTTTGATCTATGAATTATTTACAAAATTCCAGCCAGCTGCCTCTGACTTACTTCTCCTGGCATAGCTGGCAATACCTTAGTTCGTCACAATTACATATGGTAGTAGAATTTTGGTCTGTACCTTCTCTTGCATAGAAAGAGAAAAAACAATAGCTAGCTGGCTAGTTATACTGACAGACATGCAAACAAAGATGCACAACCTTGTTGCGTGATCATTTAGTCAACATGGTAATTGGAAGGCTCTTTTACTTGACTGTTTAATTTGCAGTCAGCAGTTCAGTGAAGGGGTACTGCACTATAGTTGCAGTTGTGTGATGATGGAGTTATTTTGCATAAGTAAAGTTTTGTGGGAACAATAATTCCCGACTTGGGGGATATAGGGGCAGATCCCCACATGTAAGTGTATGGTTTTGATGTGACTGAGGAATGGTGTGTGTTTTTTTTTTCATTTCTGATAATAAAACAATAAAGGTGTTTCTTTTGTGATTGGTACTAGTAGGAAAGACTATTATGCTGTGTATTGCAGTTAGGATTGCTCATGCATACAGTGTGCTTCCTGCTTTATCATGGTATGCATGTCATTTTCCTTTTTTGCTTAGTAATTGTTTTGAAGAATGTTGTGCTCTTTAGTGCGGTCTTCATGTTGAGTTACAGCTAGTGTTATACCTGTGGTTACTTATGTTGCATTTGTTTGTGTTTATGACTAATGGTTTCTTGCAAGTTTTCATTGATAGCTGTCAAAGTAATTTTTAACATTTACTGATATAGTTAGAGATATCTATATATCTATAGGTATGCCTATCTCTTTGTCTCTCTCTCTCTCTCTCTCTATATATGTGTATATATATATATATATATATAAAATATAGGTTTCTGAAAAATAAGTCAAAACACTATAACCCCCAAAAATAAACATGCACAGCGCAGTGGTACAGTGGTTGCGTTGTCACCTCACAGCAAGAGGTTCTCCGGTTCAATTCTCAGCTAGGGTGCCTTCTCTGCAGAGTCTGCATGTCCTCCCTGCATTCGTGTGGGTTTCCTCCAGGTGCTCTGCTTTTTTCTCACATCACAAAGACATGCACCCGGAATGTTTCTCCCTGGGCCAAGTCAGACTTTCCCGGTAAACAAATGTTAATTAAATAAAAAAATAAATTTATATATATATATATATATATATATATATATATATATATATATAGAGAGAGAGAGAGGGAGATGGATACATATATCAACTGCTTTGCCATATCACACTGGAGAAAAGGGTAAAAATCCCCAAAAAGTTCTCCACTAGCTCACACAATACAGCACATTGTGGTAAAACTCTCTGCACTTTTACATTTTTGCACATCATTGAAATTCCCGAACACTGATGGTCAAAATATTGACAAGAAAATATCAACACAAACATCAACGCTCTATTACGCATGTGTCAAGTAATAACCTCAGAGCATTCAAAATTAAAACTAAAAAAAAAATCACATAATATGTTCATATTCCCTAGCCTTAAGAACTGTGCGATCTCATGCACCTGTCAACCATCTACTTAGCTGAGCACATTTTGTTGACTAAACAGATGTCAGCCAAACATAATTTCAACAAAATTCAGTGCTCCCATACTCATGTCTCTCTATCCACTTAGATATGTAGTAAAAGAAGAAAGAGTCATGAAAGAAACCATGTAATTCAGAAATAAAATCAGTAAAGTTCAGGAGAATGAAGAAGGAAATCCACACACAGAAGTCCCATGCCAGATTTGCATAACAGACATTAGAGTGGGAAGTTGGAGGAAGATAGACTTGAGTGGCTGATGTTAGGTCACTCAGTATGCTGGGAAGGAGGTGTTTTGTCATTGAGCAGGCTTGGGCAGACTCATGTTTTCTAGTGATGCAAGCACATCTGAGTAAGTGATGATATAGGTGGGAGTATGCCTATCTTTCTCCACACAGGCAACCACTAAGTATCTGACAGTCACTTACAGGTTGAGGCTAGGATTCATGTAACAGTGACTTCAAGAGAACTGGTAAACTGGCCTACTTCCCATTCCTTAACCCTTATTACCAAGAGCGTGATTTGGCAGATAAAGCCCAAAAATGGGAATGAAGAGGACAGAGTGTTCTTCCATTTTCAGGGATGCTTATATTGAATGAAGTGATGGATCTCCAGCAGAGAAGTCAATCAGTATGAATGGGCACATGAAGGCAAAAAAAAGCATGCAAGATAGAACAATGACCATTATCTTAGGGCTCATGAGATCTGTTCAGGAACAAAACAAGAGTGTAATAATTTGGCATAGTAAAGAAAATGACATGTAATGTTTGTAAAAATTTTACAATTTGTCTTGAAATTGAGAAATGCAAAGCAAAGGCATATGGCAAGGCAATTTGAACAGGGCTGAAGAAGACACATTCTGGGCAAGGTCAAATCATCTAATTAATCACCAGGCAGGAAATGTATTGACTGAGGTGGACATATAATCCCTATAACCCTTATATGCAGTATTATGTGTTTCTAATTTTGCTTTAATTTCATGGAGATGTATTTGATATCTTGGCAGGTTGGTACAGTGACACATTGGGTAGCATTGTCTCCTCAAAGCAAGACATTCTCGTGTTCGACTCTCAGCCAGGGTGCCTTGTGCGTGGGATCTGCATGTCCTCCTTGTGTTTATATAGGTTTTCTCCTGGTGCTTTAGTTTCCTCCCACATGCAAAAAACATGCAGATGGTAGATTGGACACTAAACAGGCCATAGATTTGTGTAGTTGTGTGTGTGCATGTGTGCGTGTGTGTGTGTGTGTGTGTGTGAGGCCATAGATATTTGTAGTTGTGTGTGTGCATGTGCATGTGCGTGTGTGTGTGTGTGTGTGTGTGTGTGTGTGTGTGTGTGTGTGTACAATTGAAGAGGAACAGCAGCGGCAGGGCTAGCCACCCAATGGTATAAACAATAGCTCTAGATGATTGTCACTGATGAAGTGACACCCCAAACGCATGTGCAAAACTAAGAAAAACAGGCTATAGACAGATGCATGCATTTGATACCTCTTTGAAGTTTAACGGCATGCTTTAGTATATAATAATACTGACTCTTATTTTTTGGATGTATAAAGAATCTTGCAAGGAGAAAACTTACAATGGCTGACTATGTCAGTTCTGCCCAAACTAATGACTGCATATGCAAAGAAAGAAAAAATAGAATGTAAGCTATTATGAGTTTATGGCAGTATTTTTTTATTTCTAGCACAGTAAACAGGGGCTTAGTTATTTTCATCTTGTACAAATATTTATTTTTTGTATTCACTGGAGGGTTACTTGTTGCAGGAATAATAAATCACCTAAAAGCTGCCTGGGCAGACAACATCTCAAGAACATGGAGCATTCTGCAGAGAATTGGTTTCAACCTTCTTTTGTAGAGTCACAGCTAGGATAGCTGGCAACACTGCCTCCTCAGACTGGTGCCTTCTGACTCAAAGTTGTTGACTGAAAACCATAAAAAGTTGATGTCCAAATAACATAAAAATGGACTCTAAACTGTAGCAATGTGCTTATGCTGTGGTTAATAACCTACAAATCTACTAAATATATCTATTCAAGCAGCTGAAATATAAGCCGTAAGTGAATCCTACAGTCGTACTCTTGCCTACTTGGCAGCTGCCTATTGTAAACCCCAACAGCTCTCACCTGGAGGGTCAGGCAGACACTTCCCTTGCCCCCACTGCTCTTCAAGACAGATGAGTCATTCTGCTCGTATCTTATACAATGACAAAACTGATGGGATCAAAAGGAAAACCCATTACATCTCTGTTTATAGTAAATTCTATAAGAGGTAAATGAAAGACAAAATAGCTAGACTAATTGAAGATGTAAGTTAAAGAAAAAAGTACAAGCATTTTACAGGTATAACTGATTGCTTATGAAAAGAACAGTCACTGGGTGGAACACAACATAGAATTAATTAGGTCAGACACATAGATGAAGGACAGCAGAAGAATTCTTTTACTGGCACTGATTGGTGATTTAAGTCCGTCTAATAAGGAAGGTAGTTGTCAGACTGATGATATTAAATTTCACAATAAAACAGAAGCTGGGTTACATTATACACTTCTGACCATTGAACATTATGGATGTAGACATTCCATGATGTATTCTTCTATGTTTGAGTCAAGAGGAAAAATTACAACAGTAGTAAATACAGTGACAATAGACAGAAGAAGTTAATCATGCGATTTCCCAAGGGAACTTAGAAAAGATGAAACGCAAACAAGCTTTACATATATATGTTCTCATAGTTTCATATGTTCATAGTTATATATGAAACTAATGACCACAAGGTCCTTTATAAGCCTAGCTGTGCAATCCAACCCTATTGTGATCCTGTGTATTATGTGCACTTATTAGGACTGGGTATATTAGGAAGTTTCTAGAGGTTATAACTTATGTGTGGGGGGTATGTTAGTTTGGGTATTACTGTCTTGTCTAGCTGTGTTTATCACAGACATGGGAGATATACAGGAGATATAGATATGTGTATATATATATATATATATATATATATATATGCACACGTACCATAAAAGCAGGTGGAAGGAAGGCATTGAGGGTTTAGTATGTGTCACTGAATCACATTTAGTTTCCAGGTACTTAGGCAAAACCCAGGATGTGCTCATCACTGTTCAAGTGGACTAGTAACTTCAGAAATCCATATTATTAGTATCATGAACCAGCTAACTAATTTATGTTTTACTTCATCCTGTAGCAATATAGGAATCATTCTGAAGGGGAGGCAATGCATTCTGGGATGAGTCAGGAGCAGGCACCCTTTTAATTCAAGCAATACACACGACATAGATGCCATGCATCTTTTAGGATGAACCTGTAATAATATACTCTTTGGACTGTGCTATTTTAGCAGACAAGCCTGTATAGCCAGAGCTGATGGACCGCTGAGATTTGTCTGCTAAGTATGTCACATAACCATTGCAAAGTAAGGTAGTGAAAAATATAGACATGGCCCAGGGAAAAAAAAGCTCACACTGAATAGTATTTGATTAATTGTAGTATGAAGTAAAAAGGTACTTGGGGAAGGGGCAGTTCCAAGAAAAAGCTAAAATTAAATTTTTAGCATTCAGTTTAAACTTTTACCTCCCACATATCTTAAGCAGTGATTTGCAGTTTATGATGCTTGTATTCAGTATACTGCCTTATTAGACTAATCATATACAGTTTTAATTATTAAAGCTTTCTTTTCTTCCTTCTAAGGTACTAGACTATTTATAAGCCTTCTTCCCCAGTCACTTTTAGTTTAGTTTTAGTTTCTCTTTTTGGTATTCCTTAATTATTATACATTGTGGTATAGACATGCAGTGAAGCTTTTCATATTTGTAATGGTGTCTGTTTCATTTATAAAGAGTATAGTTCACTAGATTTTATTTAAGGGCGATAAGATACCTCTGGCTGGAATCCAAAGGAGTTGTATTGTACAGAGTGCTAAGAGTTAATACATGGAAAATAAAACAAATTAAGACTGTAGATGCAAGATCATGTTTAGTAGCACCATAGAACCTATATGTTACTAGAGACCAGACTGGAAGATGATATAGATAGATACATACAGTATTCAAGTCAGCAGCTGAACATAATTAACTCCATCATCCTTTATCTGAAAGTACATTACATCACAGTTATAGATATCTTTAAGTAGTCATGAACAATGATTCTTCCATTATAGCACTTTTACTGACATTATCAATGCTGCAGTGTAAGTATCTTTACACTCCTACCACCACACAAAGATTGTCACACACATGTACAAAAACATTACACATCCATGCACACAGACACACTCACACATGCATGCATGCATACACAGACAGATACACCAACACATACACATACGCTCATGCACAAAGGCATGTATACATGCATGTGCATGCAAACACACACACTCACATATATGCATGCACATGCGCACACACATATGCACTCACTCACACATACACATGTGCATGTGCGCTTACACACACACACAACCTATAAACAAGCACTGCAAGATGTCAAAGTTTAGCCAAAAACAGTCACAAGCACTATTATAGTGCAAAAGTTGTGTGTGTGTCTGGATGAGTATGCTTAGGCTATCCTTCCTGCTTTACAGCTCAGTACGGCTCTGTGATGTGGGAGTTCAGGAATGAACAATGTCTGCAATGTTGTGAACAATGAAACTAGCATGCCACCTTCCTCCAGTCAAAAACTGTCTTATTGAAATGACATGTAAATAGCCAGCTATGCTATGAATCACTGACTTTCCTATTACATCCTCCAGGGACTTACCACACTGTAGCTTTGTAAAATAGGCCAGGTTCAGTGCTCTGCATCTGCCGTTGCAGGAGCATCTCATTACAGGGTGCAGTCTGTTGCCTGAAGTCCTCAGTATGCAACTAAAATGGATGCATTCTGAGGCCACACTAAGTGCACTGTTAATTTTACTATGTGCTGTACTGAGTCGTTACTGCAGATACGCAACTCTGTTTATGAACTGTGCATCTAGCAGTACAACAATTAAAGTGCCCTCCATCTTGCTTCTGGTACTAATAAAGATAGCATCTGTGAATTTTTGCCTTGTGTAGAGCAGTAATAATTATTAGCAAATTGGATATATATACACATATATATATATATATATATATATATATATATATATATATATATATGTAGTATTTGTCACAGTTCTCAAACTGCATACCTCATTTTGTAAAATGACATTACCTTTACATTACACAAAGTCAGGCTTCCATATATTCATCTACCTTATGCATGCATTCCAGTGGATCTGAATTGTTGTTTCTGTATTCCTGAAGTATCTGTTAAATTGTGACTGCCACATGGAAAGGATATCCCTAGAGAATTTACAGCATGCGAGCATGTTATTAAACATAATTAAATGTGGACAACACAGGCAATCTGTAGTGCTCCTTGTATACTGACTGTTATATACTCTTTGTGGTATATACAGTATGTCAAACATGGAGTAAAGCAAAACATGAAAATTATTCTCATTTTTTTAAATGAAAGCTGTGAGGCCAAACATATTGGTTTTAATGATGCAGTAAAATAAATTTAATTGTTACGAGTTAATCATATATCAATCCATTTGTGTTGACATCTCACAATGTCTTGAAATACCATGCGCCGTAGCACCATTTTCAGTACTCACGGTTGTGACTCCGCACCAAAGCTTTTGTCTTCTTTTACAGCTTGTGCTTCTTGTTCTTTTTCATATTTCACTGATCCATTATATATGTGAGAGAATTATACGTAACACTGCAATTCAGTTACACCTCATCTCGAAAACGTAAGGGGAACTGATTTTACAACGTTAATGTGCTTTGTGTTCTTCATGTGCCTGTGTTCGTTTGTGCTTTGTAATAAACTTTTCTGTTGAGTGGACCAGCTGGTTTCCGGTGCCTTTACACAGTTTAATCAAGCAGATACATGTTTCATCAGGAAAGCCTCAGAAGCTATAAAAAGGCTGACCTACATTCACTCTTTCATATAAATTGTTGGAGATTAGTCATGAATGTCTGCATTTTTTCCCCAAATAATTATGTATGTGTACTGTATCACTGCACTTTCTGGTTCTTAATATTTCATATCCATTGCCTCATTTAATTAAATTCCATGTGCTGATTATCATTTCACTTTTAAAACTTTTAAAGCTATTCTTCATCTGCTACCAAACCCCCCAGAATTCTTCACCCTTCTTATTCTAATGTATTCTGCTCATGAGAAAGTAAACATGTTTCTGTTGCATTCACTGGAAATGCAGTGTGAACCTACCCATGAAAGCAGGTTGCAGACGTGGCTTTAAAGTAATTGGTTAGTCAATGTACCACCCTTTTAATCAATTCATTTGAAAAGCACCACTGATATTTGGTCATACAGTTTCCTATAAAGTTTATCAACTTCTTACAGATTATCAGGATGCTAGATTATTATTAACAGTTTTGGCAAAATAGAGGTGGGTGGAGATTTTTTTTTTGTTTTAAAGCATATTTTATGGATAAAAATAAAAATTGCAAAACATGACTTACTTTCTAGTTCCTTAGCAAAATAAAAAAAAATGTAATGTGAATGACATTTCACTCATTCCATAGCGAAGTGCCAGATGTATATCAGTTGCCTTGTTCTGTACGGGTACCATCTTTTGTTACAGTGCAACTAACATTTCACTTTAAAAACTGATTATAGTGTGGAGGTACTTCTTCTTGCTGATTCAAAAATTCCTGGGCTATTGTTTTAAAAAAAATCAGGTACTTATGTATTATTGCAACCAGATTTCCAAGCTGTGATAATTCATTATGTTTTGCTGAAAATATTAATGTTAACTTTAAAAGGGGGGTTTGAACTAGGGTCTGTCCCATTCTGTATGATACGTATTACTGTAAATCAGTAAAAAGCTAATAGAAGTAGTCTTATATCGACTTGTGCTTTCTGAACAGTAATTAGTATGAAACTGTAATGTCGGTCATTATTGGCTGGCGGCATTTTTCAGTAGGTTATCAGAAAACTTTTTTGTGAGGCACAGAGCAAAAATACGAGACAAAAGTCATGGACGTTCTGTAAAATTATAGATGACTGACAGCTATGCCATTGTCTATCTTTCATTCGCAGCACTGATTGGTAACAAGTCGAGTGGCGGGCACAGCCTGAACGTGGTAGTTTTCTTATTCTACTTGTCAGCCAACTGCCTTTCAGTTGCTATTATTGTTATTAATATGTAATGACTCTGCATTGTGAAAACACTTTAAGGTACATGTGAAAAAAGTTTAGCAATGTAATGGCTGCACAATTATTTGTATTATGTCATGGAGGTAGACAGCGGCAAGGAAACACTATTATGTGGATCTACTACTATTACAACATACTCTTATGTTAATTCCAATGTAATGATTAGCAGCAATATAATGTTTCAGGATTTTTTTTCCCATTAAAACTTACCTCCCCCTCCCCAAAGGGGTAGTAGTTAAAGGGATGGCACGCCCACACACCACCAATAAGCAATATAACTACTGTTCATGTCACATCAACTGTCACCATTCCGCTCAACCTGTAATGGCAAGAAATCTGGCAACACCCAAAATAATGGGGAGGGCGCAAAGGGAAACTATGGGGAACTCATTATAAATTGCCCTCTATAAACGGTACTTACTTATTATCACTATCATTTTTCAAACAGGAGAAACAGCTGTATGGCTTGGGAAAGTGGGAGAAAAGTTGTTTCTCCTGTTGGAAATGTGGTTGCGATAATAACATAAGTACCAAAATCATTATGTAGAAGATTGTATACAGAAGAGCATTTAGTGTGCTTTACATTGGTAATATCATTCATTTTACAACAGCACTGTTCTGATAAGTTAAGAAAAAATATTTCACCCACCTTGTAATCACTAAATTAGATTTACATGAATAAAGGAAATGTCAGTGGTTTTAAGAACAGCTGGATTCTGAGCAACTATCTTCACAATGCCATGTTATTTTAACTTATTTAAAAACACTACTGATTCTTGCCATGAATAAAAATGTATGCATTTGTGCTTGCTTGTCATTATATAAATATCTAAAAAAATTATGGTAAGAAAAGCAATAATGCTTTCTTTTATTGTATGATTTTTGACTGTATTTTTGCTGTAGCCATGACCTTCCATAAAGTATGCATTAACAAGAATACACTACTTTTTGCCAGTAGTAAAATTGCTTCATTTAGAATACATTGCCAACAGTAAGTGGTCATTGCATTTTGCATCTAACACTGAGCAGTATTCACATACCTCTCAACAGTACTAATGTTTGCAGAATGTCCAGATTTTGGCCTCATAGTTTTGGTCTGTTTTTCATAAAATTGTTGTTTTCTGGCAAGTTAGTGGTAAATCATTAAAAACTGAAGTTAGAAAATAATGACATACATTGGAGTTTCAGACTTCATATCCTTCAGAAAATTCATGCTAAAAAGGGCAATATTTAAAAATTGTTCCTATTTTAGGGACTATGTACACTTTTATTTATGGCATTGTCCAGATTTCTTGCTTTAAGAGGTTGAGAGGTATAGTATTCACATTATGAAACGTGGATGAGAAGAAATGGATATATACACTAAACGACAGAATATTCCAAGTGAAGGAATGATGTAATGAAACCTGAATTAACAGTGCAAATATTGATGATGACTTAAAGCCATTATTGTTGTCTAACCTGTCTACAGAGAAGACAAATGGTGATGTGACAAGATAGTGGCATGTGGGTGAAAGGATGATATTTTTGTTATGATGGCTGAAATTGTGTATAGTAAACTCTCAGTTAACTGGAACTCAAGCAACAGGCAAAAAAATGTTGAAGAAATACAGTACAATTTTCGTGTGCTGCACTTTCTGTCCCCCCCCCCCCTGCAGAAACATACCTTATATTTTTAGAGTTTTAAAGTTTTAAAAAGGAAGACAGAAATAAATTCCCTCTCTCACCAACCTGAGAACAAGTCAAACCAAACAAACAGTATAGGGTACAGTATTAGTCAGGCCTATTTTTAATAGTATCTCTCAAGCAACCAGAAACTACAGTTATCCGGCATCTACCAATCCCCATGGGTGTCGGTTAACTGAGAGTTTCCTGTATTAGACATTAGTATTGACATTCAAAATTGTTACTGTATTTCAGTGAGATTTATTTTTTACTGGCATTTGTTTACCGGGAATGTCCAACTGAGCAGTGCCCTTTTTCAGAGGAGGCCTGGGGAGATGATTCATTATACAGTCATCACAGACATTGTTTACATTATTACATAATTTATAGTAATTTTCATTCATGAGCAACAGTTCCATTATTTAGACATCCTTAACATCAGTTACATTATTTATAAACAGTTTTGATTAAAAATAACAGTTTCATGGGTTGTATATGAATTAGATTATAGAACTGTTCCATCCTTTCTAAACATAGAACATGCCTTATTTCCAGCCTGGAAGAGGGTGTCTGATGATGGGAAATAAAAGAGTAAAGGTGGCAGAGGATTTCTTGGCTTTAGTGCACAACAGAGATGGGTCAGTGCTATGGCAGCAAAACAGGTGCGACATCAGAATGTTAGGTTTACCCAGCAATTATTAAAAAAGAAATGGCATAGAGAGCACATTATTGCTGCTCCAAGGAGGATGCTATTAGATTCCATGTGGAAATTATGAGGGGCACAAAGAAGTGGTGGGAATGGATAACCCAGGGAGATGGAATAAGGGGACCACCAATAGAGGTAGGTGAGACAAAAGAAGTGATGATGATGGTAGTGCTACCTTGGAAATCTGTTTTCTAAGACATGTACAGCTTAAACACAAAGAGTGTGCTGGAGGATTTGGCTTGAACACTCAGCTGAGGACTTAATCATATAGCTATGCTATTGGGGAGCATTACTGAGGCCCTGAAGTGAGACAGATATAAATAAATGCAGACCCCGGGCTGACTGTCTTCACTGTGTACTCTTAAAGGAAATTGTACATGATGCAGGGAGGACTGCATCTGGAAATACTGAGTGTATCCACTTGTATTCCAAATAAATGTCCCTCTCCAGTGTCAGTGGTGAGGATTCAGGCTCCTTGATTACTGGCCCAGAGTAGGGGTGTCACATATGGTGCAGATAGAATGGCAGGCAATCAAGGCAGTATGGAATAAGATGTAAAACAGAGACACAAAGGATAGGTGGATGGTATGCTTGTTCAGAGAGTAAGAAGAAAGCAGGGGACAACAGGAGCTCAGAAAGAAAGGGGATGGGTACTAATGGTAAGATCGTTAAAAAGGAAAGTGCTAAAGGATGGAAAGTGGAAGGTATCAGTAATGTCAAAGAAGAAATGATAGCACAGTGGATAAGGTAGATATAATGATAAGGAAAGGTAAGAAACGTTGAGATAGAAGCTTAAAGGAGAAATAAAATTCTGTTTGGGGAAATATGCTGAAGAGAGTAAGGTGGAATCATAGAAGAAGACTGACAAGGTCAGTTAATGCTATAATTTAAGGGGAAAATTTTTAGAGGGCATAGAGTGTTAGAATGGATACAAAAAATCGTTTATGTTCATAAAAGGTATTTGTGGTGATATGTGAATTTTTTTTTTGCAAAATACAATCTGTTTATTAAGTTATATTCATATGGGCAATGGACTATGATGAGTATAGATTGGCTGCCAAAATTTATTTTTATCTGTTTATTTATGTTTGTAAAGTATGCAATATCATAGAAAAACAACTTAGAAGGTGTACAAAATCTGAAGTGCTTGTGTTGTAAAGCATCAAAGTTGGCCTATGACATCTAGCAGACTTAATGATAAAAAATATTCCATGTGCAAGGTAGTTGGATTTATGGAGGATTTCTGGGAAATGAAGATAAAAAAAAGTATTAATTATTCATCCTCAATTGCACAAGAATGAAAACAGAAGATAACAAATGCAGATTTTTCTGAAGTATTTCCTTGTGCAGATGGAGTGGGGGATTGGCAAGGCCTTCATATCCATCCAACTCTCTTGTCTTTATTGTTATCAGTTCTGAGGGTGACATTATATGAAAAGACTGACAGGCATTCTTTGCATGTGTTCTCTTTTCTTTGCCAAATTCGTAGAATAGAAAGCAACTATTTTTGAAACACTAATCTCCGATTAGTATGAGATAAGCGCTTGTATTTTGACTGAAGAAAGTGACACCCCTGTGACACTTGGGTCATTAGATATTTGCTTAATTCTGTTTTTGTCAAAGATATTTCTGTTTACCTTTGCACCTGTTCTAAGAACATTCATCACTTGCATAATGCATAGGACCTGGCTAAGTTGATACCTTGTTCTGGCTTGATGTCATTTCACTCCTTTCATGTGTGCCCTTCCTTGGGTATATTCTAAATCCACAACTATGAATCACTGATAAACTAACTGTAGTATCCTGTGGGTTATTATTCCTTTGTTTCATTTATTTGAGTTGCATGCAATTTATCCATCTGTTCGTTTCATCTGTTGTTTGCATTTATTTTCAGGACAGTGTTTTCTTCTTGATGTAGAACAATAAGGTCAGTAGTAAAAGAAGGCTTGTTCTGACTAACTGGTCTGGTAAAGACTGGATGAAGTAATGAAATAGTAATGTTACAGCTGTAGATATAGTGTCTTTATATGACTGGATAGTACAGATGCAATTTAGCTAGTTACATTTTAAACATATGCAAGCAAATGCACACACGCGTGCGCGCGCATACATATCTGTATATGTACCGCTACACACACCCGTACACATATACATATACCCACACCCACACACGCATCTGTATATGTACCTATGCGCACACACACACACACATATATATATATATATATATATATATATATATATATCTATATGCACCTGTCTATATCTAGCTAGTTATCTGAATGGTCACATAGGTACACACACACACACATGCACACACACACACACACACACACACACACATATATATATATTTATACACACACACACACACACACACACACACACACACACACACACATAAACGTAGCTGTCTATTTCAGTAACTATTTATCTGAAGTCATATATGCATAAATATGTATATATATATATATATATATATATATATATATATATATATATAGCTGTATATGTATCTGTCTAGCTCTATATGTATTTCTCTGTGCACGTGTGCACACAGACACACACATACACACACACACACACACACACACACACACACACACACACATGTGTGTGTGTGTGTATATGCACCTGTCTCTATATCTGTTTAGCTGCACACACACACACACACACACACACACACACATATATATATATATATATATATATATATATATATATATATATGTATATGTACCTGTCTTTCTCTATATCTGTTTAACTGAACTGATTGCGCGCGCGCAGACACACACACACACACACACACACACACACACACACACACACACACACACTCACTCACACACGTGTGTGTGTGTGTGTGTGTGTGTGTGTGTGTATGTGTCTCTGTATATGCACCTGTCTCTATATCAGTTTAGCTGCACACACATGCACACACACACACACACACACACACGTGTATATATATATATATATATATATATATATATATATATATATATATATATATAGCTGTTTATCTGCAGACAAACACACACAGAAACACAGTGATTGCAAATGTTTGCCCTATTGATGGGGAGAAACAATGTGAGAGTACTGAGGTGGTGTTCTTTGCATCTTAGTTTTACAACGTGATTTCCATATTTTCTGCAGAGAAACAGGACAGTACAAGGTGCCTAACTGGAGCTAGGTTTTTAAAGTGATTGCTTGGCCAATGATTAACAAGAGACATTTGCAGATATGGCCCCATTTGGCAAGAGAATAATTGCATATTAACAGCAGGAAAGTGCATCTCTGCCACTCATTTTGGGAGAGCAAAGATTTGATGAGGCTTGGTCTAAGAGTTCAGTCAAAAACTGGTATGGGTAGTTAGTGCACTTAGTTACAGATCTGAACTAGATTATCGTTGAAGATGGGAAAATGGTAAGTGGCTGCCATTTACTGATAATTCTAGGTAGGTAAAAAACAAAAGCCTTGAAAACTGTAGTGGGACATTTTGGGTTTATGATTAGCAAGTCCTCAGCTTACATAATTATTACTGTTAATTAAGCACATGACACTGCGATTTCATGAGCAAGGAGCAGGTTAATATATTATGGATGTTGTAGGCATGGAATAACATTACACACCAGTTTTTAGGTATATTGGCAGACTGTCCTTGGTATAATGCTGCCAGCAGCCGGTTTCATTGTACAGTGACATGCATTCAGAAGATATTATGCAATTAGTGACTAATGCAGAGCTTTGACAGTATGTATTATGAAACTGTAATAGCTGCATAATTATTCATTTTGTCCTGGACAGCTTTATGCAATGTCAGTTTAGTGCATCCTATAGCAGACTATTTGATATCCTCAGATTCCATTTGATTGATCTGTGACTGGAAAGACACCACTAACCCAGGAAGTGCTCCCAGGTTATTCCTGAAAAGAAAGCTGTATGTAGTGGGTTTACTGAGTTAACAGATCCATTTAAAAAAAAGTTATATAGCATGCTGGTATTGTGAAATTTGCAGTGTTTGTGAATTATAAGGGCAGCATACTAGATGTAAAGGGCTTAGGGATAAAAATAATGCTCTGCAGTTGGTTGAATAGAAGGATAATGAAGCACTGTATTGACTTACCATCACAGAAGATTATCCGGTTATCAGAGGTAGGCATTCAACAGAGCTGCATTGTGATGAAAAAGAGGGGAGATAGATTAGCTAAAGCTATATTAAAGGTTCAAAAATGGGTAGGTGTACCACCCAGTGATTTTGATAGCTAGGTGCCTTCTTTTACCTTTACTTATTTTGTCAGAATATATGGTTATTTGTAGCTTGGGGGCACACTACAAAGAAAATAGATAAAACAAAATACACAAACCTATAATAACAATTATGAACTTCATTGCTAATAACAACACAGATTTTAGGTTGGCGGTAGCTGCAGATTCCTAAAGTATAATTTTGTATACATCAAAACTGTGCAGTACCAAACTTATTAGTTTCAAGACTGCATTTTCTTACTGCCCACTGTAATTCACCTTAGTGTTCCACAATGTCACACTGTACATCCTGTCAACAACATTCTTAATGGACTTCTTATCGCCTCTCATATCCTGTTATTCCTGCATGGATAGGTTTAAATCAGAACTAAGAGGTGTGACTCTTAGAGATGACAGATGATTGATGTCAGTCATGACTGTTGTACTATAGTAAGCCCTTCTGATAACGAAGATAAAATTCCTGTGCTTCATAATGCTCATGTCCTGGTAAGCAGTGTACCAAATTAATGAACCAGTTGTCCTTAGCAATACAACTGACAGTTGGAAACAAAAGTTTCAGAAGTTATAACTGCTGACTTTGAAAGTATGTAAATGGTCTTTATTTAGCACATTTTTAAAATAAATCAGATTTACATACTTTCAAAGTATGCAAATGTGATTTTATTTGGCACATTTTTTCTTTATTATTCAAACTTGTATACAAAAAAATTCAGATCTCAAAGAAAATAACAATACTTGTATTTTATGACAGAGGCATAAACTTGGTATTAACAATTTCACATATTGTAGATGTAACTAGATCAGGGGTTTGCAACCTTCACTATGAAACGAGGCATTTTGGCCCCTCTCCCACCAAATAAAATTCATTGGGAGCCATAAAACCTATTTGACCCCTAAAATAAGAACTAAGCTTATAAGAGCGATATTTAAAATCCTTCCCTATTTTTGTTCCTTTGTTGGGATTGCTCGATCTTTGTGTGTGTGTGTGTGTGTGTGTGTGTGTGTGTGTGTGTGTGTGTGTGTGTGTGTGTGTGTGTGTGTCATATTTCTCAACGTCTTAGCACAAGAAATCTGGACAAAGCCATAAATAGTGGAGCACAAAGGACCAAAAATAGGCACACTTTTTAAATATTGCTCTCACAAACTTGATAGAATAACAGATTTTGCATTAGCATGAATTTTCTGAAGGGTATGAAGTCTGAAACTCAAATGTGTCTCTATTTTTTTCTGACTTCAGTCCTCAATGATTTGCCAGAAAGCCACAATTTTATGAGAAACAGACCAAACATATGAGACAAAAGTCAGGCCATTCTGCAAAAATCTGCACAGTTGAGAGGTAACTGTGTGTGTGTGTGTGTGTGTGTGTGTGTGTGTGTGTGTGTGTGTGTGTGTGTGTGTGTGTGTGTGTGTGTGTGTGTGTGTGTGTGTGTGTGAGAGAGTGTGTGTGAGAGTGTGTGTGTGTGTGTGTGTGTGTGTGTGTGTGTGTGTGTGTGTGTGTGTGTGTGTGTGTGTGTGTGTGTGTGTGTGTGTGTGTGTGTGTGTGTGTGTGTTAGAGTGGCCATTATTTTTCAAAGCTACAAGGAGTCACTACAGAGGGGTGGAAGAGCCACATGCGGCTCCAGATACACAGGTTGCAGACCCCTGAACTAGATTCTTCAGGTATATGTATGACTGTAAACCACAGCAGTCTGTCACCTACACTATTGTCTCAACCTTGAAGCACAATGCTTCTAACCCTTTATTGTGAATACAATACCGTAGTTAGGTATAGCTGCTAAAAGTACATCTGTTACTAAAAACAAATATAGATGTTGTGTACTGGTTTGTATCAAGAGAACTGGAGAATATGTAGTCACTGAAAAAGGGTCAAAATAGAAACATAAATCATTTCATTTTCTTCATGGTGCTAACCGTGTTTCAAAATGTTGTATATCACATTGAACAGGACGTTTTCAGCCAATGAGCCATGCTTACAGCATGAATAACATTTTAGTGCATTAAGTTTTTGAAAGTGCACAAAGATCATGGAAGTAAGCCTCATACAGTGTATATGGGCATTGTGCTTTTATGTAGTACAACTGGATGGATGAGTGAATAAAAATCTATACCACATTTTGCATGTTGTTAATTGTTCTATTATTCATTTAATGAAAACTCTTAATACAGTTGATTTGCCACCCTCCCCCACATACATGCCATACTTAAACATACTATAGTCAACCTTTCTCAGAGATGTTAATTATCATGATATTGTCATACTTATGAAGTTGTTTGTCAAAAAGCGTAGTGTATTTTAGTAAGGGGGTGTAATGAAGAGGGGTGCAGGGAGCTTTCCCTCTGTAAAAACATATCCCAGACCATACTAGAAGCTTTAGTCTGCCTGCATTTACTATGTAACACCACTTCTGAGAAGAATTGATTAAACAGGCTTAGATGTTCTAGGCGTGGCATTATAGTCTGTGATCATGCTTTCCAGAATCTTCTTCTTGTAGTTGTAATACTATCCTTCAGTGTTTCATATTTACTTTTCAAGGAGTATGGATAGATGATCATAGTCAAATAAATCCAATTATGCATAAGACCTAAACAACATATGTGATCTTATCTTAATTATTGCATGTCTTTGTTGTAAGCAATTACCATTTATTTGTTGAAAAAATGCCAATAGGCATAGGGTGTCTTAGAAGAAAAAAATGTGTTTACTAAACAGACAAAACTGTCTGAACTAAGGCATGATGCAGTTTGTTTACCCAACAATCTTTGAAAATAACAAGGCAACTTTGGCAAATAGAGACTCTAGATTAATTCATATACCTCCTTAAAATATGTCACAGATCAAACAAAATGACAGAATTTAAAGTTAAACAGAACACTAAAATGCAGGAACAAAAACAGTCCTTGAACTTTCTTTTTGAAGCAATTTCCACTAAGAAACGTTTCCAGTTAACATCAGGGGATACTACTGTAGTCCACAGCTGCTCATAGCATGAATATACACTTTACTTTTTCAGACGAGTTTGCTTGACATTTTATCTTTTTTATGTTCATGTATTTAGGATGCCCAGTTCCAAACTGAAACAAACTGTATGGTACTAAATCATTTGTATTCTTAAAAATTTCAATTTTTAAACATTGGATTTGGTGAGAGAACTATTTCTTAATCTTAACTACTCAGATTTTTTATTAATATAATCTGTAAATTATTATAATGTGTGCCAATCACCTTGATATAACACAAATATGTCACTGATAAAATGCAAATATACTGTGATATTGCCACTGTGATTAGAGTTATAAACTGTTTGACACTCCAGTCTGCAGTTAATAAATTAACACGTGGATGCCATTACTGAGCTTATTGCTACCCCTCTTATTTGCTTTTTACATCTCTTTAGAAAACATGAAATAATTATTCTTCAAAATTGTCTGCCACTCTCATGATATTCTAGTCTAATCATGCATTTTCTCAGTATATGACAAGCTTTAAAAACAGCTTCCTGTCTGGGTATTATTGTATATAGTGAAGTAATATCAATTATAAGTAAACTCCAGTCTTTAGTTAACTTTTGTGACAAACTCAAGTGAATCTTTTCTATAAGATGGTATTTTGAACAGAATATTTTTTCTACTGTGGCCAAACATACTCTCTCTGAGATTTACAAAGGCTTAGAGTGATGTGGAAGCCTTTGCTCAGAAGGTTTCCACATTACACTAAACAGTTATGATTAAGAAACTGCTATACCTCTGAAATGTTCCTCTCACAGGGGTCATGGTGCAGACAGCAGTCTCATGAGCAAAGCTGCATGCTAATCCAACAATCTGGGAGAGTGGCAATTTTCATTGCACTCTTGAACATAAATGTATATTGCTCCTGATTTGTTTGGCTGAGTGAGACAGAGAATCACTCAGCTGAGAAGATATTTACAATAGGAGGAAAGGGGCTGTCATAAAATTATGGCAGTCACCCATTCACTCATGTGGAAGTATCTGAGGAGCAGGTAAGTTCAGCAAAGGTGTAGGTATGGAGTGGTGTTAGTTTGTGTATGTGTACGGGCATTATTGTGCATACCTTTAAGGGTATGAATGAGGTGCAAGCATATATGTGTGTATATCTGTGTGTTATTTTTGTGTCTGCCTAGGTGATCCTACTAGGGGGTATTAGCTAAGGAATCAAGAGTCTGGATGTGCACCCATGTCTGTGCAGAAGTATAGTTGGTTCAACCAGCATCCAGAGCTGGTAGCATGAACCAGCACTACACTACCTCAGCTCTTTAATGAAGAGCAAAAAAAGCTGTAATATGCCCAACCCCCAGCTTTTTAATGAAGAGCAAAGAGGAAAAAAAGATGTTGATGATACCCTTATGCCACCTGTGTTTTGTTTGTGTGGCCTTCTCAAACCCTTCTTCAACATATTTTATAAAAATATAAACAACAATCTTTTCTACAGTTTATACCCGCCTAAACTGAATTTTTTTATGTTTAAACTGTTGCAAACTGTAAGCAGTTCATACAGTTTAGACCACACAAGTAGCACTGCAGTACTCAAGTTTGACCACAAATGCAATACTGGATGCATAAAGAGAGAACGGAATTGTCTGATTGTGCCCCCCCAACACTTTGTGCCTCCTCACCCTAATTACGTTACTGTGTGTGTGTGTGTGTGCATGTGTGTTGGAGTATGCATACGGTTGTATGGGTAGGTGCTTCTGTTAAAAGGATCAGATGTAGCAGGGCTTGTTTGTGTGTGTGTGTGTGTGTGTGTGTGTGTGTGTGTGTGTGTGTGTGTGTGTGTGTGTGTGTGTGTGTGTGTGTGTGTGTTGGAGTATGCATACAGTTGTATGGGTAGGTGCTTCTGTTAAAAGGATCAGATGTAGCAGGGCTTGTTTGTGTGTGTGTGTGTGTGTGTGTGTGTGTTGGAGTATGCATACGGTTGTATGGGTAGGTGCTTCTGTTAAAAGGATCAGATGTAGCAGGGCTTGTTTGTGTGTGTGTGTGTGTGTGTGTGTGTGTGTTGGAGTATGCATACGGTTTTATGGGTAGGTGCTTCTGTTAAAAGGATCAGATGTAGCAGGGCTTGTTTGTGTGTGTGTGTGTGTGTGTGTGTGTGTGTGTTGGAGTATGCATACGGTTTTATGGGTAGGTGCTTCTGTTAAAAGGATCAGATGTAGCAGGGCTTGTTTGTGTGTGTGTGTGTGTGTGTGTGTGTGTGTTGGAGTATGCATACGGTTGTATGGGTAGGTGCTTCTGTTAAAAGGATCAGATGTAGCAGGGCTTGTTTGTGTGTGTGTGTGTGTGTGTGTGTGTGTGTTGGAGTATGCATACGGTTGTATGGGTAGGTGCTTCTGTTAAAAGGATCAGATGTAGCAGGGCTTGTTTGTGTGTGTGTGTGTGTGTGTGTGTGTGTTGGAGTATGCATACGGTTGTATGGGTAGGTGCTTCTGTTAAAAGGATCAGATGTAGCAGGGCTTGTTTGTGTGTGTGTGTGTGTGTGTGTGTGTGTGTTGGAGTATGCATACGGTTGTATGGGTAGGTGCTTCTGTTAAAAGGATCAGATGTAGCAGGGCTTGTTTGTGTGTGTGTGTGTGTGTGCATGTGTGTTGGAGTATGCATACGGTTGTATGGGTAGGTGCTTCTGTTAAAAGGATCAGATGTAGCAGGGCTTGTTTGTGTGTGTGTGTGTGTGTGTGTGTGTGTTGGAGTATGCATACGGTTGTATGGGTAGGTGCTTCTGTTAAAAGGATCAGATGTAGCAGGGCTTGTTTGTGTGTGTGTGTGTGTGTACATGCATTGGTATCTAAATGTGTTCATGTGTGACTTTGTGTCTGCATGTCTAAATTTATGTGTGTGTGCACTCATGGGTTTCTGAATGTGAGTGCGTGTCTGTGTGTGTCTACGTCTGTGAATGCAGGGGCTGACTTAGCTAATGAGATGAGTGGACTGCCAGGTCAAGCACTAACATGGTCTTGCCTTACAGCACTAATGTTTGATTCAGAGACATGATAATTAGTCAGAAATTAGGTCCTTCTCATTGTGGCCATACCCGTTTCTCTTTGTCTTGTTAATCGATCAACCCACATCCTCATATATTATATCCGAATGCTTGCATGGACACATGCACGCGTAAACACACACACTTCTCTTTGTCTATATGTATATATTTGTTAATACACTCACAGACACAGATATCATATCTATCTGTGTATTAGAGAGTGAGAGAGATTTATATTTATTTGAACGTCCCCATGCATCTGATATCTGCTTTATTACTGCAATTCTGGTAACACAGTGGAATGAAGTGTGCTTTAAACCATTAAAGAATAATTTGTTTTTGTAAGTGCAGTGCTTTTTAGTTAATCTTCTTAACGAGATGAGCCTGATATCATGCCCAATTTTATCTAGCCTTTTCTGATAAGACTTAATAGCTGAGATTTCTTAACTGCTGTTTTTGATTGTCATCTACCATTTCCAAATACCTGTACTTTAATCCATTTAAGGCCCATATTTTCTTTTTAATGTATTTTGTATAACTGTGACTATAAATAAAGCTAAGAAATCCATCAGGAACAAGAAATGCTTTAACTTAGTATAAATAAAATATTATTTGTTCATGTGCCTCTTTCTGGATATGACACTGTCCCTGGTATTATGTGATCCATGTAAATGATGCTTTCTAAATGCTTAACTGGTATGAAGTGAATAATTGTAATGATTATTTATGTAATTCTGTGTTGATGAGAGAGTAGGTTGATGAATGACATTCATTTATATTTGTATGGGTTGAATATAGAGGTCAGAAGATTATCATGTCAACCTTGATGACTCAACTCTGTTGTCTGAAGTACTGTAAATGTTGTGCACTGCGTGTTGCACATATTAGTGGTTGGAATTTTATCCAATACCACATTACCATAAAACAAGGGACAAGAAAGCCTGCTCACTGTAGCAGAAAAGTGCCCTACAGGAGAGTCAAACACTGACAACAGAAAACATGGCAAATTAAAAGGACAGGGCAGTGTTTGTAGTTTAATATTAATAGTAGTATGTTTCTGTAAATGAGCGCCTAATCATATGAAAGGGGCTTATTTATTTAACTATGTATGTATGCATGCATGTATGTATATATTTATTTTTTTATTTGTGCGTGCTTGGTTGACCATGTTAGTCCCACTTGTGCAATGACATCTTTTCATTTGAAAACCAAGGTGTTACTCTTACTCACTAAGAAAAATTGGACAGGGCAAAATGAAACTGCTGTTAATCTTTAACTGTGAGCAGGGCCATAGGGTGTATCAGAAGAAGGGAGCAGCATAGAGGAGGATAGCAAAGTAGCTGGTCATGCAGATGGATTTACTATAGTTTGAGATAACTGTACTGCAGGATGGCTTTGGAACAATGTTTTCCTGTGGTGGAAGATGCTAGAAATGATGTGGTAAAAGTCATGGAGCAACATCATGATTTATCATGGCATACTTGTGAGACAGCAGATGTAAAAGCAGAGGCAGAGGGAGTATCAAAGGAACAACAAATCATGACCATGATACTTGGAAGTGAGGAACCCATATGGTAGAAAGTTGCATGCAGAAGCAGTAGTGGTATAACAAGGTATCAGGGTAGTCGACACTAAATGTTGTAGAGTGAAATACGGTGACCTGTGGTTTATTTCTCAATGAAAATCAGGGAAGCAGTTGACAGATATGGATTATGGGACAATGTTATATTGCCACTTGTTTAGTAACATTGTGGTCTATTTAGCAGAAAAAGCTTATGTGGAATTAAATTTACATGTTTCCATTGCTAAATGATTTCTGACATTATTTGAGGAGAAGTCTTTTTCTTCACTCTGGAAGGACTATAAATTAACAGATTATACAATAATGTCTGAATCAAAAATGATTGTGCAATTTAGAATATTAAATGAAGTGGGCAAGGATGTTTTTTGAAATAAAAAAAAATAATGAATGATAGGGAGTTTTGAAGTGGGGCATGTGAAGTTTAGGCCAATCTGAGTATGGCTAATGAAAGGATAAACATTTGTCAAATGTTGTTGTAAATATAAAAAGGTATGTTAAGACACTGGTGATAGATTAAAGCATGTTACATTTGCAGAATAGATGGACTTTGAATGCAGAACTGCAAAAAGTGCTGTTCACAATCTTGAGAAATTGGTCATTCAGTAAAAGATTGTACAGCAACGTGCAGCAAATGTGTCAAAGATGGTAATTTTTGGATTGACTGCAGGATATTATCATACAAGTGACACCACAGCATAGTCCTTTAATACACGTGTCAAATTGCTAGTGTAAAATGCTGATGAGTATGAAAATATAGAAGGAGAATATGAAAATGATGCTCATACTGCCGTTTTTTAATGTTATAAATACAAGCGTGGAATTTTCTGATAATGAACACAGTATGTATATTATGGATATTGCAAATGAAAATGTTAGCAGGGAGTATAATATTGATGTTACTAATATGTGTAAGTATTACATTTATTCAGATAATTCTGAAGAAATCAATGAAATGAGATGAGTTAGGAAGAGAAAAATAAGGATACAAAAAAGGAACATTGAATAAAAATGAAAGGAATAAGAGATTTAACAAACGACAATCGTTATTATTTTGTATTCTCAGTAAGGGAATAATAATCCTTATGTACAGAATAACATATAGACACATTATTTCTCCTTAGACAATAGGCGGGGACTATTGACAGTTCGTTTGCTACATATTTGTGCATCAATTCTCTTCTACCACTTTGATAAATATTAGTGGTAGTCATGTAGACCTCATATTCAGTCTTGGTTCCTGACTCCCTGAAAGAGGAACAAAGTCAGTATTTAGTCAGCTAAATATTCCCTACAATACTCCATAACATTACATAAGTACAGATAACAGTTTTGTCAAAAACAGGTACATCGAGTCATCCCCTATATCATTACACAACCACAAACGACATATTTAGTTTACAATAATCCATTACAATGACAGTATTAGACATGCACCACACATTATCAGCAAACATAACAAATATTCTTCAACACACAAATGTTCCCTTGAAGGATCATCTTTGTTGGGTGGTGTACAACAGAACATTTTTTTTCAAATAATTACTCCCAATTTTTCCTTACTATGACAAGTGAACAAAAATGCATTAATACTGTAAAGCATCTAATTACTCATCATTCTCAAATTTCAGCAAACCTTATCTCTCTCACACGCAGCTAGAGACTATCACAACTTATTGACTATTCATAAAAAATGCTGAAACACCTTTAAATGTAAAATGAATCCTACATTTGTAGTCATTTACTTATTGTTACTGTGCTTATGTAAACAACAGTGTACTTTCCCACAAGCATAAGACAAATACATGAATGATAGGTCTTATCCATTTTGGGCTAAATGGCACAGGAAAGTACCTTGTTAATATAATTAATAGTTATTTTTATGTTGCACTTCTAGTACTTCTAAGCACAATGGGGTGGCATTTATCTATTTCTTTATTTGTCTGGCAAAGAGGGACAGATGTTAAATCTACCCTAATTGAGTAGAAGTAAGAAGAGCAGATGCATCTACCATTCTGCATTTCAGTACGTTCAGCAGTTGAGAAGCACAGTTTATTTATTTATGTATTTTACATTTGTTTACCGTGGAACTCAGACTGGGCAGGGCTGCCTGGTTTCAGCAGCGGCCTGGGAAGAAAAGCTCCACACAATATATCAGTGTAAAAAACACGTAACAATTTAGAAAATAAACATTTAGAAAAGTAACATTCATAATTGGCAGAGAACCTCACATGAGTATTAGTTGTACAATGTATAACTTCGGAGTATGCTAGACATTGCTCTTCATATCAACATTATGATAAAGAATTACTGCATACACTATACAATAACAGTGATAAGAAGAATATATTCAGAATATGCATACAATGTTGTACATAATACCATTATGTAGAAAAATTACTTCATACACAATTAAAAAGGAATTAACTGAGTTTGAAGTTATAAAAGGACACTATAACAAATATAGTTATAGTTCTAGGTAGAGAGGAGATATAGAAATATAATGGTTTTGGATGAGCTAGCCAGGGTCAGAGCATGTACATATCCATGATTTGGTGAGAGAGGAGTTTAGCTGATTTATGACGCTAAATTTGTCTGTATCCAGATTTCAAGTGGGAGTGGGTTCCAAATTTTTACAATAGTATTAGAGTAAAGGGAATCTCCTGAGATGTGTCTACTTTTGGATACTTCAATCAGCCCTTAGTTGGTGGATATCAGCTAACAATTATTGGTGTAATGATTAATTAGGCCTTGTAGGGTTGGGGTTTTGTTTGAGATGATAAAGGATTTGGTGAGCTAGTGTGAGTTGGTTTAGGGTTAGTAAGTTTGGTAACCACAGCCAGGATAGTTTGTGAAGGGCTTTACAATGGTTGGATCTGTAGGAAGAGCCCATAGCAGATTTAGCTATTTTGTTATAGAAAGTTGATCATTTGTTTAAATCACCTTTATTTAGGTTAACTTGAACTGGATAAGCATATAGAAGTTTGGAGTGGAAGTAGGATCTTGCTGTGGTAGCTTTGCTATTAGTACTCAGATACTTCTTACATCTATAGAGTGAGCCTAGTTTTTTTGTGCACTTTTGTTATGGTTTGGGTTATGTGCTTGTCGAATTTCATATTTTGGTCGATGATGACCCCTAGTAGCGTGGTTTGTGCAACTAGTGAGATATGGGTATTGTCTGAAGCAGTAATTGTAAAGGGAGGGCATGGGATCTACAGCCTTGGAGAGATGGAAGAACATGAGCTGGGTCATTTTGGGGTTGAGTATTAAATAATACTCCGATAACTAGCTTTCAGTGGCTGTAAAGTATTCTTGGCTTTTTTCTGTAGTAGTTGGAGAGAGGGGCTGAGCAGATTAGGATGGAGTCATCAGCATATTGGACTAAGCTTGCATGAAGGTTGGCTGTATGAAGGTTATTAGTGAATGTTGTGAAGAGCAGGGGTCCAAGCATAGATCACTGAGGCACATCTAAGGTAACAGAGAGAAGGGGGGATAAGGAGTCCTGCCACGTAATGGCTTGTTGGCAATTGTAAAGATAGTTTTTAAACCACAGGGGTGTAGAATTATTTAATTTAAGTTCTGAGAGTACTGCCAGTAGTTTGTTATAGGAGACTATATCAAATGCTTTGTACAGGTCCAAAAAGACAGTAAAGATGAGCTTGCCTACATTCCACTGTCGATTAACAAGGTTAGTGAAGCTGATAAGGGCAGTAGTGGTGCTTTGGCTAGGGTGAAAACCATGTTGACTTTCAGCTAGGAGGTTATTGGATAGAAGGTATTTTAGTATTTGGGAATGTATATATTTTTCTAGGATTTTTAGACAATGGTGATAGTATGGCTATCTGGTGGTAATTGGATAACTCAGTTGAGTTACCACCTTTGTGTAGAGGTACTATACGTGAGATTTTCCAGAGAAATCGTACATGTTGCTATTAAATGCAATTGCATTCAGGCATTGGTAAGGAAACACCCTTTCACTTCTGTTATCATAATGGATGTAGCTTTTAGAATTTATAAAAGTTAGGCCAGTAACAATGGACTGGATTGATAGACTTTTATGGAAGACTTAGCTGGCAGATGTTATCTAATTTCTTGTCAGAAATGTAAAATGTATAGTAATATTGTAGAGAGATGGGAATGTGGCAAATATACTACAGGAAAAGACTTAGTATATTAAAAAAATGCTGCCAAACATGTAAGGATATTGAAAACTAAGGTACTTTCCCAGTAGATAAGATTTAAAAGAAATAGGAAGTGCAAATGGTCGATATTTTGTATTAAGTGACCAGCTGAGATTTGGGTACAATATGAAGGGAAAGCAGTATGACTGATGTTGCTGGTATCCTAGTATTTAACATAGATAATGTTTATCAGAATGAGGATGTTGAGGATGTCACCACCCCTATTGTTGTCATTAAAGGGGGGTGTGCAATGAGGCAAGGCAACAGCTTTGCAGAGATTTCCAAAATGTCTCATAGAGTAAAGACAATATAACTGACGTTGGATAATCAAGAAAATTAAATGAGTTGCAGTGTGTTGCTACTAACGATTTAGTAATAAATAATGAAAAATTAAGTTGTAAGATAATGACTAGTGATGAAGATAATGTTCCAGTGGAAAAAAAGAAGTGACAAAGAGCTTTTGGGGGGGGGGGGTGTAGTAGAAAATACGAGGCAAGTACTTAGAAGTTCAAGTCTGGGGCACAAGAAAGCCAACTACAACACAGCTAATGAGTATATTAGTGGTAAGTTTCAGTCTTCCTCCTGTAATGTACAGTGCCTTCCACTCCAATATTATGTTAAGAGATTCTGTATTAATGTTGTTCATCTGATGAAGTCCCAGTTTGTAGGATGAAAAACAAGGTGAGAAAGTTAAAGCGTTTTATGTTTTTATATTTTTTTGTTTTCATTGCAATAAAATTTGTTTCGAGATTGACCACTCTCTTTTTTCCCCCTGGTGTTCAGCAGTGCCTTTGTGTTATTTTTACTGGTTGCTGCAGCTTTGCTGTCATAATATTTGGGCACTGGTTTTCCTGTGTGTGGTTGTTCTATATTAAGAGGATTACAGCAAATAATATCTAGGATGCAGCAGATTTATGGTTTCCTGTTTGAGAGGCTGTAAAGATGAAAGACTTCTCTAAGGCAGTTAATAGAATAATGGTAAATAAGAAACAATATAATATTGTAATAATTGTAAGGGATTGTAATGATGTTAGTTAAATAGAATTTGTGCAAAAAGTGAGATTTATACTTTTTTCTGTGATCTATCACCTGCATCTTTTTTTAAACAAAAACATATTTATTAAATTTTCATGTATGACATAGTCAATATTACATTTATATAAATGAAAACAAATCATAAGGACACAATCTCAGTTGCAAACATTATACTTTGCAAACCATGCCAACACAGCTGTAGCTGCAAACATTATACATCACTTTTAATATATCCAGTCATTGTCAGTCAACCATTAAATAGCTTATTTAATTCCTGCCTTCTTTTAAACCTCATTCCTCCTCTTCATGTATTGATCCCACATTTCCCATTTTTTCCTATGTAATTTGCTCCTACCCTTTTCCAAAGATCCCAGTTCCAGTTGGTTTATCTCTGTTGCTATCTTTCTTACTTCTAGTAAAGTTGTTTTAAGTTTGATTACCATTTTCTAGTAATTGCTTTTTTGTCAGCCATCATAATTATACTCATCAAGGCCTTACTATTGCTAGGCAATTCCGATTCTGTATCATAGCTCAAACAAAAAAAAAAAAATTCTCTAGGTACTCCAATTTGCTCACCCAGCATCTCTGACAGTACAAACGGCTTGGAATCTATAAAGTCCGTCAAATCATTACACTCCAAAAAATATGTTCCCAGTTACCTCTTTCTTCCCCATACCTCCAACATTTGTTGTCTACCTGAGGAAGAATTCTTTGGAGCCTGCTTGGGGTACATATGTAAACACTTCCAGGCAAAGATAGTAACTCTTCTTGATTTTGTTGCATATTTGGAAGACATACAAGTATCTCCCATTGTTTCTTTGTGAACTGCTTATCCAGTCTGTCTTCCCAATCCTTCTTAACCTTTTCTGATTAATTCTTATAGGTATCATGCACATTTGATATGCTCTACTAATTCTTCCTTTCTAAAGGGTAACTTCTGTTTTAGATTATTCCAAAACTCTACCAGTGCTGGTCTTTCGTTTAAGACCCCCACCCCCATTTCTTTCTGTTTGCCTAAATTCCGATATCAATCTGTGATATGGAAGGCAAACAATAACCTGCAGTCCAAATAAGTACTTGCCATCTTCCCATTCTGTTACCTTACCCTCTCTAGTTATTTGCTCCCAATACCTTTCCCAGTTTTCTCCAATGTATACCTGCCCCCACTTGCCTATTGTTTATATCCCTAATTGCAGTCATCACTGTTGGCCGAATTTCCTTTCTCCATTCCTGTATTTGCTTAATTCTTAGAATGCCTTCTGCTACTTTATGAATGTTAGTCTGTATGATTATTATTGTTCTCCTTAAAGGACTGCATCCAAAATCTCAGTTTCTCTCTCTTACTTGAGCATCCCTCCTGTTTCATCATAATTTCTTTCCATTTTGAATTATAGTTTTCTATTTGTGCTATGTATAGGAGCCTTAACTGTGTTGCTCTGAAATAACCCTTCAACTCAGGTAATTCCAATCCGCCCGGTTCTGCAGGAAGAATAAGCTTATCCCACTTGACTCTTGCCGTCTTCCCCTCCCATATAAAATCCTTCTGCTCTTTATTTATTACTATCAACAACTTCTCCTCTGGTTGATAAAAATATGCCTGATCTGTGTATAAAATTAAAGGGACTAAAAGCATTTTAACTGCATGTATCTAGCTATAAAAGGCCATGTCCAATCAGGATCTGATGGACATGCTCCACCTCAAAAAATCCAAATCCATCAGGACCACGAGAGCTAAAGACTTAAACCTCGGCACAAGTATGAATAGGACATGCTGGAGGGATAGATTCATAACCCAGAGGCTTCCCATGCTTTGGAACAGGATCCCAGTTCGTATTAGGCAGAGCCCCTCACTGACTTTCTTCAAGAGAAATCTCGATGAGTGGAAGGGAGATCGTAAGTTTACCCCAGGGGTCACATCTGTGTCACTGCTAGACAGGGGCACAGTAAACTAATTCTATTATATAAGGGGACCTTCATTGTGTTACTACTAGACAGAGGCACAGTATTCTAGATTTATTCTGTACATTTTTGTACCATTTCATGGGGGTGGCAAAAGCCACATCACTATGGCTAGGCTTTCAAATGCCCCAGGGCAGATAGCCTAGTACTATACTATGAAACTATGAAACTATGATATCCATATAAGAGAGTTTGCATGTCCTCAGTCTTTGTATTATCTTTTGTGTAGTCTCTTCTCTCATATCCTTAGCTGCTACAAAAGATAATACAAAGACTGAGGACATGCAAACTCTCTTATATGGATAGTTTGCTTGTCCTCAGTCTTTGTATTATCTTTTGTGTAGTCTCTTCTCTCATATCCTTAGCTGCCACAAAAGATAATACAAAGACTGAGGACATGCAAACTTTCTTATATGGATAGTTTGCATGTCCTCAGTCTTTATATTATCTTTTGTGTAGTCTCTTCTCTCATATCCTTAGCTGCCACATCAGTATCATTTTAATCATACTTCTAAATACTTAATTTGCTCATGTGCCCATAAGTGTGGATATTGCTGAACCAATTCATATGTGGGTACATAATTTACTACTATTGCTTTTGTTTTAGCTTCTTTAATTTCATATCCCAGAAATGTTTGAAGTTTTCACAGTATGTTCCGCAGCACTGTAGTGTCCCTTTCTGGTCTTGTTAGGTATAAAATAATGCCATCTGCAAATAGAGCCAGCTTTTTTGACTACCATACAAATTATATCCTTGAATTTCTGAGTCTCTTGTTTTCATTGCCAATGGTTCTAAATATAATGCAAATAATAATGGGGAGAGAGGACACCCCTTCTTGGTTCTCCTGCTGAAGCAGAGATTATGAGAGAAGACCCCAGCCAGAAAGGCTCATCCAGACTCTGCTACACTTTGCTGTGAAGGAAAGGTTAGTTTGCTTTTATTTTTTGTATTACTGTATTGCCTTTCTATATTTTGAATACTGTAGTTTGTTTTCTTTACCTTGTGTTTTGCTTGCATTCTGTTTTAACAGCATATTAAAACTTCAAAAGAGACCACAGCTCTCTGTTCTGAGTCAGGCAGAATACCACTGTCTTTCTAGTTGCCCGCCTCTTATGTTACTCTGACCATATATCTCATTTCTCTCTACTTTCACTGGCTTATGTGAGTAATCACAAAATCATCATTTTTGAAATCCCACCCCTTCAATTATTTAAATTTATTGGCCATCCTACAGTATTTCATAGTACCAAAATACAAAAGTGACCACCCCTTTCAATCCATCTTGCTGTTTTAAAAATAGTAACTCTCCACTAAACCTTAACTTTTTAAACAGGTAAAACTCAAGTTACCTACTTTCACATCTAACTTCACTAGTGCACACTGCAGAGTGCATTCTTTTCAATCTTACCTTTAAGCATCCCTGTGACTAGCACTTTCTCTAATACCTGCTGGAAAGCACTAGGAAGCCTTAAACTCATACAAACACTGAACTCTCCTTGTTAACAAGGAGAAATTAATAGCAGGCACTAAACAGCCTATAATTGCAAAGTACCTTGCTAAGGAAACAGCTCCTATACTTTACAAAGAAAAAAAAAAGCCCCAAACCAGGTATGTCCAAGGGTCAGCTTCCGGTGATTTCTCCTGTCCACCTGGTGAATCTGGGCATACTGGGGCAATGCAGCAATTGCCTCATGTACACAGACAACCCTCTCCTCCTACCACCCAACACTACAACCTGTGAGATGCACTTACATAGCCAAAATGGAAGCAAAGCTCTCTCCACCCAAGATTGTGCTAAACAGTCAAGAGGAGAAGGTTAATACCCACACTACACCTCAAGCAATACATAGCCCTTCTAAACCCGCACCACCAACACCCACATATAGCAACACTAAATCCCCATATGCAGAGGCCCTTAACTGTAACCTGCCCAAGCAACAAAGACCTCTGAAGCTGAAATGCAAACAAACACCAATCACAACCAATGTGTCACATAGTTCACAACACCAGTCTGCCACCCAGCAACAGCCCCTAAGGCAAGACAATGTACCTAACACTTTAGTCATAGGTGACTCTATAGTCCAGCACACTGATGTCACTCTCACCAGGTTGAATAAGGAGAAAATTACAGTCAGCTGCCTGTCAGGTGCCAGGATCCGCCACATAACGCATGCACTCAAGTCACTCCACAACAAGTACAAATATGACTCTGTCATTGTCCATGTTGGAGTGAATGACTTGAGACGTACCTCCCTGGACTACATGAAAAGAGACATGGAAGAGCTCTCGGATCATGTGGCCCAGGCAGGTATGACCCTAGCCCTGAGTAGAATCCTGCCTTCGCCCAGAATGATACCACAATATAAGGATAAAATGATTGACTTCAACAATTGGCTAAGCTTATGGTGTCATTCAAAGGGGATCCAGTATCTGTCTGCCTGAGATGACATGATTGACAGACCACGATGCTTTGCCAGAGATGGTCTGCACCTGTCGCCCCTGGGATTCAGGTTACTGGCTAAGGCTCTTGCCACCCCTATAGTGCCTTTTTAGGCAAACTTCAAAGGACAAAACCACCACCGTAACAGGTACAAGCATGCAAAATCTGAAGGTAATGCTACTCAATGCTAGAAGTCTAAACCTCAAAATGCACTCTCTAGAGGCACTTCTAAAAATGGAGAACATCGATATCTGTGCAGTAACTGAGACCTGGTTCAAGGCTCCGGAGAGCACCCCTGCAATTCCAGGCTACAACTCTTACCACACTTTTCGGCCACCAAACCAGGACCGAAACACTAAAGGTGGAGGAGTGTCAATATTCACCAAGGATATTCACATCACCAGGCTAGTTGGCCAACACAATGTGTCTGAAATTCTCCAAGTGCAACTAACACTAGGTAAGACTGCAATCCAAATTGTAGCTTGCTACAGATCCCCCACCATACCCCAAGATTCTCACTACACCTTTCTAAACATACTGGAAAATATTAAGATAGAACCAAACACCCTAATACTGGGTGATTTTAACTACCCTGCCATTAACTGGGAAAACTACTCATGTCCCAAAACCTTTGCGCAACGGTTCTTAGAATTCATAAATTCCAATGCCCTGGATCAACTAATCCATAGTCCCACCAGGGGCTCCAATATCCTAGACCTGGTCATTACCAACATGGGAAATCAATGCTCCATACCTATGGTCACCCCCTCGTTAGTCAGATCTGACCATAAGCTAATCACACTTAACATCCACATCCCACCCCCACCCCCCAGTAAAGAAACCACCATAAAAAACTTCTCCAAAGCCAACTTCATGCTACTCAAGTCAGAAGTGACAAACTTCATGACACCCATGCAGACGGGAACTGAAAGTTCAACTGCTAAATCCTACACTAAGGCACTGTACGAGCACATCCACTCATGCATGAATCGTGCCATCCCAAATAGAACCAAAATGCTCTCATCCAAAAAAAGGAAGCCAATCTGGTGGTCCCCTGCCATAAACAAACTTTACAACAAAAAGGAAGAAACTTTTGCAGAAAAGAGGAAAATCCCAGGATGCAAAAAACTTCCTTACTAGCCTCAGTAAGAAATTGAGATGCCTCATAAAATCCTCCAAAGCTAGTTACGAATATAAAATTGCCAAAGATTCCAAAGACAACCACAAAGCATTCTATAACTATGTCAAGAATCTAAATGGCAATGCTCAGATCTGCTCTGAGCTAAAACAGAATGGCATTAAATATACTGATCCGAAGGATATTGCCAGTATCCTGGCAGATCGATTCAGTGCCAACTTCACCCCCTAAATGGCCCATCTCAATACCGGAAGATTGCCAAATTTCAGTAATAACGGCCACACAGGTACAAAACGCACTCTCTAAAGCCAAGAATACAGCATCCATGGGACCAGATGACATCCCGGGCTGTGTACTACATGAACTACAATATGAACTGGCACCTCACCTAAGTGTCATGTTTAATCATAGCCTCACCTCAGGTTTCGTGCCCACTGAGTGGCGCAGAGCTACAGTTATCCCAATCCACAAGGGGGGATCCACCTTGGATCCCGGAAACTACCGTCCCATCAGTCTGACAAGCCTTATCTGCAAGGCCACGGAGCATATT
This sequence comes from Protopterus annectens, assembly GCF_019279795.1. Classification (NCBI taxonomy): domain Eukaryota; kingdom Metazoa; phylum Chordata; order Ceratodontiformes; family Protopteridae; genus Protopterus; species Protopterus annectens. Next base: position 582,334,050 of record NC_056734.1, read on the forward strand.
ATCATGGAACTTATAAACTAAGACATTGGCAACGTTCAAACACTGGACCCCACCCAGTTTGGGTTTGTGAAGGGCCGATCTTGTCTCCTGAACCTGATTGACTTCTTTGAATCAGTCTCCAGAGCCATGGATAAGGGTAAGGTGGTCCACACAGCCTATCTAGACCTTGCCAAGGCCTTTGACACCACCCCCCACTCTGGAACCATAGATAAACTTACTAAGTTGGGCATTAATCCCTATGTCACCCAATGGGTTGCTAAATGGCTTACTGATAGAACCCACACTGTAAAAGTAGCCGACTCCAAATCCAGCTCCAGACAAGTGACAAGTGGAGTACCTCAGGGTTCAGTCCTGGGGCCGCTCTTGTTTGGCATCTACTTCTCTGAAGTACAGGTCAACACTAAGGGACTCTGGCTAACAAAGTTTGCAGATGACTGCAAACTGGGAGCCATTATTGAATCCCCAAATGATGTGGATACTCTACAAAAGGGCCTTACAGAAACAGATACTTGGTGCCAGAGCCATGGGCTCAAGCTCAATGCCAAGAAATGTATTGTTATCCCCTTTGGGAAAAACATGTATCCATGAATTACCATATAGGTGGCAGTACACTAAACACAGAAAGTGTGATAAGAGACTTAGGGACACAGGTGGACAGTGGTCTCACCTTCGATAACCACATCGCCACAACAGTCAGGAACTCCTTCTATGTGGCACACCTCATCACGAAGGGCTTTTCATCCAGAAAAAAGGAGGTCATTGTCCCACTGTACTCATCCCTCATTAGACCCATTATAGAATACAACGCCCCATTTGGTATGTACCTCTCAAGACATCTGCAACAACTGGAAAGGCCTCAGAAATACCTCATTAAAAGAATCACAGGCCTAAAACAGATGCCCTACGCTGACCGCCTTAAAAAACTCCAGCTATACTCTGTCACATATCGTCTACTCAGAGGCAATCTCTGCTTAACATACAAGGCCATGTCAAACCCAGAGCTGTTGGACATGCTACACTTAAAGAAATCCCAATCCCTCAGAGCTACACGCTCCAGGGATCTAAACCTTGTCATCACAATAAACAAAACATGCTGGAGGGATAGGTTCCTGACCCAGAGACTCCCCAGACTCTGGAATAGATTGCCCATACATGTCAAGCAGAGTGCCTCTTTGGACCTCTTCAATAGGAACCTTGACGATTGGATTGGAGAAAGGAAATTCACCCCAGGGATCGCGTCAGTCACCCTGCTAGACAGGGGTCCAGGAAAGTAAATAATGTGGGAAGAAATAGCCAGGGAATTATTATGGCTAGGCTTGTATAGGCCCTAGGGCTGATAGCCTAGTACCAACCTATGAACCTATGAACCTCTGATCCCTTGTATATCATTCTAATCAACCTTATAATTTTATCAGGAAATGTAAATGCTTCAGTTGCTCTGCCCATAAAGTCCCAGATTACTTCATAGGTTCATAAGTTCATACTAGGCTATCTACCCTAGGGCATTTATAAGCCTAGCCAGAGTGTGTTTGGCTTTCACCACCCATTTTAAATTAATTTTGCTATGCCCTTTTTCGAGGTTAGTATACTGTGCCTCTGTCTAACAGTGACACAGAAGTGATACCCGGGGTAAACCTATGATCTCCCATCCACTCATCAAGATTCCTCGTGAAGAGAGTCAATGAGGGACTCTGCCTAACCTGGACTGGGATTTTATTCCATAGTGAAGGGAGCCTCGGGGTTATGAATCTGTCCCTCCAGCATGTCCTATTTATTTCAGTGCTGAGGTTAAAGTCTCTCGAGCGGGTAGCTCAATGGGATTTGGATTTTCTGAGGTGCAGCATGTCCATTAATTCCGGGTTGGACCTGGCTTTACACATCAGGCACAGATCGCCTCTGAGCAGGCGGTATGCCACTGAGTAGAGCTGGAGTTTCTTTAACCGGGCAGCATATGGCATCTGTTTGAGCCCTTTGGTCCTCTTGGTGCGGTACTTTTGGGGTCTTTCCAGTTGCTGTAGGTGTCTGGTAAGGTACATCCCAAAAGGGGCATTGTACTCAATTATGGGCCTGATGAGGGATGAGTAAAGAGGCACGATGACCTCCCCTGATCTAGATGTGAATCCCTTCATAATTAGGTGGGCTATATAAAATGTTTTTCTAACCACTTTGGCCACGTGGTTGTCAAATGAGAGATTGCTATCAACTTGGGTCCCCAGGTCCCTAATTACTTCTTCTGTACTTAATGGATTGCCACCTATGTTGTAATTTGTGGGCACTTTGTTTTTGCCAAAGGGGATGACTATACATTTTTTGGCATTTAGCTTGAGGCCATGGCTCTGGCACCAATTGTCTGTTTCTATGAGGCCCTTTTGGAGGATGCTTGTGTCAGCTGGAGAGTCAATTATGGTGCCCAGTTTGCAGTCATCTGCGAACTTGGTCAGCCACAGTCCTTCCATATTTGCCTGTACCTTCGAGAAATATATACCAAACAAGAGAGGTCCCAGGACTGAGCCTTGTGGGACGCCACCTTGTAACTGGTTTGGAGTCTGACATGGCTCCAGCAGTTCTAACCATGTGGGTTCTGTCCTTGAGCCAGTTTGCAGCCCATCTAGTGACATAGGGGTTTATATTTAAGCTGGTGAGCTTATCTATAATGCCCGAGTGGGGTATTGTATCAAAGGCTTTTGCGAGGTCCAGGTAGGTTGTGTGGACCACCTTCCCCTCGTCAATGGCTTTGGTGACTGTTTCAAAAAAATCGACCATGTTTAAGAGGCAGGATCTGCCCTTAACAAAGCCGAACTGGGTAGGATCCAGTGTCTGTAGATCCCCAATATCTTTATTTATGAGGTCCATGATGATCCTTTCCATAGCTTTGCAGACCAAGCTAGTCAGGCTTATGGGGCGATAGTTTCCAGAATCCGTTGAGGCACCACCTTTGTGGAGAGGGACCACTGTTGCTGTACGCCACTCTTTGGGTACATATCATGTAGTTTGTTTATGGCTGGGGGCCACCAGACACAACGTCTGCCTTTGGAGGATTGGGTCTTGGTTTTATTTGGGATTGCATGATCCATGCATTCCTGAAGGTGTTCATAGAATGCGTTTATAAAGGATTCTACGGTCTGGGCCATATTTTCCACAGGCCCGGGGGCTTTGAAGGATTCCACCTTGGTTTTGACGAGTGTGAAATTTGCTTTAGAGAAGTTTTTCACTGTGGTTTTCTGGGCAGGGGGTGGGGTTAGGATGTGAATATCCAGTGAGATTAGTTTATGGTCTGATCTTACCAGTGAGGGATACACTTCTGGTCTGGAGCATAGAGTCCCCATGTTGGTGATGATCAGGTCCAGTATGTTTTCCCCTCTTGTGGGAGTGGTAACAATTTGTTCCATAGCATTTGAGTTTATAAATTCTAATAACCTTTCGGCTAGGGTGTTGGAGCTAGAGTAATGCTCCCAGTCTATGTTTGGGTAGTTGAAGTTGCCCAATTTAATGGTGTTTGGAGAGACCTTCATATTTTCCAGTGTTCTCAGAAAGGCCGAGTGGGGTTCCTGGGTTTGGGAGGGTGGTCTGCAGCAGGCTATAAACTGGAAGGCAGTTTTACCCACTGTTAGTTGCACATGGATAGTCTCTGATGCTTCGTGCTGTGCAACCAACCTGGAGGTGTGCGTATCTTTGACGAATATTGATACTCCCCCTCCTTTTGTGGTTCGGTCCAAGTTTTGAGGCCGAAAAGCATGGTATGAGGTATAACCTGGTAGTGCTGGGGTGCTCTCGGGAGCCTTGAACCAGGTTTCTGTTACTGCACAGATATCGATGTTCTCCATGCTAAGGAGAGTTTCGAGTGCGTGCATCTTGAGGTTTCGACTTCTGGCGTTGAGTAGCATTACTCTTAGTTTCTTATCCCTTGTGATACCTATGGAGGTGGGTTTGTCTTTTGAGCCTTGCCTAAAAAAGGCACTATGGGGGTAGCAAGAGACTTTGCCAATATCTGAAAGCCCAGGGGTGACAGGTGCAAGCCGTCCCTAGCGAAGCATCGTGGCTTGTTAAGCATGTCATCCCAGGCTGACAGGCATTGGATCCCCTTTGAATGACACCAATACTTAAGCCAATTGTTGAAATTGATCATCTTGTCTTCATATTGTGGCATCATTCTTGGTGAAGGTAAGATGCTACTCAAGATCAGGGTCATACCGGCCTGGGCTACAAGCTCAGAGAGCTCCTCTATGTCTCTTTTCATGTAGTCCAGGGAGGTACGTCTCAGGTCATTCACACCAGCATGGACAATGACTGAGTCATATTTATACTTGCCTTGGAGTGACCTGAGTGTGTGTGTTATGTGGTGGATCCGAGCGCCCGACAGGCAGCTCACCGTGACCTTCTCCTTGTTCAGCCCGGTGAGCGGGACGTCAGTGTGCCTGATGATAGAGTCACCTATTACAAGTGTATCAGGTGTGTTGTTTAGCCTTACGGGCTGTGACTGTTCGGCACACTGGCTTTAAGAGCTATGTGTTGCATGTGTTTTGTTTTGGGGTAGCGGTTGCTTGGGTGTCTGCTTTAGAGGTCTCTGCTGCTTAGGCAGATTTTTATTTAGAGCCTCAGAGTATGTTTTTGTGTGTTTATGTGTTTGGTTTGCTGTCGTGGTAGGTCTATGTGAGACTGGAATTGTAGTGAGTGTGGGTTCCTTCTCGTCCTGACTGGTTACGCCAGTACTGAGTTGAGAGAGCTTAGCCTCCAGTTTGGCTATATGGTTGCATCTCTCACATGTGTTGGAATTTGTTGGGAGGAGGAGAGGGTTGTCTGTGTACATGAGGCAGTTGTAACATTGCCTCAAGATTCCCAGATTCACCAGCTGGACCGGAGATGAGATTGACAACTGACCTTTGGACATGCTAGAATAGTATTGGGAATTCCTTTATAATTGAAAAAAGGGCCATTGGGGAACAAGGTACTCAAGGGGAGTTTTTGAGGGTGTAGTGCTTTTAATTTTTTAGTGCTGACTTAGTGAGCAAGTGCCAGGTAACTTAAATGCAATGTGTTACAGGTAACTTAAATGCAAAAATGACAAACAGTAACTTTCTTTCAAGTGAAACAAGGAAATAAGTACAGTAAGCAATGCAGATATCACTAGGGATCCACAGAAGTGCTGAAAAGCCGCGGTTTAGGTGGAATTAGCATTTCAGTGAAATAACAAGCAAACAAACAACAAGCATACAAACAAAGCTAGATTCAGCAGGCCTGGATCTAGTCTATGCTACAGCAAACAAGGTGTACCAATTTCAGTAAGAAACAGTTCAAATATGCAGGCACTATAAGCCTTTAACCAGAAATTCCCAGCTCAGAAGGGCAGAGTCCAGCCTCTCCTCCCACAAGAGTGCAGACCACGAACCTTCTTAATGTAAAATAACTGGCCTGAAGCCCAAGTGCTTAAACTAGAACTAATACACTTTTAGAATAACAGACACTGAGCCCTCAATCAGCAGTTCCCAACTTAGAAGGATGTAAGCTACCTGTCCTGCCACCACAGTGCAGGCCACAAACCTTCCTAATGTAAAACAACTGGTCTGAAGCCCAAGTGCTTAATCCAAAAGACTTAGAATGATAGCTACACTTTAATCAAGTTACTACCAAGCAGTAATAAATACAATTGAATACTTTAAAGAATGCCTGGATTAGTGCTCAAGTTATACAAACAAAGCTAGATTCAGCAGGCCTGGATCTAGTCTATGCTACAGCAAACAAGGTGTACCAATTTCAGTAAGAAGCAGTTCAAATATACAGGCACTATAAGCCTTTAACCAGAAATTCACAGCTCAGAAGGGCAGAGTCCAGCGTCTCCTCCCACAAGAGTGTAGACCACGAACCCTCTTAATGTAAAATAACTGGCCTGAAGCCCATGTGCTTAAACCAGAATTAATACACTGTGAAATGTTTTCTCTGCATCAAGACCTACCAACAACAGTGGTATTTTCTTACATTCTCTTTCCCTCTGGATCATCACTGTTCTGTTAATGTTGTCAAATGTTTGCCTCCCCTCCACAAAACCACACTGATCTATATCTATCAGATTTTGGCATCACTTTTACCATTATTTTAGCCATTATAGACATAAACACTTTATAATAATGATTGAGTATTGAACTGGGACTGCATGAAACTTGGATCTGATGGATCTTATCCCTCTTTAGGTAGTACAGCTACTACCACCTTCTTCCAGGATATTGATACTTCTCCTCTTAAAATGCTGTTAAACAAAAACTTCCAGATCTTTATCAGTTCCCCTCCTAGCTATCAAACTTTCACAGGAATACCATCTATTCCTGGGGACTTTCCTGTAGATTGGTTATATATCACCATTGTTATCTCATCTCCTCCTATCCTAACCTCACCTGCATCTTTTTAGTGGCTGGAAAGATAGTAAACCAAGAATTAAGATAAAAGGGAGGTACGTTTAAATGTTTCCAAAAACTGCCATAAGCTTGAATAATAAACTCAAACTTCTTGAAGCTAGAATTGCTGGTAAGATGTATGATATTATGTTGACTAGTGAAACACAGCTTAGTGTTAGGAGTACCCTAAAACTATTCCTGGTTGTAAAAATCATCTTTCTTTTTTATATCATAGAAGAGGTGGGAGTTTGTCAATATATGTGACTAATGAGTTAACATCTTCAGTTCTTCCACACTTGAGAGAGGATAATATAATTGGAGTTGAAGATTTAAATAGGTATTAAAAATAGAAATATTATCTTAATTTGTAGAGCATCAAACATGAAGATGGATAAGGATATGTTGGTGTTGCACACTGGAGAATTTTTGACAAATTTAGCAATGTTGCTAGTGATCTTTATGTTCATGGCTTTCATCTGTTGAAGTAACCCCTTTCTCTCCCCCCTAATTATGTCTCTGGAGAAGAGCCAGATTTTATAAATTTAATATAGCCTTCGTACCTTTTTTTGGTGGATTCTAGTACAAACTAATGTCAAACATAGCCTCACAATCTCCAGTCATCCTGTCCCTGCCATGCTGACATTAGGGGAGCACTTCATTCCCTTTTGGTCCCTTCTCCAACACATTGTTAATCAGTACAGAGTTGACCTCTCACTGATATTAACCATGCCTAAGGCATTGTAAACATATACCACTTCCTGCTGCACTGTCATGCCTAAGACAGAATTGATGACAAAGGTGTAAGCCTGAGCAAAAATGTGATTCCTGAGCCACACTGCTTAGGCAACTCATGCCAATACCACCAAGGTAACATTGGGGCACTACCCAGTGTAAATAGTGTGTAGTTCTTGGCTACACTGACAACTGGGAAGTTGTGGGGGTGACTAACATGTCTCATTCCATCGTCTCTTACCTACTGATGTTGCCATGTGCTGTACTATGTATGCACTGGGATTTTTTCATGTGCAGCTTACTGCTGTGCTATCCTACCTGATTGCTTTTGGAAGCAGACTCACCCCCTTTAGACAGGGTAAATGTCTATCATCCCATAACTGAAAAGCCCTCGTATCTTACCAGCTTGTGAAACATAGCACTGTTGGTTTCTCTGCAAAGACAAACTACTTTTTTGCATTACATATACTTATATCACCATTTCTATAAGCCATTGAATAATTAGAGTGTAGTAACATGGAGAAGAAGCAGTATAATTCCCTGACATTACTTTTATTTCTACGAAATTGATGAACTTCTTACAAAAAACATCTGCTCTTTTTTAGCAGCATATTCCATACTAATGGCATTTCAGTCATAGCGTGGGTTTATGTCAAATTATCAAAAACTCACTTTATTGAATCCCATTTCAGCGAAGCTCATTTCATCAACTTCCATTATATCGAAATCCCAGAGCTGTGAAAAGGAAAGCACGGGAAAGGAACCACTGACCACCAGGACAAAAACAACAAACAGAAAAACAAAAAGCCCTCCAACAAAATATACCAACTCCAGCATCGCACTACATTGGAGTAAGGGGAAAATTCACCATGGTGGCCAACTGTTTCCTTTCCCGGGATTTCCTTTTAGCAGCTCCAGGAGTTAAATATAATGGAAATCGATGAAACGGGATTCCATAAAGTGCATTTTCGATAATTTCAGGTAGACCCCATAGCAGATGTCTAAAAAGGACATAGTTAGTGTTTTGGCATAACATCTCAATGTATGTTTATCTCCTTATTTCACGCTGTTCCTGTACAATACTTAGCTGTGGTTTGTGATATGTAGGGATTTCTAATGGCATCCAGAATAATTTAATTGACTGATCATGTTTATCTTGAGAACAAAGCCTAACAGTCAAGTTTTGATTGAGTTGATTCAGTAGTCAGGGACTCGGGTACACATGTATGCAATAATCTAGCCTTTGACCATCATGTGTCTGTGGCAATGAGGAAGTCATTCTATGTTCTGCAACTTATAAATAAAGGTATGGAAGCTAGGTCCAAGGAGGTCATTGTTCCACTGTATTCTGCATTCATCAGACCTATCATTGAGCACAATGCCTCCTTTGGTATGTACCTAATCAGGCACATCCAAAACTTGGAATGTCCACAAAGGTTCCTCACTAAAAGAATGCAGGGTGTCAATTATATGTCTTTTTCAGACCACCTCAAAGCCCTATCCCTGTATTCTGTTTCCTACAGGCTGTTTAGGGAAGATCTATGCCTGGTGTACAAGGCATCTTTGGAATGCAGTCTGATGGACCTCCTGCATATCCACCAAACAAACAGTACCAGAATTACCCATTGTAAAGGCTTAAAGCTTACCTGTGATGTAAATAGGACCTGCTGGAGAAACAGGTGTGAGTCATAGAGACTACCCTTCTCTGGAACAGGCTCCCCATCCATATGAAGCAGTGTTTCTCCCTAACTCATTTCAAGTGCAGCTTGGACAGTTAGATGCAAAATAGAAAACCCATCCCTGGTTTGGCAAATATGTCTGTAGTGGACAAAGGCAGCCTGTAAATTTTTCATCTCCCAGGCCTCTGTTTATGAATGTTTCATCTGCCAAGTCCCTGCTTAGACTTATCAAGGGTACCAGCACTTGTCAGATTTGGGATGCATGACTAGGCTTTAAAAGGCCCCAACAGTCATTAGCCTCCCACAGACCTATGAACCTATGGTGATAGTTTAGTAGTGGCTAACTTGTGAGTATGCCAATTCATGTGCTATTTCATACTCAATCACTGAGGAAGTTTTGATGATGGGGGTTGTATGCCGTGTATAAACAATAAAACTTTATTTAATATCAAGTGCTGCAGCTTACAAGATGATTGGCAGCTTGTTCAGCAGTACTGTGGCTAATTCCAAGGTAGGAAAAGCATATGATTTCAATTGATTTATAGGGAGTTGCAGTTTCAGTCACATGGCTGGCTCTTATTTTAGATGATTTCTTCTTTTTTAATAAATACTTCATTGGTGGTGTGGATCTGAACTTTGTGTTTTAAAATGAAATGGATGGCTTTGCAGTTATGTTTTAGTTGTTGAGTTATTCTTTCACACTTGACTCAGGAAATATAGACTGATCTGGTGGCATAGAGGGCTAAGCCATGACTGTGGCCCATGTGAACAGAGTTTTAAATAACAGGTAAGGCACTGACCAGAGCCCACAGTAGCGTTGCCACCCCTCCGTTTTTTTTCCGGAGTGCCCGGAAATCAGTAGGGCACTCCGGTTCTCCGGTTCTTGTAATCGGAGTCCGGAAATAGCGTCAGGCTCGTCAGCGCGTATTAAAAAAAAAAAAAAAAAAACATTCCCGTGACCCGTCTTGGACTCTCGTTGATTGGCTGCTTGCTGCAGACGAGGCTCGTGCAGCAAGCAGCCAATCAACACGTAGAGTTAGTAGTAAAAGCCCTGCAAAGCCCGCGAAAATTTAAGAATATAAAGCGGTGCTTCAGCATTACCTTTTACTTTTGTAGTACAAAGGGTGCTGCTTAAGATCTGAAATTCTTGCTTGGAGCCTTGGACATCGTCTTCAGTGGATTGCCTGCTGCCTGGAAGCCCTGCCTGCTTGGAAGCCCGGCCTGGAAGCCCTGCCTGCTTGGAAGCCCTGCCTGGAAGCCCTGCCTGCTTGGAAGCCCTGCCTGGAAGCCCTGCCTGCTTGGAAGCCCTGCCTGGAAGCCCTGCCTGCTTGGAAGCCCTGCCTGGAAGCCCTGCCTGCTTGGAAGCCCTGCCTGGAAGCCCTGCCTGCTTGGAAGCCCTGCCTGGAAGCCCTGCCTGCTTGGAAGCCCTGCCTGGAAGCCCTGCCTGCTTGGAAGCCCTGCCTGCTTGGAAGCCCTGCCTGGAAGCCCTGCCTGCCTGGAAGCCCTGCCTGCTGCCTGGAAGCCCTGCTGCCTGGAAGGATTGCCTTAGCCCTGCTGCTTGCCTTGCTTGCTGGAGGAGAAGTGCTGTGGACTGGGTGGTGGTGTGTTCCCCTGCTTGCTGGCCCTTTAGCTGCCTGTTCTGTTCTGCTGCTGAGAGCTTGTTTTAGTGGCCCTGCTGCTGATTTTTCTGGAGGTAAGTGGATTTTTTTTTAATGGATTCTTTGGAATTAAGGTAGATTTTCAAAGATTAGTGTGACAAGGGGAATGAAATATTGCCAGCACAGCTACTAGTGAATTTTTAAATATTAAATTTATATTAATTCACTAGCTGTGCTGGCACTATCTCATTCATTGATGGTGACAAGATGTGTGTAACTATCTAGATGTTCAACATGTGGTGATTAACTAGAACAGTTTCTAATCTGGTTTTGGACTTGGTTGCAGTGAATGTATAATGACTTCATGATTTGTATAAGATGCTTGGACTGTAGATCTGTCTTTCTAGTCTGTCATCACCGTGATGTTTACCTTGACCTGTGTTTCTTCCTAGGGTGTCTTTCTAGGGTGTACAGTCTTCGTAGTATAGTGAGGCTTAAATGTAGCTTTTTTGTCTAGTTTGTCATCACAACTGTTTACCTTTTATCTGTGTTTTCTAGGGTATACCGTCTATACCAAAGCTTAGCTCATTTGATGTTACAGTGAATATATGATTACATGATTTGTATAAGATGCTTGGACTGTAGATCTGTCTTTCTAGTCTGTCATCACTGTGATTATGCTGAAGGGTGGAGTAAAGGGGTGTGGCTATTAAAAGGAATGGGTGTGGCTTGATTGTGCATGGGGCGGGGCTTGTTTGTCAGGAAATGGCACAGTAGAAAGGTGGCAACCCTAGCCCACAGAGAAGATGAGCATGTCCACCCTGGGGGGACTAAGAGAGCTCTGTGGATCTCTCTTTAGTCCTGGTGAATACAAAGCCTCAGAGAAGATCATCAAACTTGGGTGTTCTGCTGGGTCAGGGAGGGATGACTGCCCTCAGGCCTGGGCAGGCCCATCCTCTCAGAGACAACATTTTATGACTTGTTCAGCCTATACTTGAGGCATCATTTTCTGAAAGTGAATATTTGGTGCAGAAAGCTGCTGCCTCTGCTCCAAAACCTGCCTGCCTGCCTAGCTTCCCACGATGGCTTCAGCTTGGAAGATGAGATACCAGGGTTATATGCCATTCCTGAGTCCTTTATTATACTGCCAGATAGTATTTGGTGAAGAATAGAGGTTATAGGAGAGCAACTAAAGCAACTGATGGACATCTGGGCAGGGAACCCTAAAAACGGGCATCTCAACATTATGCTTTTAATGGATATTTTTAAAATATGAAATCTAAATTTGCAAAACTGATGTACCTCCCATTCTCCACTCTAGGTAAACGCTAAGAAAGGGCATTGCCTAGATCTGGAATATAAAATACACAAAAAGATATTTTCACATGCACACATACAGAAATCAGTAACCATGTTCACTACCAAAACACATAAATATTTTATGTTTTCTGAGATAACAGAAAGATTCACATCAGGCAGTGAGTTTTAATGAACAGATTGATGAAGTTGGTTTATGTTTGAAACTTTTGATTATTTTCTGTCATTTCTGTCTATACTCTGAAAGAAGATAGTAGTGAACCAGAAATCAAAAGTCATTTTACTCTCCCATTTCAACATTTGCATACACTGATTATGAACCTCACACTTTTAAATGGGGTATGGCCATAAGTGTTGAACTGCTTTGCATTTTTGTTTTTGTGTGTCATTCACATCCACAAAAAATATGTTGCTATTATTTTGAATGTGTGGGAGAGCAAAATTTTATACCTGTAAATTAAGGACTTTACTTCTATGCATATCTGTTTTTGACAGCATATATCTTTTTATGCATAAAACCATAGATAATAATAGAAGCATATACTTAGTAAACAGATGTGAACATTCCATAAACAGTGCCAGTAAACAAAGTAAAAAATGTAGTCTCCTCACAGAAGCTGAGTATAATCCTTAATTTTTATCTTCTATCATATTGTGTAATATGCTTAATATGTGGAAGGGAACTGACATTAAAAGTCAATAAGGGGTCTACTTCTGTCTGTTTATCTATCAGTCTATCTACCCTACCAAGGTAGTGCACTCCAAAATATAACACATGTCAATGCAAGTTTAATAATTAGGAGAATCAATGAAGAATTCAACCAAACAAAATTATAAGGTGTAATCAGAGATCAACAACTGCAAAATCCAGCACAAACCAAAAACTTGGGATGCCTTATAAAATCAAACCTTACACGTCATTTGAAGCATAACTGTGGGCCATATAATCTCTCCTAGTACCAAAGCTATTTTATGCTGCCCCCATTCTAGCAAATATACAAAAGTCATCATTGAATAAGTCTGATAAACACTATAACAAAATAGTCAAATTTGCCAATAACCAACCACATAAATCTCATCATCACTGTGCAGCTTTCTGACAACTCTCTTAAACAGAACTGCACGACTTACTGTATTATGGCCTAATGAAAACTGTATCTAGCATCTCATATAGTCCTGGTACATCTCCTTCCATAAACACCATTATTATCAAATGCAGTCAGAAAAGATCACTTAGATCCCAAGGCTTCTCTTCACTAAATCAAATAATTGCTATGGAAACTTACCTTATATTGTGCATACTGTTAAACTGTATAACTTCATCTCCATTAATTTTTGCAACATAAAAATGATCTAACGAATGCATGATCCTGTTCCTGCCACAACGGATGATTTAAACCAACAAATCAGCTTCACAAATACAAAGTCTCAGGGAATATACACTAACAAAGGGCCTTCAATCTGCAATAATGTAACTACAACGTTATCCTTCCTTATCACATTTTCCTTTTTAATTCTCCTCAGTAACAATTGGTCGCCAGGCTGCGACTGACATATGCTCATTTGGATAATTGACCTACCCGGGTTACCAAACTGAATAAATGAAAAATAAATAAATAAAATAATTATGCATTTTTAACTTAGACTAGCTTTGAACTTATGTTATAACTAGGCCTGTGCCCCTCCCCCTTAATTCTTGCTCCCTAATTTCGCTCAGTAAAAATTAGATTACAAGAGTGATGTGTTTTCAGAAAGAAAACAAGAGTGATTTATACTTTTATTCCACAGTCTTTATATCTGGATGGTACTGCCTTTATTTGTAAATGTTAATATAGATAATTCAACTTTCATCAAATTTGATTTCATATTTGTGCAGTACTACTGTACTGATCTACACGCACTTATTAGTTTGCTACTACTAAAGCAATTTCTGTATTTGGGTTTCCAGTTGTAAAATATCAAGCTTTTCTCCACGTCATTTTTTACTCAGTCTGACTGTTCCAGATAAACTAACATAAATAAATAAAAATCACAGTACTGTTAAGGGGTGCTGTCCTCATCAAACCTCAAAGATATATTTTAGATGCACTGGAAAGGATATTTGGAGGGAAATGGCAGAATGGAGTTTAAGATCACCTGCCTTTAGAATTCTCACTGAAGGGAGATGTAGTAATTTGATAGCCCTTATATTATTTTAATTAGAAAAGAGTACAGATATCAAAAATAAGACTTAATTGAGAATGGGAACATTATTTTCTGCACTGAATCTGTGGCATTCACCACTCTTGAGGAATAATGCAGAAGGAAGGCCTCAAGTGATTTCCAACTGCACATAATCTGTTGTCATTTTTCAGGCAGACCTACATAGTCTTACAGAAGGAAGGTGATGAAGAATAGAGTAAAACAAACAGGTGGCAAAATCAAAA